>NW_006431922.1:2434465-2456931 GCF_000325575.1 Pteropus alecto | reverse complement strand
CTTCCTTCCTTCCCTTCTTTTCTTCTTTTCTTCTTTCCTTCTTTCCTTCTTTCCTTCTTTCCTTTCCTTCTTTCTTTCTTCTTTCTTTCCCCCCTCATTCTCTTCCTCCCCTGCTCCCTCCTCCCCGCCTCTTTTCTTTTTTGGAATTTCTGCCAGATATTGAGCCTCATGGATTGATTCTTTAATTCTTTTATTTTTTTCCTCTCCTATTGGTCATTATTTTCCTTTTTAATCTATTTCCAAGCGGACTGTCTTGTTATTATCTTCCAGCTCTCCAATCTCCAATTAAGATTTTATTTTGGCTATCATTTTAAATTTCTAAGATATTTTTCTTATTCATGATTTTTTGTTGTTGTTGTCTCTCCTTCTTGTGAATGCTATCTCTTATTCGAAGATACTAATTGTTTTCCTAAAGTTGTCTTCTGTTTTCTCCATTGCTGTTTTATACTTAGGTTTCTTTTTTTTATTTTTTTGTTTTTGTTTCTATTTTTCATGTTGAAGGCTCACCTCAAATAGCTGGTGATCCTTGGTGTCCATTCATATTTAAGAGTGAGGCAGTAAAACATTAATTGAATGTTCTATGTGCATGGGCAGGGCTTGTTGACTGGTCACCCTCATTGGGTAATCAGGCAGCAAGTTGAATTTTTATTTAGGGACTCTCTATCTGTGGATCTTCTCTCTGGGGTCACTTAAGTCATCCTAGAGATGAATCTTCCAATAATAACTTTCCTGGGGTGGGATGTGAGAGAGATGCCTGACTGCTGGTGTACTGAGAGTTGGCAGGAAAAGAGGACTGGGATCTTACCCAGTATGCAGGCTTTCATTTTGATTAGTCATTGTATCCCTTTTATCTAAAGTCTTCTGTCTAATTTTCTTTGGTTTACTTTCTCCAGACAACAAGCTCCAGAAAAATCAACTGGTTACTTAGGGTAGGGCCTAGGTTCTACCTACTAGTGATCTTATAAGCGCGCCAGTCTCCTTCCTTCTGAGATACCTTAAAAGATTCTATAGTGTGAATGAACTTGCACTTGTTTCTTATCAGAATCTCCCTCTTTGGACACTTAGGTTTTACCTTCTCTGTACTCATATGCAGGTCACTATTCCATTATTCTCTGTTTTCATATATAAATGTCTCGTTTTATCAGAGATAGAGTTTGCATTTCTTTTTCTCATTCTCCTGTTTTTAGGGTGACTTTAGAGAGGGGAAGAAGGCAGAAGGGTATTTACTTCACTATCTTAAAGCTTTAAAATTGAATTTAAAGGAGAACCTGTGTTTTAATGTATACGTTGTTGCATGTTCTATAAGTATCAGTAATAATATTATTTGGTATTTTCTTTCAATTAAAAGAATCTAGTATTGCATTTAAATTGTATATATAAAGAATCTTTTTGGTTGACAGGGTGGTGTTGGTATCTAACTACACACAGACTTTGAATATTTTACAAGAAATATGCAAGCGTCATGGATATGCTTATACAAGACTTGATGGACAAACACCAATCTCTCAAAGGCAGCAAATTGTTGATGGCTTCAATAGTAAATACTCTTCTGATTTTATTTTTTTGTTAAGTTCAAAAGCTGGTGGTGTGGGACTTAACCTTATTGGAGGATCTCACTTAATTCTCTATGACATTGATTGGAATCCAGCCACTGATATCCAGGTAGGACTATTTATGCATTAAATAAACATGGAATGCCTACCGGGGATATAATACCTGCTGAGGATACAAAGATGATGATGATGTTTGATAACTGCTTCATATTGAGCTCATATTTTGCATCAGGCACTCTGCTAAGTGCTTTCCATCTATTCAGTCTTCACAATAATCCTGCAAGTGTGTATGATTCCATTTAGCAGATGAAGTTATGGAAGCTTATTCTAGGTCACATAGCTTATAAGAGGCGGAGCTGGGATTCAGACCTAACCTGTATGTTTCTAGGCTGTAATTCACTGCACAGTTGGGCCTTTGTGATGTTTATGACCATCAGGGGAAGACAATAAAGTATAGATGCCGTGATCAATGTTCGTGCAGGGTACAGTAAAGATATAAAATTAGCTAGTTTAGAAAAATATTTCGGAAGAAGCCTTTGGTTTTCTTCAAAATATAGTCCATCTGTATGTATTTTGAGATTTCTACCTATAGATTTGCGCCATAGTAGGTATCTGTGTAAGGGCACCCTAAGATAACCCTTAGGTTTAATGATTCACTGGAAGGACGCACAGAACTTAGAGAAGCAGCTGTATTCATGGTTATGGTTTATTACAGTGAAAGGATACAGACTAAAATCAGTAAAGGTAAAAGGCACATAGAACAGAGTCCAGAAGAGACCAGGCACAAGCTTCCAGTTCTCTCCTACTGGAGTTATACAGACAACATTTAATTTTCCTAGCATTGATGAGTGACAACGTATATGGAATACTGGCAGTCAGAGAAGTTGACTCGCATCTTGGCATCTAGAGTTTTTGTTGGAGATCGGTCATGTAGGCATGGAGTACCCAGTGCCTGACCTTAGTCATTCAGTCCCCAACCCCTTTTAAGGTCAAGCTGACCCTACATGGCCCGAGGCCTCGCCTAAGTCATATTGCTTCCATAAACTGTCCGATGTGGCCCAAGGTCCCAGGTGATCCCAAAGATGCTCTTATCAGGCAGAATGTTCCATGGGTTTAGAGGTTATCTCCCAGGAGCTGGCTGAAAGCCAGATTTTTCTCTGGAATGTGCAGGGTTCGAATGTCTACCCTTTGCTGTACAGTATCATTGATAATTCCTGAAACCACAGGGATCTATCTAGAGCCTGAACTGATTACAGGTATCTTAGGGATTCTTAGGGGTGAGTCATAAGCTGCTTGGGCTAGGCATAAACCATTGTCCATGCCCGTGCTGTTCTTGTTTCTCTGCATTCTTGCTATCCAGACTTACTGTCCCATCCTTTGATCCAGTTAGACCCTCCCACTGTTGCTGTCATCCCTGCAGTTATTTTACAGCACTGCAGTGAGTGTGCATCCTTTTCTCGTTCTAGGAAAAAGATATGAAGTAGAGAATGCTTGAGTATACTTGGGCTTTGTTTTCTGAAGCTATAAGTAAAATTTAGAATTCCTAATCTTAAATGTATTACTGTAAATTGCTTATGGGGAAAGGGCTATTATTTTCTACCATACTCAGAATTCTCATTTATTTTCTAAGGCAATGTCTAGAGTGTGGAGGGATGGTCAGAAACATCCTGTACATATTTACAGACTCCTAACCACAGGTAATAACCCTTCAGTGTGAAAAAAATATATTTCCTTTGAATAATTAAAAAAGCTTTTTTTGTTGTTAATCTGTGCTTCAATGTCAGGAATATTGTTCTTTTCTTAACTAGTATGCTCAGCATGTTTTACCCTACAAAAATTGCAGATGTAGAGATTGGAATGAAATCTAATGAATGTTTTCTCTTCAGGTACCATAGAAGAAAAGATCTATCAAAGGCAGATCAGTAAGCAAGGTCTTTCTGGGGCAGTTGTAGACCTCACCAGGACATCTGAATATATGCAATTTTCAGTAGAGGAACTTAAAAATTTGTTCACATTAAACGAAAGTTCACATTGCATTACTCACGACCTACTTAACTGTGATTGTACAGGAGAACAAGATCATACAGGTTTGTTATATTTTAATTGTTACGATGGTAAAGTTAATTTATCTTTCTTCAGCAGTTGAAGATATTTAAATAGAGAATAACTAAAATATTGAGCATTTGCATGTGTTAATTTTTTTCCCCTCAGTTCATAGGGCAACTGCCAGATGGGTATTTGAGAAAATATTAATTAGAACCTTATTGCTTCTCTCAGTTTAGTAAACCAGTTGTGAAAAATTTAACTTATTTAGGAAAAGTCTTTCAAATCCTAGTATAATGGATTCAGAATTAGAAAAATGATTTTAATCTTTATTTCTTTTTCACAAAAGACATACACTTGACAGAATAATTCTACTCTGTTTATTTCATGGAGAACTTAATCATAAGCGTTCATACATCCTAGAGCAGTTAGCATGGGTCATCATACTTTTCAGTACTTCATGAACTGTGAAGCTAAAAACTTTAACCCTCTAGAATTAACACCATTCAAATAGAAATTGGATCACAAGTAAGACTTGCATGAACAATGTTCAGTAGTTGGAAGTCACTTAATAAATTATATTGAGTAGGTGTAAGAAGTTAGACTGTTTCAGACTGACACAAAAGAATTCATATTTCATATAAATCAATATTTGATCTATTGTGTTTTCTATTTTAAAAATTTCTATTCTTATTATATCTTCTTTTTCTTTATAATTACTTTAATGTTCTTATTTATTGAATTGGATACTTAGCTTTATGATTTTCAGTCTTCTTTATGAAATGAGTATTTAAGACTGAATTTTCCTCAAGCTAAATCTCATAACTTTGATATGCAGTCTTTTTAGTATTCAGTTCTAAATATTTTGATATTTTCTATTATGATTTATTTGACTCATGAATTATTGAAAAATATTTTAAAATGTATTTTAGTTTTTGTTATTGAATTCTGGCTACTGCACTGTAGTCTGAAATATGGTCTACATGATATTGATTCTTTGATAACTATAGATACTCTCTGTTTGGCCTGATATCTGATCACTTTGTAATTGTTTCTTTTGTGCATGAAAGCCATGTCTATTTTCTTAATTACTTAGTTTAGAGTTCTGCCATATTAACCAAATTTTCTGTTACCAAATCATTCTTATCTTACAGATTTAAAATTTTACTGTTTTGTCTCATAAATTGGTAATATATTTACATGGCTCAATTATTTAAAAATATAAAATGTATATGGTGAAAACTTCCTCCCACAATATTTTCATCTTCCTAATTTCTAGTCGTTCTACCCCTTAAGAAACCACCAGTATAGTTTTTTGTGTATCCTTCTAGATATATTTTTATGCACATGCAAGAAACTCTGAATATATATATTCTTACCTATTTTTCTCCCAATAAAGAGTAGCATAGTATATATATCTATATCTATCTATCTATCTATCATCTATCTCTACATATATATATATACAGATCTATCTATATCTATCTTATCTATCTATACATATATATACATATATATACATATATATATACATCTATACATATATATGTATAGATAGATGATAGATAGATATAGATAGATCTGCACCTTTTTTGTTTAATAGTGTATTTCGAGATCTTTCCATATCATTACAGAAGGTTTCCTCATTGTTTTTTCCCTAAGCTATATAATTCTCTATTATATGGATATACTATGATTTATCTATCTGCCCCCCACAGATGTACAGTTAGTTTCTTTCTAGTCAGTATATATCTTTATTTATACATTTTTTTTATATATTCAAATATAATTATAAGGTAAATTATCAGTGTTGTTGGGGAAGGAAATATAAGCATTTGTAATTTTAATAGATATTGCCAAAATGCCCTTCAATGGGGGTTGTATCGTTTACCAACGATGTACTGAAATGGCTATTTCCCCACAACTTTGTCAGTTTAGTCCATTATCAAATGATTGGATTTTTGCCAATCTGATAGTAGAAAGATGTATATTGGTCTAGTTTTAATTTGCTTTTCTCTTACTATGAATGAAGCTGAAATATTTCCTTATGTTTAAGAACCATATTTCCTTGATATGAACCATCTGTTCATATCATTTGCCTGTTTTTCTATTAATAACCTAATTTTTGTTAGATATATCTATTATTTAAACAAATATGTTAAAATCTTGCAATATGACGGTGGATTTATTAAACTTTCTTGATCTATCAATTTTTGTTTTATGTATTTTATATCTTCTTTATGATTATTTTTTCATTATGGTCTATTTATTTTACTATTATGTAGTGATTTCTTTATCCCTAATGGCATTTCATGTATCTTGTTACTATGTTACACCAGCTTTCTTATGGTATTTGTCTGGTGTGTCTTTTTTCATTCTTTTATTGTAAGTATTTCTGTGTTCTTATGTTTTAGGTGTCTCTTTTTTAATAGCATAAAGCTCGGTTTTCTTTTTTATCCACTCTGTTGTTCTCTTTTAATTAGAGCATTTAGTCATTTATATTTATTATATTATTGATGTATTTTGATTCATTTCTACTTTTTGTGTTCTTTTTTTTTCAACAAAGGCCCATTAGTGGTTAACTCTCAATCTTTGATTTTTCAAAGTGTATTTTTTTTCCTCCCTTAAATGTTATCTTTGCTAGGTATATGCAATTCTAGTTTATAGGGTTTGGTTGTTGTTGTTGTTGTTGTTGTTGTTGTTTTATCAGTACTTTGAGGGTATCCTCTTGTCTTAGATTCTCAAAGCAATCGTGTCATCTCTTAAAGCCACAATTATTTTGAACATTGACAGAATTTTGATATTAAGTAAACCAACAATTGTTTTTTTAGGTGTGATAAAATTTAAAGAGTAGTCTTTACCTTTTGCAAATGCAGACTGAAATATTTACAGGTGAAATGATATATGCTATATATTTAATAATAAAGAAGTGGAGAAAGAGATCTAAATAAAACAGGATTGGCTATTAGTTGATAGTGTTACTCAAGGTAGGGAATATAAACCTGTAGATTTTTTCTTTATCGTGTCAGTTTTTATATGTTTTTGAAGTTTATCATGATTAAAAGGTTAAAAAATAAAACCTTCAATAGTTTCCATTGCTCTTTGGGTAGGCTAAAATCTTTAAGGTAGTGAGTTAGGGTGGGGTAAGTGTTGTAACAAGAAACTCAAAAAGCACAGTGGCCTACCACAGCAGAAGTGTATTTCTCACTCATGGAGTAGGTCACAGTAGTAAAATAGTGGACAGTCTTCTATAACATGATTTTGTGATCCAGGCTTCTTCTACTTTCGGCTCTACCATCCCTTTAGGTGTTAGAGTTCCATGCAGGGTTGCCTGCACCTGCCAGCCAGCAGGTGAGAGAAGAGAAAAAGTAGAAAACCATGTGGTGTAGGGGATTTTTATAAGTCACTTCTGTTCACATTCCATAGGCCAAACTCAGTGGTTGAATCTACTGTAAGGGAGGCTGGGAAATGGGCTAAGCACCCTAAGAGCCATGGATTTAGTGAGTAACCACTAGCTTCTTCCTTTCATGCTTTGATTACAGTGTTTTTCATTTTCCAGCCCTTGAAGGTGCACTTCACCTTGCATTATCCAACTTCTCTTCTTGCATTATTTTGTCTTTGCCCTCTAGGCTCTAATTGCATTAGACTCTGTCATTCTCAGCTGTGCCATATGTCCTTTGTCTTTCATAGCCTTTGTAAGTCCCTCTCTTGGAATGTTTTACTTCCCTTCCCCATCTAGTTCTGGCCTTCTTATCTTTCAGATCTTAATAAAACAAGTCAGTTTATCTTGTTATATATACTCATATGCCTGTATCTTACATGCCCCCTGTATCTCAATTTCATACCTTTACTTTTGTTTGTAATACAGCTTCACAGTCCCTTATCTTCAATTATGAAATCTAGAAAGCTTGATAGGACAAAACTTGTTTTATCTTTATAAATTTGCAACAAACTCGTTCGGTGACAAAAACCTTACTGAAATTGATGTGAATTTATCAATCGTCTTTAACCCATTTTATAGGACTATTTATATGATTTGATGCAGAATATTAATAGGCTTGATTATTAATAGGGAGTGCTGTTCCAGATTGTTCCAGTTATTTTCTGAATTTGGAAACATATCTGGCCCCAAATGTTTTGGCCCCAAATGTTTTAGACAAGGGATTGTGGACCTGTAATATATCTCTTCGGATGATTATTTGTTTAATGTGTATCTCTCCCACTAGATCTTAAGGTCCTTGAAGTCAGAAACCAAAATGTAATAAATTGCATGAACTCATTATATCAAAAAATGAAAAAAGTGTGTAGTAAGATATTGATTGGCTTAAGGATTTTCTCATTGTTTTACTTATTTCAGGTGATTCATTGGAAAAATTTCCAATCTCTAGAAATTGTCAGCTTGGTCCACATCACCAGAAGTTTAACTCCCTGAAACCTCTCTCCATGTCACAGCTGAAGCAATGGCAACATTTTTCTGGAGATCATGTAAATCTTACAGATCCTTTTCTTGAAAGAATAAGAGAAAATGTATCATTCTTTTTTCAGAATATAACCAATCAAACTACTGCTCCATAATGAAAGATTACTTCATGACATTCCCTTGCTTCTCTTTAAAAAAAAAAACTAGTAAATGTAATTTTGAAAACTGTAGTAAATGTAATTTTGAAAAAATATAATTATTTAAATTTTAATAAATGTGGTTACAAAGTATATCTTTGATAAATGGTCAAAACTCTTGGAGTTGTTTAATTTTTTGTATACTTAAATGTTGAAACATTAAAGACATACTTTTATCATATAATTGTTTATTAATAATTCTATAATTAGCACACTTTTATCAAGTACCCGCTAAGGAATTTTCTTAAGGAATATAAGATAGGTAAAATATGTAATCTCTATTCTGGGGAAGTCTAATCTGATTAGGAGTACCAGATAAAAATGTGTGAGATCATTGAAAACTTGATAAATTGAAACTATAGCTAAAGGGAAAAAGAGAATCAGAGACTAGACTTGCAAATGCTAAAGACCTTAGAGATAATAGTGCTATAGGGCAGTGCGAGCGTGAATGGTCAGTAGGTTGGGGCAGGAGATGAAGGATGGCGGGACACTTCAGAGAGCTGTTTCTCACTTGAGACCTCAGACTCATGGGGCACTGACATGCAGTCGATAAAGCTGTGTCCACCAAACATTGTTTGTACACTAAATAAATGCTCAACTACCCTCATGTCAAGGGGTGTCTATAATAATTTTTGACATTAAAAAGAGTTTTAATGCACAAAGTAAGCATTAGAAGACTGGAGTCAGGAAAGAAAAAGGAGTTACTTATTCTCCAGTTGAGGCCTCTATAATCAGCTTTTGCTTCCATTTAGGAAAATTTCTTTTAGACTGAATAGTGTTTTGAGGTGTTGAATAAATACTCAATTATGTATCATTGATTCTGAGTTCTTTAGATTTATAGTGCCATACCTGGGCAGTTGTACATCTAGAATTCATGAGCAGAAAGCATGGGACCAAATTAGTAAGTGAGGAAGTAATCAACTAATAAGCAAAATGGCGTTTCTTGACCCTTGTATAGCCTCTATATGTGAGACTTTACATGTAAAGCTTCTTTCAATATCTGACTTGCCTCATATTATTATTTGGTGTAAAATTCTTAAAAAACACAATGATGAGGGCCTAGCAACTTTATTGTCTGTCTTAACCGTAGTGAATGTTAGAGTGTGCTGCCCAGACTGCCTCCTTAATTTCCCCAGCTGCCTGTGACCACACATAGCCAAGTCCCTCCCTAAGAATAGCACTCAGCTGACAGAAGCTGCCTTAACCAAGGTCACACTCCGTTCCAGGGTGGCTGGCATCTGGGGATTTGTTGATGCAGGGTAGAAAGGCCCAGCCCCCTTACCTCTATTTAGGGCAACTCTAAATGACCGTTTCGGCTCCAGAAGTCCTCAGTCGAGGCCTTCGTTGCAGCTTTATTGCTGTTTTTCTTCTCTTTGTCCATTTCTGCTTCCCTTACTCCCTTACAGATGTTCCTAAGAGCACTTCTCAACAAACTCCCTGCATGCAAATCTGCCTCAGTCTCTTCCAAGGGACCTGACCTAAGACATTATCCATAGGGGTATTGCTGAGGAAAAGCATTTTAATAATTATAATTGATGACATCTAATTGTAAATACTGGGAGAGTAATCATTGAACGGAATGAGCTGATAATATGAAAAAAAATTTTAAAGTATGTTTCGCTTTATACCCCATTTGAAAGTTAACTGTGCCCAAAAGAATTGCCACTTGAACATTCACAATGTTGTGCAACTGTCACCACTATTCATTTTCAGAAGAGTGTTCTCCCTTTCCCACTTCCTGATCACTGTCGACCCAGAGCTATTGGCCTCCATCCCAGTGACTCCTTAGTTAACAAATGCAATGAACCCTTTTCAACTTTTATCTTGGCTTTTGTTCACATTATTTATTGGTGAACACTTCCTTCCTGAAACTCTTTCCTTCCTTATTTTGATTAAATGATTAAATTTATCATTCCATAAATATTTCCTGAGTACCTAGTACATTTTAGACATTGTCCTAAGAATTATGCATACAACAATGAATATAACAGGCAAAGTCTCTGCCCTTATGATTCTGCTAGCTCAGAGAGACTAATACACATGTAAAATGGCACATGAGGGTAAGTGCTATGAAGAGAAATAAGCAAAATAAGGGAGACAGTAAAGTGAAAATGGTAATTGCTATTTATATGGGGTGGATTTATGCAGAGACCTGAAAAAAGTGGAGGATTAAGAACCATGGCATTCTCTTGGAAAAATGTTCTGGACAGAAGGAGCCACAAGTGCAAAGGCCTGAATACAGCTAAAGGAATGTTTGACCTGTTTGAGAAATAGCCAGAGGCCATTGTGGAGAGATTGAGGAGTGGTAAGAGAAGAGATCAAATAGGTGTTGGTGCTGGGGGAGATCAGATATTACAGGGCATTGAAGACCATTTTGAGAGCTTTAGCTTTTGTCCTGAGAGATGGGAAAGCACTGGGATTTACGCTGAGGAAGACATGATCTGAACTGCTCCGTGAGGAGAACAGACTGGTGGAATGTTGGGCGGAAGTGAGGAGATGAGGTAGGGGGCTTCTGAAATAATTCAGTTTAAAGGAGATGGTATTGAGACCAGGTGGCAGCCATGAAGTACTAAGTAAGGAATGGTTGAATTTTGGATAGTTTCGAAGGCAGAGCCAACAAGATTTGTGAATGGACTGAATATAAGGTAGAAAAAAGAATCAAGAATGACTCCAAGATTTTTGGCCTGAGCCAAGGGAGGAAATGTGTTGCCAATTAATGAGATGGGCAGACTGAGAGAGGTTTATGGGGGGAAATCAGAAGTTCAGTTTTGATTACGTTGCGTTTGATAGGCCTGTTGGATAGTCAAATAACCAGTTTGATCATTTGAGTTAAGTAGCATTGGTCAAAGCTGGAGATAAATTTGGGATTTGTCAGCATATAGATGGTCATGAGACTGGATGATATTACCTAGGTAGTAAATGTAGGTAGAAAAGATAAAACCACTAAAATATTATAGTGATAAAAATAATAA
This sequence comes from Pteropus alecto, assembly GCF_000325575.1. Taxonomy (NCBI): domain Eukaryota; kingdom Metazoa; phylum Chordata; class Mammalia; order Chiroptera; family Pteropodidae; genus Pteropus; species Pteropus alecto. The sequence continues at coordinate 2,445,746 of NW_006431922.1, read as the reverse complement.
TGTATAACATTAAGTACTTATTACTGTTTTCTACATGCTAAGTGCTTTGCATGCGTTAGCATGCTACGAGAAGATTAGTATTGATTTAGACAAAGTGACTTTTCCCACTCGTTCAATGATATCTCCAAGGGTAGTTGTGAAACAAATAAATAATATATGGGTAGTGAGATAGAGAAATACTATCTTGACTGCTTTTTGGACAAAAAAGGGCACCTATGGAAAGTAACAGTGTTCTGATCATAAATTCCTACCTGGGCAGGTCATGGTGGGTACTCATGCCCCAGGCCTATAATTTTTTAGTAAAAGATTTATCTTTAAGTAAGCCCTATCCATTGTTTCTGTGCATCTAGGTTAATATACCTTTGAAATAGCCACCCTCAAGAGAGCACATAATCTTGTTGATTGTCCTGTAATCCAGTCCCTGCCTTATGTTCTTTTACCTGCATGTACTCTTTCTTACTACCCCTCAATTTCAAATGGATAAAAGAATGGTGCAAAACTTATTCTATACAGCATTTGAGATCTTGCTCCCAGGCATATGTTGTCAGTTTGGCTAAAATAAACTCTTATAAAGATTCTCTACAGGTTTGGACATTTTTTAAAATATTTACTTCATTTTATATATTTTTCCCCCCTCTTTGATTCCCTGCTCCCCCCCGCCCTCCGCCTCTGCCTCCGCCTCCGCCTCCGCCTCCGCCTCCGCCTCCCACCCATAACCTATGGCTGTTGCTACTCACGGTGGCACCCAGGGCCTGGTGCACCTGGGGTATGTTCCGTGGCCCCACCTGGGGTGCGAACCCATGCCTTCTGCATATAAAGCAGAAGTGCTAACCACTACACTGTGGAGCCACCCCCAGGTTTGGACATTTCTCAATGTTGACAACTTGTATCAGAATTCCTCTTAGTATTTATTTGGAAAAACACTCTATTAAAAACTTGGGTGAGCCTCTCAAGACCTTCGGTGTTGGTTGCTGTCAAAGTGAAATAGAGGGAGAAAAATTGAAAATATAATGGCAATTTGAGAAGGAAAGGTGAGAGACAAATGAGAATGCATGGGAGGCTGGAGGTGGGTTAGATAAGAGAAACTCCCAGTGATAGGAACTGAATAATATTTGAATAACAATTCTCCATTTAGTTCTCCAAATAGTTCTCCATTTGCTAAATAGTGTGGGGAGTCTTCCTCCCTTCATCTCTGCCTTACCCTGAAGTCTTGCCAAAATTTCTAGCCTCTGAGTTTCCTGAGGGAATCCATGTGACATGGGACAAATGCAGCATGTGTGACTTGGGAGCACAGAGAATGAGAAGCACAGATGATGGTAATTCCTTGGGAATTGAAGAAAGCTTTGGACTTTGACACGCCAGGGTTTGTGGGGGTTCAAACGCATTTAATCCAAATATTGAAAGGCACCCAGTTTATATCTAGGTTGCATATAAAAAGTACCTGTTCTGTGGCAAATGCTCACTTTATAAGATTTCTTTTATCTTTTTTTTTTTTCTTTTTCTTTTTCTATGTTTCCAGTTCATAGCTCTGCTATGTGGCACTTAACATATTGTCTGTAACTCTCTATCTACCTGGCTCCCTCTTCTATTAGGCTGAATTCTTTGAGGGTAGGGATTTTATCTTACTGATGTTAGTAATGAAACTGAAGGGCGGCCAAGTCTGGAGCTCGTGCTGCCTGTGCTGCTCTCAGCCAATAGACCAACACATGAGTTGGGATATTTAGAATGAGCCTTTATTGTCAGGACACTGGTGATCTGAGAAGGCAGCAGGTTAACACCTTCAAAAACTGCCTTCCCTTCTCAGTCTGGCTTAGGGTATTTAACGGAAAATCTAGGCTTTAGGGGCTGCATGACGGTTGGAGTTGGGGTGGTCTGTTGCGCTTCACAAGCAGTACCTCTGGCAACATGGTCCTCTGGTGGCATTAGCAACTCAGGAACAAAGATGGGAGTAGTCTTAAAAGAATCTAGACCAGAAGGATTGTGATCAGTAAGCATAAGGGCATTAATCATAAGTTTCGGGGCAACTTTCCATGACGGGACATTCCAAGCTCTGGATGAAACCACTGGGGACAATCTATTGTTAAGTTATAGGGCAAGGAAAAGTGAAGCTGGGGACACTGTGAGGCCTCTACTCTGGGGGTCCCAACTGGGCCTTTCTTCAGTAACACAGGACTTTGAATAGTCCCTGGCACCAAAAGTTCTTGAGACAAAAAAGGGGTCCATCTTTCTGCGCTCATCTAAGCCAAAGAGATATGTGCAGGTTTTGCAGCAAAGAATGTAAGGTTTATTAGCGAGCTGCAAATTCTGGGACACAAGCGAGCTATCACTCAAAGGTCTGGCTCCCTGGTAGCTTCTTGGGGATAGGTTATGTGAGCCACATACTGAACCTGACAAGCTCAGGGAAGGCCAACATTGGTGGACCCTACAAATTCAGAGACTGAAAGCGACCACATAGGATGGTCTGAACATAAAAATTCCTAATGAAATGTAAGTCATGGTGTGTAGTCACATCCTGGGCCTGTAACTCTCCTGACAAAGGACAATAGTGAGCCCATCTATTGTCTGACAAAGGACAATAGTGAGCCCATCTACCTTTAAGTGAGCCCATCTATTGTCTTTTTGCATCTAAGATAACTTACCTTTGGAATGTCAGGGTAATCTTTTTTTACCAGACTTCTCAGGGCACGATCTATAGCACACAGGAGACTACAGAATCTCTCATTGTTATTTTGTCCCCTGAATACTATCTCTATGGGCTGCGAATGTTAATTATGAACTCTCCTGTACCTACCAATGTAAAAGAAGTGTGTGTCTCTCCATTTTACTTTGTATCCAATCCCCGAGATTTCCCAGCTTTGCTTTCTCCCTCCTCCCTTATCAACCACTAATGGATTTATGTAACCCTCCTTACATCTCCTCCTTTGATTCTAATGTGTAAAATAAGCTGCAAAACTGCCATTCTCAGGAGCGTTTTCTCAATCCATTAAGATTTTGCAGTTTGGCTCAAATAAAATCATTAAAATTTTCTACAGGATTGGATGTTTCTTCCAACAACAGTTATAAAGGGGAAAACTCATTAGTAGCTAAGGAAGTTGGGGTCATGGGCACCACTGATTGGTTGGGGCTAGGGTAGGAGGCCCAGGTCCTCATGTCAGTCATGGTGTCGTTCTGTCTGGTTCCAGTGGGGTGATGGTGAGGTTCACCTTCATGGGTATGGAGCTGCAAGATGTTATCTTCAGTTTCATTGAAACTCTGTTTCTGTGGTCAGCAGACCTGAGGCTTTATTCCTAAGACTGATGCTGATCTAAGGGCTTAATGATTGAGGGAGTGATTGTGCAGCATGCAGAAGGATAAGGAAAAGAGCAAGCGAGTTCAAGTCCAGTTTGAATCAAGAAAAAAGAGAAGAGAAAAATAATTTTCAAGAAGTGAAGATTAAAAAAAATAAAAGTGAAGATTTACATGGTTACAAAAACAGCTACTTGTAATAGAATGAATGAATGAATGAATGAATGAATGAGGTACTTCACCACTTTTTCTTCCTTAACTTACATGATTGGTTCCTTGCTCAGTTTCAAGGTATTTGTTAAGTCAATTGCTGAGCGTGGAACTGCGCTTGACATGGAAAAAAGCAGAGCCAGCAATGTTTTCTTGCCTTCTGGCAGCATACATACTTCCTCTTTGCTTCCAGGATCTCTCAGTCTGCAGCGTGAGCTGACAAAAGCTGTCAGTAAGAGAGGTATTATTTGAGTCACATACATAATTCATTTCTAATTATACAAATACACCCTTGACACATCTTCACCTGAAAATATTCTTGCCGTAGGTGACAATGTAATTACATTTAATCACGTCCTCATTAGGACCGAATCATTAATGATAAATTAAAACCTGAGCAGCTCTGCTCTGCAGAATTCCACTTCCCAGTAGCCTACCTGTCCATTTAACAGGTGTACAATAAAGGAGCAAGTCAAAAAATCCTGCCCTCATTTTGTCTGAGTGGTGCAGTCATTGCTTGGGCAATTTAGTGTTGTAAAATCACCGTGTTGGCGAGGTTGAAATTCTGACTTGCAGTAAACCGTATAATCAGCAGATGGCACTGTTTCTCTGAGTTGGTCCCAAATTAATGTATTGGGCCCTAGGGGGCGTTGTAAACATGCTATTTTTGTTGAAGGAAGGACTCAACAAAGGAATATTTTTTCTTGCCTTGTATAATACTTGTTTTTGTTTAGACTAGTTTCCTATGACACTCTTCCATAGCTGGTTTGTGTTCTTTGCTTCAAGCCATTTCAAATCTTCCATCCCTAAAATACTTTGTTATCCATGAAAGCAAGACTAATTCCAAATACAGCTTCCATGAAAAAAACTGAAAAAAAATCCTATTAACACAGACGATGATTTGTTGGAGTTTATTACTTACTTGAAAACCTGAAGTGTTAAATGTAATTTAATCTTCATAAAAATATTTTAGATTTATAAACATTATAAATCTCTTTTTGAGAAGATAATGAAAATCCAACAAAGCAGACCAAAACAATTCCTTTATTTTATTTTATTTTTTTTGAGGAAATGTCAGCAAAATACTGAAAATATTTTCTGAGTGGTTTTAAATATGTATAACATCACAGGTAGAGGCACAGGGTGGGAGTAGAAACACATTTCAACATCTTGGTCCTCATCTTTACTGTTATCATTTTTATCTTGATGGAAATATTTGGTACGCATAGATATTTATACTGTTATAGAACGATAGAAGTGATATTTTACAATTGATGCAGTTGATTCGATTGCACAATTGTGCCCAGATCACTCAGCTCGACAATCAAACTCACAGGACAACAGGCTGTACCCAGCTTTAGATTTACTTATCTTTAGGAAAGCATACAGGACAGGCAATAAGAAAGCATGTATTGCAAAAACAGCAGAAATTTCATGACTCCAGGCAAGGCTTCCAAATTTCCCTAACTACGTTGCGCTTGGGATGCATGTGTGGTTATGTGAGACAAGATAAGTGGGAGTGGGTACTCTCAGCTCTGGGGTCCTTCCGCCTTTATACCTTGCTAAGGTTTGGAAATAAAACAAAGTAAATATGGAGGCTACAACATTCCTTTTAGTATTGCTTACAGCTTACTTCATGGACTTGGCTTGAGGTCTGTTACTCAAGTGGCCTTAATACTGAACTCTGTCTAGCCCACCAGGAAATGCTTCCCGGGTAAGCTTTATGATATGTAGGCACGGAGGAGAGCTTGCGCTTTCTATAAGCAGCTCAAGGCGGAAGAAGGAAGTGGAGATATTTCTTTTTATTTTCATTTCCATTTTTTTATTGAGGTAAAATTCACATAACAAAGCTCACCTTTAAAAAATTATTGAGGTGAAATTCACATAACATGAATCATTTTAAAGAACAATTCGGTGTCATTTAGTATATTCACAATGTTGCTTAGCCATTAGCACTATCTTATTCTAGAACATTTTCATCATCCCCAAAAGAAACTCCATGCCTGTAAGCATTTACAGTGCTGGGGTAGACTGTTATAATCTTGGCCTCTTTCATCTTCTCTAAATCATTGGCAAGGAAAGGAAGGTGACTGAACATTTGGGGTCCTGGAAAGATTATTCCTCAGGGCTGGGGGAGGAGGTTAGGAATGGGGAGTGATGGTGGTCTGACTCTACTCTGGTGACTCATCCCACCTCTCAGTTATCAACAAACAGAAATCCCAATGGCTTCTAGTGCAGGTCTATTTTAACTCTCCATTTGTGTTAGGGTTCTCCAGAGAAACAGAACCAATAGGGGACTTAGTCTATCTGTCTGTCTATCATCTCTCTCTCTCAATCTCTCTCTCTCTCTCTCTCTCTCTCTCTCTCTTCTCTCTCTCTCTCTCTCTCTCTCTCTCATTCTATCACCTAAAGATATTGACTCATGCAGTTGTGGGAACTGGCAGGTCGGAAATCTGTAGGGCAAGCCAGCAGCATGGAAAAGCAGGAATAATTTCTATGTTGCATTTTTGAGGCTGAATTACTTCTTTAAGGAACCTCAGTTTTTGCTCTCAAGGCCATCAGTCCACCCACTATATGAAGGGTAATTTTTACTTAAATGTTCCTTCACAGCAACCTCGAGACTAGTGCTTGATTAAATTACTGGGCACCATATCCTAGTCAAATTGACACAAAATTAACCATCATATCATTCATTCTTATTTATTTTTAGTTAATAACACCAATGTAGTATTTACTATGTGCCAGAGACTAAGTCCTTTTAAATATTAACTCATTTAATATATTTATGCTTATTAATGAAGAAGCATTATATATGTACATAATACAAATTTCAGTGTATAAATATAGAGCATGACTTGTTTGTTCCTCAAATTCATGTCTCCCCTCCGCCATTTATCTACTTTCTGTTCTATCTACCCTTAATCACTTCATTCTTTAATTTGATCTTACCCATCAGAGTGTCCTTTTCTTGGGCTGCACTTTCCCCTGCCCCTGTATTCCTAGACTATCTGTGGCCATTCTGTCTGTGATTGTCAGAGAATTCAAAATAATGGGCTAAAATGAAGCAGACGTTTATTTCTGAGGTAAATGTCTGGGTTGGCAGTCCAGGCTGGTGTGGTAATTTCAGTCGTCATGGACCCAGGCTCCCTCTGTTCTTACTATGCAACTTCCACCTTGTAGTCCAAACTGGCTCTAGCCATTGTCTCTGAATTTCAGCAGATAAGAAGGACAAGACCTTTGCTTAAGGGCCCATTCTTGACATTGCATGCCCCACTTTCACTTACATTCCATTGGCCAGAACTGGTCACGTGCCAAGGTGGAGATGTTCTTGACAAATGTACCAATCAAATAAGTTACTCCTTCTCCCAAGGGCTGTGGTAAATAAAGGAGCAAAGGGAGGCCAGGAGTTATATGAATTTAGCTCTCTTCACTGGAGTGATGGAGAAGAGGCACATGCCCCTTATCATGGGCAATTAGTACAATCTTGAGCATCAACAGATGTAGACCTTTCACTAGACAACTGGGGATGATGAAAAAGTAGCTTATAAGAGGACTTTGTAAAGAAGGCTGCTGTACATATAGGCTAAAATATTTTCAGGTACTGTTGAGTTTATTTGCAAGTTTTGGATGGAGCATGATTATTTATATGACTGCTATTTAATCTGTCATAATGAGAGCAGCCATTTTGCTAATAGCCTGTAGCTTACATAAACACTTGGAAATGTTAACACAGTAATAACTATTTTCTACTGTTAGCAATAACCGTTGCAATAGGGTGACACATTAACCTTTATTTTCTGAATCCTGTTCATATTTTAAAATTCAATCACTGGCAAAGTAGACATTGCCAGCTTTAATATACAAAACCAGCTCCTCTCATCAACCATCAAGCAGAAACCTCGTGTTTTCTTAAAGTCCTCTTTAAATATGGTCAGGATGGAAATGTAGCCACGTTTCCACCCCCATATTGGTTCTGGAAATCAATTTCTAATTCAGGAGCCAGCAAAAAATGCAACACTAAGGCTGCTGTGGGTGATGCTCTTTTTTTTTTCTTTTAAGCTCTCTTCTACTCAGAGGCAAAGCTGAGCTAGCTCACAGGTACATCAGGGTCCATAGGCTGAGGGGAGGGGCCCAAGGGTCTGGCATCCCAGCAGAAATAAGGGACTTTGCTCACCTCACAGAACAGCCACTGTCGTGCTTACTCAAAGTTGATAAGTTCCTGAAGACAAGATTAGGGAAAGTAGGAGTGGGCAAGTGTAAAAGAAGAAGAGGGAGGTGACTGGCATGAGGCTAAAGTCCTTGCTCAGATTCCAGTCCATGGGCTAATTCATAAGAGCAGGCTGTGGGTGCTCTGAACCTTTAGCTCAATCCAGCGGTGCTTGAGGGTGTCTGTGGAAGCCCCGCTGACAATGCCCAGTGTGATGAAGTACCTAATACTGGGGAATCCACTTTTAATCATTGGTAATTTTGCTCTTAGCCACCAATGGAAAAGAATGACCACCTTTTCCCTCCAAACCTCATTTTTTTCCTCACTGACAGTGTAAGTCAAAGTCCTAACAATGGATTACAGGCCGACATGATCTGGCCCCATTATCTTTATGACCTTATTTCCCGCTGTGTATTGAGGTCAATAGCCAGAGTTCTTTACCACTTGCTAATTATGCATTGCGCTTTATAAAACTCTCTAGTCTAATAAAGTTAGTTTGAGTCGCAAACCCTGTAAATTCCCTCCCTGGTTCTGAAACTCACTTACTTCCAGTATTTAGTTTTCATGCAGTAGGTTAGCCTCCAAAGTGTGGAAAAACCTTTGGAGATCTTTGGTTAGAAAGCATTTGCAGACATAGGAATAATTAGCATATAATTTAACATTTGATGAGACAGCAAAGAGCGAGGCATTGCTGTTCAAATAGAAAAGGAGATAATAATGAGAATCTATTATAGGATAATGTTTTAAAGATACCTACATGAGACTTATCATTGAGGCACAAACACTCACTTTCTCTGGAGCAAAATAGACCTCCATTGGCATTCTGGTCTCCCCAGCTCCTGACTCCATGTATACTTAGCAGCAAGCATAGACGGAAATTCACATTGTTGTATTGTACTGCAAGGAAATTCTTCAGTGAGACACCTAAGGAATCAGTTTCAACAAGTGTCAAGCAAGGAGGCTCTGTGACATTGGTTACTATCCTGGTCTAGACTAGAATGATTTCCATTAATTGCACTGGGGAGCAACCCTCATATTTACGCTCCACCATGAATATATTTAATGGTGTCACCTGACAGAAACAAATAATGGACACCTGCTTTATTCCCTGAAGCTCCACAAAGGAAGGAAATTTCAGAGCTTAGAGAGAAATCACATGTACTAGATTCTTATGAGAAATATTACCATGGGAACACCGCTCTGTCATCCTTTGGGGAAGAAAGCTGTTATCAGGTGTTAGAGGGATGTCCAGTGGGTTTAATGGTGTGTATAATTCTGAGCTTATGAAGGACTTTTAAAAAATGAGGTTTGTAGCACCTTTGTGCTTATCCCAAGGGAACCAGAGCCTTAATATTAATATGACAAATGTAAAGTCAGCATCACTGCAGTGTGACAGTCAGAGCTCTGGCTTGGGAGTCAGTGATCTGGAGGTTCTAGCCAGAACTCTCCCATTGATTTGGCTTCTGATTGTATGGAAGTCACTCAATTTATGATAATAATAAAAATGAATAATTTATTGATAGCTTACTATATGCCAGATATTTTGCTAAATGCTTTATATTTATTATTTTATTTATTCCTCTAGATAATCCTGAGATGTACATATTATTATCCCCATTTTACAGGGATGAAATTTAGGACAAGACAAGTTAACTACTTCCCAAGAGCACAATGCGGGTTAGCGGTAGAAGCTGGATCTAATTCTAGTCTTAATCTTGCAAGCTAGATGAAAATTTAAGGATTATCTTGTAGTAGTCATCCAGCATGATGGACTACTTTTTATGCCAGGGTCACTTGTTCTCAAATTAGGACGCATTTACCAGAAAAATGATCTAAAGAAAGCAAGAATTTTGAGGGCTTATGAGGAAAAACGGAAGTATGAATAGAAAAGGAAAAAAATTAGGCCTATTTCTAAAAGAAAAAAAAGTTATGTATAGCAGATTACCCATGAGAGATTTGTTATTTTATCTAATTATTTGTCTTGATTAAAGAATTTTGGTAGGCAAGAAATATCTGTAGATGAATTGGAAACAACAAAACAAAAAACAAAGGAGAAAATGCCATTTTGTGAGAATGACCTGCTGGTGGCAGCAACAGATCACGATTGTCTCTCATTGCATTAGGAATTACAGGCAAGTGTTAAGACAATAGAGCTTCTTGTTTTTATAAGATTTAAAATCACAGGCTGCTGTTATGATAGCTATAAAATGAGCAAATCATTCTAGCTATCAATATAACTGATAGGATTATTTTCAAGAACATTTTATATTACCAGAGTTTTATACTTACTTTTTTCCCCATGAGTAGTAGGGGGAGAAGGAGTGCGGTATTAAATTAATTAAATGAAAAGTAAGCAGACCTTTTAAAAAAATGATGAAATAGACTGTTGAAAGCAGTAACACTTTAGTTATTAAGTTCTTTTTTTTAATGGTTAAATAATTTTTTATTGAATGAAGAATATACAAGATAAAAATAATTGTGTTGTAGCAATGAACATCAAAATTGTAAAAATAGAAAGTATATATGTTTGAAAATATTTTTTTAAGACAAAGTAAAAAACATTTAAAAATATGATACACATATAAGTAATACATACATTATAAAAATAAAGAGAATGATAAAACAAATAAACCAATTTGGAAATTGTGTGTGTGTTTTCTTTTTCTTTGAGAGGAAGAGAGATAGACTGGTTAAAAAAAAACCACAAAAGATTTAATAATGTTTCTTTTTATTAAATAGAGAGTGAGTTCATAGATCTTTAATTATTTACTATTATAATTTATAATTTACACATGTATCCAGCACTTTTTGTGTACTATTTCACAATAAAAAATGGGGGTAAAAGTCAGCCTGAATATGTAAACCTGGTAAAGAAATGGTAGATATCTGATTACACACACACACACAGACACACGCACACACATACACGCATGGGTTTAAGTTGAAAGGATTGGGGCATTCCATCTGCTGATGTCATATAGTTTTTACACAAATCTTCCATATTTAACCTAGTCTTAATTAGAAAAATCTATGGGTATTTTTTAACTAACCAATTGTCCTTGACTTTTGAGCTTAATTCTCTCTTAAATCTCTTAAGACGCATTCCTCCCACCCCATCCTTATGAAATTGAAAATTTAGGCTTTTAACCCTCTAAGTATTTTCTGAATTCTAAAGAGAATTTAATGTAAAATTAGAGTTGGCTTGTGGATTTCAATGATAAATGTTATAGATATCAAGTTTAGTGAAACAACTGGCAATCTGGAAGGCATGCCATGATTCCTTCTCCCAGGTGTTTTCCTTGCATCATTGTATATTTACTTACTGAAAATGAATTATCGTTTTGGGTTCATCACATATTTTCTTTAAAATTACAATATGTTTTTGTGATATTTATTTTTCTATATGATATCTCCATACTACATTAGTTTTTTATTTATTTTAATTTTTATTTTCCTTATGGTGACTTTGGTTAACAAAATCCAGTAAGTTTCAGGCATACAATTCAACAATAAGGCATATATATTGCATTGTGTGTTCACCACCAATAGATTTCTTTCTGTCACCACATATTTGATCGC
>NW_006431922.1:2432118-2434402 GCF_000325575.1 Pteropus alecto | reverse complement strand
GCTTAGCATGATTATCTCAAGGTCCATCCACATTGTTGCAAATGGCAGTATTTCATCTCTTCTTATGGCTGAGTAATATTCCATTGTATATATGTACCATAGCCTCTTTATTCAATTCTCTATTGTAGGACACTTCGGTTGCTTCCATGCCCTGGCCACCGTGAATAATGCTGCTATGAACATAGGTGTGCAAATATCTTTTCGGATATGAGTTTTCAAGTCTTTGGAGTAAATACCTAGTAGAGGGATTGCTGGATCATATGGTAGATCAATTCTTAGTTTTCTGAGGAACTTCTAAACTGTTTTCTATAGTGGCTGTACCAATTTGCAGTCTCACCAGCAGTATAAGAGGGTTCCTTTTCACCCGCAACCTCTCCAACGCTTGTTATTACTTGTCTTGCTGATAATAGCCATTCTTATAGGTGTGAGGTGGTACCTCATTGTGATTTTGATTTGCATTTCCCTAATAACTAGTGAAATTGAGCATCTTTTCATATGTTTGTTGGCCATTTGTATGTCTTCTTGGGAAAGTGTCTATTCAAATCCTCTGCTAATTTTTTGATTGGATCATTTCTGTATTTTCCTTTTGTTTTGTTTTGTTATTGAGTTGAATGAGTTCTTTGTATATTTTGGATATTGGGTCCTTATTGGCGGCATTGCTTCAAATATTTTCTCTCATTTAGATGGTTGTCTCTTTACCTTGTTGACGATTTCTTTTGCTGAGCAGAAAATTTTTAGTTTGATGTAGTCCCAATTATTTATTTTAGCTTTTACTTCCCTTGCCTTTGAGGTCAAATTAATAAAATCCTCTTTAAGTCCAAGGTCCTTGAGTTTCATTCCTATGTTTTCTTCTATGCATTTTATTGTTTCAGGTCTTATATTCAGGTGCTTAATCCATTTTGAGTTAATTTTGGTGGGTGGTGATAGACAACAGTCTAGTTTCATTCTTTTGCAGATGGCTTTCCAGTTTTTCCAGTACCATTTACTGAAGAGGCTTTTCTTTCTCCACTGTCTGTTTTTGGCTTTTTGTCAAAAATTATTTGCCCATATAAATATGAGTTTACTTCTGGACTCTTGATTCTGTTCCACTGGTTTATGTGTCTGTTTTGCTGCCAATACCATGCCGCTTGGGTTATTGTCACTTTGTAGTATACTTTGAAGTAGGGCAGAGTGATGCCTCCAGTCTCGTTCATTTTTCTCAGGATGGCTATGGCGATTTGGGGTGTTTTATGTTTCCATACAAATCTGATGATTTTCGTTCTATTTCTTTGAAAAATGCCGATGGGATTTTGATGGCGATTGCATTAAATTTGTATAATGCTTTAGGTAATAAGGTCATTTTAACTGTATTGATTCTTCCAACCCAAAAATACAAAATATCTTTCCATTTATTGTACATTCTTTGAATTTTTTTAATAGAGTCTTATAGTTTGTATTATATAGATCCTACACATGTTTTGTTAGATTTATTCTTAGGTATTTTATTCTTTTTGTTGCAATTGCAAAAAGGAATTATTTTTTCCACTTCTTTTTCTGACACTTCATTATTAGAGTGTAGGAACACTATGGATTTTTGAACATTGATTTTGTATCCGGAGACTTGACTTTATTTGCTTATGGTTTCTAGTAGCGTTCTTGTGGAGTCTTTAGGGTTTTCTGTATAGAGAATCATGTCATCTTCAAATAGTGACAGTTCGACTTCTTTGTTTCCTATTGAGATGCCTTTTATATCTTTCTCTTGCTTGATTGCACTCGCTAGGCCCTTCATTGTTATATTGAATAACAGTGGCAATAGTAGACAGCCTTGCCTCATTCCTGATCTTAGAGGGAAGGTTTCTAGTTTTTCACCATTAAATATAATGTTGGCTGAGAGTTTGTCATATATGGCCTTTATTATGTTAAGATACTTTCCTTCTATATAGATTTTGTTAAATGTTTTGATCATAAATGGATGCTGTATCTTGTTGAAATTTTTCAGCATCTATTGATATGATCATGCGATTCTTATTTTTTAAATTTGTTTATGTGATGTATTACATGAATTGATATGCATATGTCGAAGTATATTTGTCCCTCTGGGATGAAGCCCACTTGATTGTGGTGCATAATCTTTTTAATACGTGGCTGTATTCAGTTTGCTAGTATCTTATTTAGGATTTTTGCATGTGTGTTCATGAGAGATATTGGTCTGTAGTTTTCTTCTTCTGTGTTATCTTTACCAGGTTTTGGCCTCATAAAATGTGTTGGGAAGTATTGCCTCCTCTTCGATTTTTTGGCAGGGTTT
>NW_006431922.1:2421041-2431978 GCF_000325575.1 Pteropus alecto | reverse complement strand
AGGTTGTATTTTTCTAAGTACTGGTTCATTTCTTCTAGGTGATTAAATTTGATGTTATACGCTTTTTCATAGTATTCTTGTATGATCCTTTGTATTTCTGCAGTCACTCGTAATTTCCCCTCTTTCATCCCTGATTTTGTTTATTTGTCTTTTCTCTTTTTCCTTTATTGAGTCTAGCCAAGGGTTTGTCGATTTTATGAACCTTCTCAAAGAACCAGCTCCTTGTTGCATTTATTTTTTCAACTGTTTTTTTGTTTTGTTTTGTTTTCAATTTCATTTATTTCTGCTTTAATTTTGGTTATTTCTTTTTTTCTACTGACTTTAGGCCTCATTTGTTCTTTCTTTTCTAGTTTTTTTAAGATGAAATGTTAGATTGTTTATTTGGGCTCGTTGTTGTTTTTGGAGATAGGCTCGTAATGATGTGAACTTTCCTCTTATGATCACTTTTGCCGTGTCCCAAAAGTTTTGATATGTTATACTATCATTATCATTTGTTTCTATGTATCTCTTGATCTCTCTTTTTATTTCTTCTCTGAACCAGTCATTCTTCAGTAGCATGTTGTTTAATCTCCATGTATTCGTGGTTCTTCTTGCTTTCTTTTTACAGTTGATCTTTAGTTTCAAAGCATTATGATCAGAGAATATGGTTGGTATGATTTCGACCCTCTTATATTTGTTGAGGTGTCCCAATATGTGGTCAATCCCTGAGAATGTTCCATGTGCCCTAGAGAAGAATGTATAAGCAGCTGTTTTGGGATGGAAGACTCTGTAAATGTCAATTATGTCCAGCTGGTCTAATGTGTCATTTAAGGATGTTATTTCCTTATTGATATTCTGTTTGGATGATCTGTCCATATCCGACAGTGAGTATTTAAGTCCCCTACTACGATAGTATTTTGGTCTGTTTCTCCCTTTAGTTCTGTTAATAATTGCTTTACATATTTCGGGGCTCCCTGGTTGGGGGCATAGATATTAATAAGTGTTATGTCTTCTTGGTGCATGATTCCCTTTATCTTTATGAAGTGTCCCTCCATATCTTTCTTTACCTTTTTTATTTTGAAGTCTATTTCGTCTGATAGTAGTACTGCTACTCCCGCTTTTCTCTGAGTGACTTTTGCTTGAATATCATTTTCTATCCTTTCACTTTGAGTCCACATTTGAGTTTGGAACTGAGATGTATCTCCTAAATGCAGCGTAACGTTGGGTTTTGTTTTTGATTCAATCTGCAACTCTGTGCCATTTTATTGGTGAGTTCAGTCCATATCCATTTATGGTGATTATTAAAATATGAGGTTTCCCTATTTTATTTTATCTTTTGCTTTCTGGCAGTTCTGTGTTGTCATTGCTTCCTAGACCTTGTGTTTCTGGTTTTTTTGTTTTTTGTTTTTGGTTAAGTTTTGTGGTCCTTCTTGTTTTATGTTATATACTTCAGTTTTGAATCTTTGGCTTGTGGTTACCATTACGAATATGAAAGGATAGTTATATATACATAGTAGTCCATTTTCTTCTGGCTGTGACTTAACTCCATTCCCCTCTGCTAATTTGGGTAGTTGAATTCTACCCTTTTCAATCATCGTTGTCTCAATTTGTCCTTATGTATGCTGAACATTCATTACTATCTCGCTAGAGCAATTCTCTTCTTATTATTTAAGCTTATAATGCCTAGTTCTTAGCACTCCTCTGCTTCTATTTGCCTGATAGTCACCTTACTCCTAATTATATATATTTATTTTTTTTTTTTTTCTGTCATTTTGTTTCAGATGAGCTTACCTCTTTCAGTATTTCCTGTAGTGCAGGCCTCATAGTGGAGAATTCCCTCAATTTTTGTATGTCTGGGAAGGTCTTTATTTCTTCTTCATATCTAGTGAAGAACTTTGCTGAATACATTATTCTTGGCTGGTAGTTCCTTTCATTTAATAGTTTGAATATTTGATTCCACACCTTTCTGGCTTGTAAGATGTGTGCTGAGAGGTCTGATGATAATCTAATGTGTTTTCCTTTATAGGTTACTATCTTCTTCCCTGGCTGCTTGAGAATTCTTTCTTTGGCATTGATTTTTGATAATTTTAATACAATGTGTCTTGGAGAAGGCCTTTTTGGGTTGAGATAATTGGGTGTTGACTCTTGAATTCCAAGCTCCAGTTCATTCTTTAGATTTGGGAAATCCTTGTCCACTAGTTGTCTGAAAATGTTTTCTAGTCCTTGCTCCTTTTCCTCTCCTTTGAGGATGCCCATTATTCTTATCTTTGCTTTTCTGATGGTGTGTCGACTGGTTCTTATATTTCTCTTTCATTATTTTTCATTCTTCAGTTTCTCTCTTTTTCCTTCTAATTTATTTCTAAATTTCTGTCTTCTATATCACTGATCCTTTCCTTCATTTGGGTGACTGTATTTCTCAGCCTTGGTATTTCATTTTTCATCTCTAGAAGTTCTATTTGGTTCTTTTTAAGTGTTTCAATCTCCTTGCTAAAGAAGTCATTCTGCTAATCTATTTGTTTTTTCAATTCCTGGAATTGTTTATATGACTTATTTTGGATTTCATTGAGTTTTTTCAGAAGTATCGTCCTGAATTCTGTTATTTAAGATACATATTTCCATGTCTTTAAGTTTGTTTTATGAAATTTTTTCTCTTTCCTTCTGAGCTGCCTTGACATAATGATTGTTCATTATGTTTAATAGACTGTTTCTCCACTGGGGCATTAATGGAGGCATGTTCTGCTTTTTTTTTTTTTTCAGAAAGATTTATTATATAAAGGTCTCTTTTTAGCCTGTTGCTAAATTGGTATATTTCTTTTGGTTTCCAGTAGGTGGAGACTGAGCCTCTTGGATCTTGACTTTATATAACGTCTTAATAATGCCTTTATTTTCCTTATAAATATTCAGTCATGCTCACTTCTCTCAGTCTCAGTTCCTGTCCATGTTAGTGACAGTTTTGGTAGTGTTTGCTCAGATTCCCCTGGGGCTCTGCGGTGTTAGTCTTGGAGGATATCGGGGAGGGGCCCTCTGGGTTGGGGGTGGGGATTCTGGCTCAGCCTCACATTTTGCAACCATGGCTGGTAATAATCAGCTTCTCTGCCTTCCCCACATCTCTGCTTTCTGCCCTAATCCCTGGGCACTGCCACTGCATGGAGCTCCCAGCTCTCTCAGGCAGGGCTGTTCAGGGAACCCAACACACCTTCTCTCCTACGCCTCCTCCTTTGGGGAGCTCTGCTGAGAGAGGCAGCCTCTTTGTTTCTCCCAGTCTACCTCCAGACTCCCAGGGTTCTGACCTATGGTAGCTCTTATGTGCAGATCCCTTGCTCAGATATGCTTGTATGCAGGTTGGGTGTTTTTTGTTGAGTTTTAGATGTTCAGCTTATTGTTGTTTTAAGGGGAGAGATCTGAGGATATCCCTCACTCTGCCTTGTTTCTCTCAGAAGTGTATTCCTAATGCAGTCTTAATCTCATTTATTGAGTTCTTCAGCTCCAGAATTGCTGGTTTTTTTTTTATAGTTTCAATCTCTTTGTAAAGTATTTCTTTCGTTCATTGATTTTATTCCTGAGCTCATCGAACTGCCTTTCTGAGTTTTCTTGTATCTTGTTGAGTTTTTTCAAAACTGCCATCTTGAATTCCCTGTCATTTAAATCACAATTTTCCATATCTTTGAGTTTGGTTTCTGCAGACTTTTCATTTTCTTTCAGAGCTATATTGTTACCTTGGTTATTCATGGTAATTGATGGATTGTTTTTCTGCTTGGGCATTTGCGGTAGTGAACTCTTTTTTTTAGGTACTGTTTTGCTTTTAACAATTCAGAAAGTTGATAAGTAGAGATCTTTCTTTTGTTTTCCAGTAGATATAGTGCAAGTTTTTTTTTTTTCCTCTTACCTACACTACTGGGACTTTTGGAATCTCATTGAGGATGTGTTGCCTTGGTAGTGAAAAATGCCTGCATTCCCCGAGGAGGTGGGTGTCCCCTCTGTGACCTGGTCTCCTTTGTCTCAGGGTACCACCCCTCTAGTAGGATGTGGCGGGTGATGGGCCTCTGGGCCTGTGAGCACCTGGTACTGGCTCCTTGTAAACAGAGGCTGCCAGCTATGCTGTACTATCTGAGGAGTCTTTGCTGCCTCTATCAGGTTCCACTCTGATGGGTAAGGGAGGAGGCTGGTTCATGAGTCTTTGGCTTTGTTTTTTTGCTAGTAATGGTGGCTGCTAGTTTACTGCTTTCATGGTGCTACGCCATGTCTCTGCCCAAGTTTAGCCTCAGTTGGTGCTGGTGACTCAGGCAGGAATGTTGCTTCTGCCTCTCTGGCCCTCTGGGCTACCGTGTGATGGCTGCAACTCAACACTTCCACTGCTACCACATCAGCTGGGGCCGAGTGGGTGTCGGGTGGGTGTCGGGTGGGTGAGAGGAGGTGAGTTCACGTGTCTGGGGCTTTGCCTTTTTCCTAGTAATTGTGGCTGCAAGCCTGAGGCCGCCACACCACTGTGCCACATCTCTCTCCCTATCACTAGGTTTATCCCTAATGGGCACTAGTCACTCAGACTGGAATGTTGCTTCTGCTCCTCCAACCCTCCAGGCTACTACGTGAGGGCTGCAGCTCAGTTCTTCTTCCCGGCTACTTCATCAGCTGAGGCTGCAGAGGACACCAGACTGCGACAGTAGCTCTTATCTCTGTCCTTTCCCCAAGGTCGGCCTCCCTTGCTCATTCAAATATGCCCACCTTTAGATATCTCAATAAGTGGATCTCCCAGACATGTTTGTGCGTTGAGCAGGGAATACTTTGTTGAATTATAGTTGTCGGACTTGTAACTTTAAGAGGATTAACCAAGGGGTCTTCTCACCCTGGCACGATGCTTACTTTACTCCCCTAGTTTCTCATTTTAATTTCTGAATAGAGGTCAATTATATAAACATGCCGCAGTTCATTTTTTGTCCTATCAATGAACATTTATTTTTTTTCTATTTTTTTTTTCTCTCAAACAATTCTCCCAAATGTATTCTTGTGCTTGCCTCTTTGTACAAATGAGCAAGACCTTCTTTGGAAGTGGAATCGCTCAGCTACAAAGTGTCCATCCTTATGGGAAAATCACTCTCCAAAGCAATTTTTGTCAAACTATATGGAGTGAAATTGTACCTTAGTGTTATTTTATTTTGCGTTCCCTTAACTGGAAGTGGAACTGAATATATTATCATATTTTTATTAACTATTTGGATTTTTTCCTTTGAGAATTGTCTACATTAAACATTGTACTTCCTCCTTTTCTTATTTTTTTTGGTATGAATTCTTTACATATGCTCAATACTAATCATTTGCCAATTGCATTATAAATATCTTCTTTTGAGTGGTTTGTATTTGCATTTTGTTACTAGTATCTTTTGATGTACAGAGGTTTTTAAATTCAGTTTTTCCTTTTGGTTTTATTTCTTTTGTTTTGGTTAAAAAATCTTTCTCTACCATAAGGTCATAAATACATTTTCTTATTTTAATCTATAAGTGTTAATATTTTTCTTTCCCCATTTAATCTACTTGAAATTTATGTTCATGCATGCTGTTTAATAGGGATATAATTTTACTTTTTTCCTTATGGATTAATCACTTATTCCAATACCATTTACTGACTAGTTGATGCTTTCCCCATGTTTTTAGTGCTATCTCTGATAAATATCAAGTATTTCTGTTTCTGTTTTTGTTTCTGAGTTCTCTGTTATCTCTCACTGATTTATTTTGCCATTTCTGCACCAGTTTTATGCTGTATTAATTACTGTAACTTAATATCTAAATATGTTCTTCTTCAAAATGTTTTGGTTATTTTTGGCTGTTTGCTTTTCCATATAAGTTTGAGAGTTACCTTGTCAAGTTGCACAAAAAACATTCTTGGTATTTTGGCTGAATTTGCATTGACTTTTCTAGATTCATTTTTGGAAGACTTGCTGTCTGTATTGGTGATATTGAGGCTTCCCATCTATAAATATCACATACTTCTGCATTTATATAATACTTCAATAATGTTTTTTGACTTTTTCCATAAAAATATTGCACATAAATTGTAGATTTATACTAAGGGGTATCCATTGTTTGTTTATGAAATGCACGCTATTAAAAATTACTGTTGCTACATGTCTGTTGCTGGTACATAGAAAAGTAATTGATTTCTGCCTATCAGTCTTGTATCCCAATAATTTTCTGAGCTTTAATAGTTTGTAAGTTCTCTTGAGTTGTCTATATAATCTATAAATAATAACAGTTTTGTTATTCATTCGTAACTCTTATATTTTCTTGTTTTCCTAGTAATTGCGGCTGCAAGCTGCAATAAACATTAGCAAGTTCTTCCAGTACAGTGTTGGATAGAATTAATGATAATGGGCATCCTATTCTTTTTTTACTTTAAAGGGAATGGATTCGAAATTTACCATTGAATAAGATGTTTGCTATATGAATTTGGTGGATTCTCATTCTCAGATTAAAAATATCCCTTTCTATTCTTATTTTGCTATGCTTTAAAAAATTATGAATAGTTTTCAATTATATCAAATGCATTTTCTACAACTATTGAAAGAATCAAATAACTTTCTCTGCTTTGTTACTGAGGTAAATTACCTTAGTAAATTCTCTAATATTGTATCATATTTGTATTTGAAGAATAGACACAGTTTAGTTCAGAGGATTTTTTTTTTATATACTCATATTTTAAGAAATATTCTATTTAGAACCTTTGCATTTACGTTCATAAATGAGATTAGTTTATAATTTTCCTTTATCATGCTCTCCTTAGTTTTGGGTAACAGTTGCATCAGCTTCATTAAATGAACTGTAGAATTTGTCTTATTTTTCTTTGCTTTGGAAAATAAGATTGAGGTTGTCTATTATATGAGTATTTGCTAGAACTTGTCTATGAAACTCTTTAGTCTTGGTGTTTGTGGTGTGTATGTGTGTATGTGTGTATGTGTGTGTGTGAGTGTGTGTGTGTGTTCAAGAGGGGTAGATTTTTAAAGCACTAAACACTTTAAAAAATGATTATTGGATTATTTAAGTTAAAAAAACTCTCCTTAAGTCAGTTTTGGTTAGTAACATTTTTCTAAAAGTGTCATTTTCAAATATATTGGCAAAAGGTTGTATATATATGTGTGTGTGTATATATATATTATAGTTTAATTTAATTAAATTTAATTAAATTTAATTAATTAGATTATTAGTTTCAGGTATACAGTACATCGGTTAGACATTTATATCATTTATAAAGCAACTCCCAACTGCTCTTTCTCTCCTCTGGCTCTCCACCTATCCATTACATTAATGCTAACTGCATTCCTTATGCTGTGCTCCTCATACCCGTGACCATCTATCAACTACTAATTTGTACTTCTTTAACCCTTCACCCCTTTCTCTCAACCCTCAAACCCCCTCCCCTCTACCTGTCACTATATTGTCCTCTATATTTGTGAGTCCGTTTCTGATTCGTTTGTTTTTTTTTTTGTTCCTTAGACTCTGCATATAAGTGAAATCATATGGTATTTATCTTTCTCTGTCTATTTCACTCAGCATAATAACCTCTAGGTCCATTCATGTCATTGCAAATGGTAGGATTTCATTTTTTTAATGGCCGAGTAATATTCCATTGTATGTGTGAACCGTAACTTCTTTATCCAATCATCTGTTGATGGGCATTTAGATTGCTTCCTAGAAGTGGAATTCTGGGTCATAAGGCAGATCCTATTTTTAATTTTTTGGGGAACCTCCAGACTGTTTTCCATAGTGGCTGTACCAATTTGCAATCTCACTAACAGTGTATAAGGGTTCCCTTTTTCTTTACATACTCACCAACACTTGCTGTTCTTCGATTTATTGATGATAGTCATTCTGACAGGTGTGAGATAATATCTCATTGTGATTTTAATTTGCATTTCTCTGATGATTTGTGACCTTGAACATCTTTTCATGTATCTGTTGGTCATCTGCATTTCCTATTTTTTAATTTGATTGTTTTTTGTTGTTGAGTTGTATGAGTTCTTTATATATTTTTGGATATTAACCTCTTATTGATGAATCATAAGTGAATATCTTCTCCCAATCAGTCGGTTGTCTTTTTGTTTCGCTGGTGGTTACCTTTGCTGTGCAAAAACTTTTTAGTTTGATGTAGTCCCATTTGTTTATTTATTTATTTATTTTTTCCTTACCCGAGGTGATAAATCCAAAAAGAAATTACTGTTAGCAATATTGGAGAGTTTACTGCCTATGTTTTCTTCTAGAAGTTTTATGGTTTTAGGTCTTACATTTAAATCTTTAATCTATTTTGAGTCTATTCTTGTATATGGTGTAAGAAGGTGGTCCGGTTTCTTTTTTTTCTTCTTTTTTTTTGCATGTATCTGTCTAGTTTTCCCAACACCGTTTATTGAAGAGACTGTCTTTACCCAATTGTAAATTCTTGCCTCCTTTGTTATATATTAAGTGAGTGAATAGGTGTGGATTTATTTCTGGGCTCTCTATTCTGTTCCATTGATCAATATATCTCTTTTATGCCAAAACCATGCTGTTTTGATAACTGTAGCCTTGTAGTATAGTTTGATATCAGGTAGTGTGATATCTCCAACTTTGTCCTTCCTCAAGATTGCCATGACTATTTGGGGTCTTTTACGGTTCCATATAAATTTTAAGATTATTTGTTCTAGCTCTCTGAAAATGCCACTGGTATTTTGATGGGGATTGCACTGAATCTATAGATTGCTTTGGGTAGTTTTAATGATGGCCATTTTAATGATGTTGATTTTTCCTACCCATGAGCACGATATATACTTCCATTTATTTGTATCTTCTTCAATTTCTTTTTTCAATGACATAATTTTCTGAGAACAGGTCTTTTACCTCCTTGGTTAATTTGATTCCCAGATAATTTATTGTTTTTGATGCAATCATAAATGGGATTAGTTTCTTAATTTCTCTTTCTGAAAGTTAATCATTGGTGTATAAAAATGACACTGACTTCTGAATATTAAATTTTTATCCTGCTACTTTACTGAATTCATTGATCAGTTCTAACAGTTTTGGTGGAATCTTTGGGGTTCTCTATATAGTATCATGTCATTGTCAAATAACAAGAGTTTTATATCTTCCTTTCAATTCAGATACCTTTTATTTTTCTTTATATCTTATTGCTGTGGCTAAGATTTACAATACAATGCTGAAGAGGAGTGGTGAATGTGGTCATCCTTGTCTTGTTCCTGATCTTAAGGAAAATGCTTTTAGCCTTTCCCCATTGAGTATGATGTTAGCTGTATGTTTGTTATAAATGGCCTTTATGACCTCTATTCCTACTTTGCTGAGAGTTTTTATCATAAATGGATGCTGGATTTTGTTGATTGCTTTTTCTGCTTCTATTGATATGATCATATGGTTTTTATATATCAATTTGTTAATGTGATGTATCACATTATTTGATTTGTGAATATTGTACCAACCTTGCATCCCAAGAATAAATCCAACTTGATCACGGAGTATGATATTTTTAATGTATTGCTGAGTATGGTTTGCTAATATTTTATTGAGGATTTTTGCATCAATGTTTGTAAGAGATATCGGCCTATAGTTTTCTTTTTTTGTAATGGTTTTGTCTGGTTTTGGAATCAAGGTAATGGTGGCTTCATAAAAGGAATTAAGGAGGCTTCCCTCTTCTTGAATTTTTTGGAATAGTTTGAGAAGCATAGGTGTTAATTCTTCTTTGAATGTTTGGTAAAATTCGCCTATGAAGCCATCTGGTCCAGGACTTTTGTTTATTGGGAGGTTTTTGATTATTGATTCAATTTCCTTGGTGGTAATTGGTCGATTCAGATTTTCTGTTTCTTCTTGACTCAAATCTTGGAAGAGTATATGTTTCTAGGAATGTATCCATTGCTTCCAGATTGGCCAATTTTTTGGCGTATGATTGCTTGAGTATTTTCTTATGATGCTTAGTATTTTTGTGGAGTCTGTAGTTACTTTTCTTCTTTTATTTCTGATTTTATTTGTTTGAATCCTCTCCCTTTTTTCCTTGATGAGTCTGGCTAATGGTCTGTCAATTTTTTTGTCCTTTCAGAGAACCGGCTCTCAGTATCATTAATCTTTCATATTGTTTTTCTAGACTCTATTTTGTTTATTTCTGCTTTGATCTTTATTATTTCCTTCCTTCTAATGACTTTGGGCTTTGTTTACTCATCTTTTTCTAATTCTTTTAAGCATAAGTTTAGACTCTTGTTTCTTGAGGTAGGCCTGTATTGCTATGAATTTCCCTCTTAAGACTGCTTTTGCTGTTTCCCATAGAATTTGAGTCATGTTTTCATTTTCATTTGTCTCTAAGTATATTTGATTTCTTCCTTGATCTCATTCTAATCCATTCATTGTTTAGTAGCATGTTATTTAGCCTCCATGTGTTTGTGTATTTTCCAGTTTTTTCTTGTCGTTGATTTCTAGTTTCGTACCATTGTGATCAGAGAAGATAGTTGAGATGGTTTAAATCTTCTTAAATTTATTGAGACTTGTTTTGTGTCTTAACATGTGGTCTATCCTGGAAAATGTTCCATATGCACTTGAGAAGAATGTATATTTTGCTGCTTTGGGGTAAAATGCTCTGAAAATATCTGTTAGGTTCATCCGATCTAGTGTGTCTTCAAGGCCCATTTTTTTCCTTGTAGATGTTCTGTTTGGAAGAACTGTCTATTGGTGTCAATGGGGTGTTAAATTTCCCTACTATGAGTGTATTACTGTTGCTCTCTCCTTTTATGTCAGTCAATAATTGCTTTATGTATGTAGGTGCTCCTATGTTAGATATGTATATGTTTACTAGGGTTATGTCCTCTTGATTTTTCGATCCCTTTATCATTATGTAATGACATTCTTTGTCTTTTATTATAGCCTTTGTTTTAAAGTCTATCTTATCTCACATAAGTATCGCTACCCCAGCTTTTTTTTTCCATTTCCATTTGCGT
>NW_006431922.1:2411756-2420509 GCF_000325575.1 Pteropus alecto | reverse complement strand
CTTTCTTTCTTTCTTTCTTTCTTTCTTTCTTTCTTTTCTTTCTTTTCTTTCTTTTCTTTCTTTTCTTCCTTTTCTTCCTTTTCTTCCTTTTCTTTCTTTTCTTTCTTTTCTTTCTTTTCTTTCCCGCTTCTCTTTTTACAGAAGTCCCTTTAACAATTCTTGTAATACTGGCTTGTTGGTGATGAATTCCTTAAGCTTTTCCCTATATTTATCTCACCTTCTATTTTAATTGAAAGCCTTGCTGGATAGAGTATTTGTGGTTATAGATTCTTGTTTTTCATAACTTTGAATATTTCTTGCCAGTCCTTTCTGGCCTGCAAATTTTCTGTTGAAAAATCAGCAGACACCCTTATGGGGGTACCCTTGTAAGTGACTAGCTACCTTTCTCTTGCTGCTTTTAAGATTCTCTCCTTGTCTTTGACCTTTGGCATTTTAATTATGATGTGTCTTGGTGTGAGTCTGTTTAAATTCTTCTTATTTGGGACTCCGTGCTTTCTGAACTTGTATGTCTAATTCCTTTGCCAGGTTAGGGAAGTTTTCTATCATTATTTCTTCAAATAGATTCTCAATCCCTTGCTCTCTCTCTTCTCTTTCAGGTACTCCTATGATCTTGATATTGTTATGCTTCGTGTTGTCCCAGAAGTCTCTTAAACTATCCTCATTTTATAAAATTCTTTTTTCTTTTCATTGTTCTGATTGGGTGTATTCTGCTACCTTGTCTTCCAGTTCATTGATTTGATCTTCTGCTTCATCTAACCTACTGCTGAATTTTTCTAATGTATTCTTCATTTCAGTTACTTTATTCTTCATTTCTGTCTGTTTTTTTTTTTTTATGATTTCCATGTCCTTTTTTTTATGCTTACTATCTCTCTGTTGAGGTTCTCATTGTGCTCATCCATTCTCTCCATAAGTTCATTGAACATCCTTATAACCATTATTTTGAACTCTGTCTCTGGTAAGTTGCTTGCTTCCATTTCATTTAACTTATTTTGTAGAGTTTTCTCCTGTTGTTTTATTTGTAACATGTTTCTTTGTTTTCTCATTTTGTTAGCCTCTCTGTGTTCGTCTCTATGTGTTAGGAATATTTATTTTGTCTCTCAACAGATGGCTTTATGTGGAAGGTGTCCTGTGTGGCCCCATGGCACACTCTCCCTAATTCCCTGTGCTGGGTGCTCTGGATGTGATCTTTGTGTGGGTTGTGTATGATCTTCTGCTGTCCTAAGCCCTTATTGGTGTCAATACATCAGTGGATGGGATTAACGCTTAGGCTAATTGTGGGAATAGGCTGCTCCCACAGGGTAAGAGTTGCTGTGTGGGGGCTGACCTTACTGAGTGGGATTTTTCTTAGCAGTTTTGTATATTTGTTGCAACCACCCTTTGTGTGTACCACTTATGGGACTAGTTAGGAGTTGTTCTGTTGTGGTCTAGTGCCAGCCTCTGGGCACGTTGGTTTTGTGGCCTCTTGAGTGGGGATACCCAGTAGTCCAAGGTCAGCTGCTGCCTATGATTGCTCAGGGATATCTGGTGGGAGCTACACAGTGACCCATAGATGGTTGTTGCCTATGTTGGATCTATAGGTAAGTGGAAGACACAATGCTGTAGGCAGTGGTCGGTTATCCTCTGTCCCTGACCTATGGCAGTTTAGCAGAGGGACCAGTCTCCCCAAGATCTGACACAGCCTGTTAGTTGCCCGTAAGTCTCTGAAACTGGAAGAGCTTCTGGGTGATATGCATGTTGGGTGGTGCAGGGACCCTGGGAGTCTCCTGGATTTATGGAGTAATTTCCCCCTGACACTGCATTGTCAGTTTATATGTCAGCTCTGTCTCTGTGGCTCCCTGTACAAGTTTCCTATTGTAGCAAGGTCAGCTGCTGCACCCAAGCTCTGTTTAAGACTTACCAAAGCTTGTGGGCATGAGTTTTGGCCCATCATTGAATGCTTCTCCTGGATGAACGGGCTTTGCATGGGCTGCACGAACTGAATACTGTTGTTTGCTGTTGAATATGTGACCCAAGGAAAGCACAGGATGGGACTGGGTTTCCCAGGAGCAGGCTTGCCCCAAGTAATTTGTGGGCTAAGTGAGCTGTCATTTCAGTGAGGCATGGGGCTGTCAGGACTACACAGCACCAGATTTGCTGTCAGCTTTGGGACTGCGGGCTCCCACAAAAGTCAGATATCACTGTGCAACCTACTGTCGTCAGTGATGGGCCCACAAAGCCTTTGAGATCTGCTCAAGTGATACTGTATCTTGTGCTGGCAACAGTGATCTTCCTGTCACTGTATTACCTGAACTCTGCTCACTTCGCTGGCTGAGATTTTTGACTGCACAGAATGTGCAACCCTGGGGCAGGGGCAGCTGCTTATCAATGTGAGGTGGGCACTTTGTGTATTGGATGGGGCAGGATCTCAGTGAGTCAAGGGCTGTCAGGACAATAGCCTCAGTTTTCTGCAATTTCTGTGTCTGCAGGTTTCCTCAGTAGTCACAGATCGCAGGGAGTCAGCTGCTGTCTGGGGCAGTCCCACAAACTCCTGCAAGTTCTCAAGAGATGTTGCAACTCGTATAGGTAGCAGTACTGCCCACATCAGTTTTCCCCAAAATGCGCTCACTGTGCTAGCTAAGGTCTGTTGCCTGTGCATAATGCTCAATCCCAGAAAAAAATAGGGCAGGGGAGGCTGCCTGTCAATAGGCTGCAGGCACTTTGTAGCTTGGGTGAAGCAGGATCTCAGGAGGCAAGGCCAATATAGCCTCAGTTTTGCTGAAAATTCTGTGCCAGCATGTTCCTGTTGTAGTCATAGATCACAGTGAGACCAGCTATAGTCTAGGGTGGTCCCATAGGCCTTTGCAATTCCCCCACACAATGTCGTAGCTCTTGCAGGCAGCAGAGGTCTGCTTGCAACTGATTTTTCTTCATGGTCGCCTTGTGCTAGCCAAAGTTTGTAGCCTGTGTGAATTGGGAGATGAGAGTGTGGAAGGCAGGGTGGTGGTGTTTGACTGTCAATGGGCCACCTGGGGCAATTTTTGGGTTTGGTGGGTGGGGTCTCAGAGAGACAATGGCCATCACATCAATATAGCCTCATCTTGCTGCAACTTCAGTAACCATAAAAATCCCAGATCATAGCAAGACCAGTTGCTGTTCGGGACTGGCCCACAGATCCCTGAGATCTGCCCAAGTTGGCAGTAGTGATCTGCTTGAAACACTCTCTGAAATGCGCTCTCACAGCTCTGGCTGCCAGCTGCGAATGTTTGGCCCTGCAGTGGTGCAGGGTGTGGCACCCATCCAGCAAAAAAAAGCCCCAAGCAATCTGCAGGTTGGATGGGAGCAGGCTGATTTTCTCAGGCCAGCACTTCCTAATGATTCTGTGGGAGGGGTCTGCACAGTCTGGCTGGTGTAATCTGTAGATGGTCCTATAGTGGGGCTAGACTCAGGCACAATGGTGGCTGCCCTTCCCACCCTTGTTCTGGCACCAGGTAATGCAGACTTTCTCAGTAAGAATCACGCGAAAGCCTCTGACTCACTGTGGGTGTCCCAGGTCAGTGTCCGCAGGTGAGAGAGCCTGTGTGTGGGTTCTTCAAAGGGGTGTCTAGAGTTTCAGCCTCCTGTCTCACTCAGATGGCCAGAATCCCCTCTGTTTTTTACAGTCAGTTATTGGAGACTCCCTGGGCTGGGACTTGGGCTGGGAAGCTCCCAAATGAGGCCAGGATGCCCCTCTCCTCAGGGGAGCCTCTGCAGCCTTGGTCTCCCTCTCAGTGATCTACCACCACCCATGGGTGTGGGTCCAGCCTGATTTGCAATTTTGCCCCTCCTACTGGCTTCAATGTGGCTCTTTCTTAATATCAGACCGTATGTGTTATGATCAGCTGGACTTCAGATAATTCTCAATGATGATTATTTTACAATTTGTTTGTAATTTCATGTGGACTTGGGAGGAGGTGAATCTTGGTTTTACCTAGTCCTCCGTGGTCCTTGGAATCCCAAGCATTTTCTGAGTGTTTCAGGGGAATTGTCCAAAACCATTTCAGAAGAGAGATTTGCATATCCAAGACTCAAGTGATTAGTTGTCATTTCTATTTTCATTTTGGATATTTGCTTTCTTATTTAATTCTGTATTTGTATGTATGAATACTTTTTCTTTAAGAGAACTTTCCTACTCCAATTTATATGCCTCAAGCCCTGCAGAACTTGGGTTTGTTCCTGTTTTGGCCATTGTCTATTTAAATCTTTGTGCCTCAAAGATGTTTTGGCAAGCTATTTAAATCTTTGTGCCTCAGTCTCATTTGTGAAATGGGGGTAGTACCTCAATAATCAGGTTCTGTTTTGCAAAGGAAACCATCAACAAATCAAAAAGAAAATCAACTGAATGGGAGAAGATATTCATTTATGATACATCTGTTAAGGGTTTAATATCCAAAATACATAAAGAACTCATACAACTCAACAACAAAAAAACAAACAATCCAATTAAAAAATGGACAAAAGACCTAAATAGATATTTCTCCAAAGAGGATATACAGATGGCCAGCAGACACATGAAAAGGTGCTCAAGGTCACAAATCATCAGAGAAATGCAAATTAAAACCACAATGAAATATTACCTCACACCTGTCAGAATGACTATCATCAATAAATCGAAGAACAAGTGTTGGTGAGGATATGAAGAAAAAGGAACCCTCATACACTGTTGATGAGATTGCAAATTGGTACAGCCACTATGGAAAACAGTCTGGAGGTTTCTCAAAAAATTAAAAATGGATATACCTTTTGACCCAGTATTGCACTTCTGAATATTTATCCAAAGGAAACCAAAACAATAATTTGTAAAGATCTGTGCACCCTTATGTTCATGGCAGCACAATTCACAATAGCCAAGATATGGAAGAAAACTAAATGCCCATCAATAGATGATTGGATAAAGAAGTTATAGTTCATACATACAATGGAATATCACTCGGCCATTAAAAAAAATGAAATCCTACCATTTGCAACGACATGGATGGACCTAGAGGTTATTATGCTGAGTGAAATAAGAGAAAGATAAATGCCATCTGATTTCACTTATATGTGGAATCTAAAGAACAAACTAATCAGAAACAGACTCACAAATATAGAGGACAATCTGGCGATGGATAGAGGGGAGGGGGTTGGGGGGGTGTGAGGAAGTGGTGAAGGATTAAAGAAGGACAAATTAGTAGTTGATAGATGGTCACGGGGATGGGGAACATGCATAGGGAATGTAATCAGCATTAGTGTAATGGCTATGTGTAGAGCCAGGTGAGAGAAAGAACAATAAGTAGAATTGTTTATAAACTATATAAATGTCTAACCAATGTACTGACTGTATACTTGAAACTAATAATAAAATAAAATTTAAAAAAATAATCAGGTTGCATGAGGATTAAATGAAGTTAATAGTATTTCAAGTGTTATACACACCACCTGGCACATAGTAAGTACTTACTAAGTAGTAGTTATTAATATTCCCATAAATAATAATTATAAACTCTCAAAGGATTTATAATTCTGGTGGAGAAACAAAATCAACAGACATGGATCCACAGGACACTCGTATATAGAGCAGTATAGTGATTGAGGATGTTGGCTCTGGAGTCAGATAAATCTATTTATATCCCAGTTCTGTAACTTATTTGCTGTGCAACTTTAAGCTAGTTACTTAATTCTCTGAGTCTCAAATTTCTTATTTGTAAAATAGGAGTAATATTGGCTACCTAAAAGATTTGTTTTAATAATATAATGCCTAGAACATGGAAATTCTTCAATAACATTAAGGCATTCAAACTAGAGACATTCTCTCACATAAATATAAGAAGACCTACATAAGAATGTCTATTCTTTGTTTGTAATAGAGAAAAAATTGGAAACAACATAATTTTTAAAACAGATTGTCGTTACTCATACAATAAAATACACAGCAACTGAATGAACTAGATCTATGGTTTTAATATTAGTAAATCTAAAAGCATAATGTTGACTAAGAAAAAGCAAATTTCAGAATGTTATGAACACTGATGTCACTCGTGTTAAAAAAAAAACCACATAAACTATTTTCATATATTGATTATGAATACATATGTTCTGGTTATTTGTTGCTTCATAAGAAACCACCCTAAACCAGAGTGACTTAAATCAACAAACATATATTTTGTCTATAATTCTGCAACCTGGGCTCCACCCGGTGGGGCAGTTCTTCTGCTGGTTTATTAGTCACTTGGTGACCAGCAGGTCAGTTGGAGTTGGGGTCAGCAGGCGCTCGGGACGGATGTTTTTTTCTCTTTCTCCATGTAGTTTTGAAAGTTTTACTACATATGTGGAGACCATATGTAGCCTCACCATGTAGTCTCTACATATGGTCTCCACATGTGGTCTCCCATTTAGGCTGAGTTTCTTACATGGTGGGTCAGGGTTCCCAAGAGTGCAAATACAGAAGCAGCCAAGTATTCTTAAAACTTAGGCATGAAACTGGCCCAGTGGCAATTCCACCACAGACCAGCTTAGACTCAAAGGAGGAGTCTACTGAATGATGTGAATTCCAGAAGGTGTGGTTTGTTGGAAGCAATCGATGTAACAGCACAACAATGTGTGTGTGTGTGTAACAAACATGGTCAGAATACATAAATTTATGATATTACTTGCCAATGGCTATGAAGGGAGAATAATAGCATTGGGGGGAAAAAGAGAATTTCCTGTGTAACATTGTTTTTTTCCTAAAAACTTAATCTGAAACAAACATGACATGTATTATAACATTACCCTTTATACTGTTCCTTTTAAAAATAATTTTCTATTTTTCAGTTATAGCTGACATACAATATTATGTTAGTATAACAGTGATTAGACATTTATTTAACTTATGGAGTGATCACCCAGATAAATTTAGTACCCATTTCACATTATACAGTTATTACAATATTGTTGACTATATTCCCTACGCTATACTTTATATCCCCATGACTATTTTATAATTACCAATTTGTACTTTTAATCCCTTCCCTTTTTTTACTCATCTCCCATCCCCCCAAATCTGGCAACCACCAAAATGTTCTCTATATCTATGAGTTTGTTTCTGTTTTGTTTGTTCATTTATTTTGTTTTTTGGATTCCACATATAAGTGAAATCATATAGTATTTATCTTTCTCTGTCTGACTTATTTCACATAGCATAATACCCTCTAAGTCCATCCATGTCATTGCAGATAGTAAGATTCTTTTTTTATGGCTGAGTATATTCCATTGTATATATGAACCATTTCTTCTTTATCCATTCATCTATTGATGGACACTTAGGTTGCTTCCAGCTCCTGACTGTTGTAAATAATGTCGCAATAAACATATGGATGCCTATGTCTAGTTGAATTAGCGTTTTGTGTTTCTTTGAATAAATACCCAGAAGTTGGAATATTGGGTCCTTTTTTGTCTCTTGTTATAGCCTTTGTTTTAAAGTCTATTTTGTATTCCAGCTTATTTTTCCATTTCCGTTATCATAAAATATCTTTTCCCATCTCTTTAATTCAGTCTGTGTGTGTCTTTTGATCTGAAGTGAGTCTCTTGTTGTAGGAAGTGACATCTGATAGAGGAAATTGGACATTCAGACAACTTTGTTAGAGGAAGGAGAATTTAATGCCAGTGGAGTGCCTGAGGCTTTAGACAGCACAAAAGCACGAGCTCTCTATGGTTAGAATTCTTAAAGCTTAAATACCTCTGCAGTATTCATGTAAGGGGCGAGTGATTCCTTTGTCTGAGGTTCTACGTGCACCTCATGACCCAGGATGGGGAGGGGAATTTCGGGTGGGAGCCGCAAAGGGGAAGAAATTCCCAGACCGCTAATCTTATCTATTTACAAATTATTTGTCTTGTAGGTGTGGCAAGAGTTTCCAAAAGGCCATTTAAAGATCTATAGGGTGTGGTTAATCTATAACAGGCTGAGTCAGTCATTTCTGCAAGCCCTTTCCTTTGCATTTTTCAGATGCTTCCTCTCTTATTGTAGGCAGCATATGTGTCTTGTTTCTTATCCATTCAGCCACTCTATCTTTTGATTGGAGCATTTAATACTTTTACATTTAAAGTAATTGTTGCTAGATATGTAGTTATTGCCATTTTATTATTCATATTTTTGATCTTTTTCTTCTTATTAAAGAAGTCCCTCTAACATTTCTTGTAATACTGGTTTGGAGTTGAACTACTTTAGCTTTTTCTTGTCTGAGAAGCTCTTTATTTGTCCTTCAATTATAAATGACATTTTGCTGGGTAATCTTGGTTGTCGATCCTTGCTTTTCATCTTAAATATTTTGTGCCAAGCTCTTCTGGCCTGCAAAGTTTCTGTTGAGAAATCAGCTGACAGTTTTATGAGAGTTCCCTTGTAGGTAACTAATTGCTTTTCTATTGCTGCTTTTAAAATTCTCTCTTTGTTTTTAACCTTTGACATTTTATTTTTTTCCTTTTTTTTTAATTTTAATTTTCTCTTTTTTTTTTTAAGTTTGTTGGGGTAACATTGGTTAATACAATTACATAATTTTCAGGTGTATGTTATAATTTGACATCTCTATATTTTATTGTGTGATTACCACCCAAAGTCCAGTTTCCTTCAGCTACCATATATTTGATCACCTTTACTCACTACACTCTCCACCTACCCCCCTGTATTTGACCCCCTTTAACCGTCTATCTATCCCCTCCTTCCCCAACCCCTACCTTCTGGTAGCCACTAGTCTATAGTCCATGTCCATGAGACTCTGCTTGTT
>NW_006431922.1:2403916-2411206 GCF_000325575.1 Pteropus alecto | reverse complement strand
GCCTTTGAGGTCAAATTCATAAAATCCTCTTTAAGTCCAAGGTCCTTGAGTTTCATTCCTATGTTTTCTTATATGCATTTTATTGATTCTGGTCTTATATTCAGGTCTTTAATCCATTTTGAATTAATTTAGGTGTGTGGTGAAAGACAACAGTCTAGTTTCATTCTTTTGCAGTTTGCCTTCCAATCTTCCTAGCACCATTTATTGAAGAGGCTTTCCTTTCTCCACTGTATTTTTTGGCATTTTTGTCAAAAATTATTTGCCCATATAAATATGGGTTTACTTATGGACTTTCAATTCTGCTTCAATGGTTTATGTGTCTGTTTTGCTGCCAATACCATGCCATTTTGATTACTGTTGCGTTGTAGTATAATTTGAAGTCGGGCAGAGTGAAGCCTGCAGCCTTTTTCGTTTTTCTCAGGATGACTTTGGCAATTTGGAGCCTTTTGTGCTTCTATACAAATCTGATGATTTTTTGTTCTATTTCTTTAAAAAATGCCAAGGGGGTTTTAATGAGGATTGCATTAACTATGTTGATTCTCCTAATCCAAGAACACAGAATATCTTTCCATTTCTTTGTATCTTCTTCAATTTCTTTTAATAGGGTCTTGTAGTTTTCATTATATAGGTCCTTCACATGTTTAGTTAAATTTATTCCTAGGTATTTTACTCTTTTTGTTGTAATTGCAAAAAGAATTATTTTTTCCACTTCTTTTTCTGATACCTTATTATTGGAGTATTGGAACGCTATGGATTTTTGAGCGTTAATTTTGTATCCAGAGACTTTGCTGTATTTGCTTATTGTTTCTAGTAGTGTTCTTGTGGAGTCTTTAGGGTTTTCTATATCGAGATCATGTCATCCACAAATAGTGACAGTTTGATTTCCTCGTTTCCTATTTAAATACTTTTTATTTCTTTCTTTTGTCTAATGGCACTCACTAGTACCTCCAATGTTAAATTGAATAACAGTGGTGATAGTGGACAGCCTTACCTTGTTCCTGATCTTAAAGAGAAGGTTTTTAGTTTTTCACCATTACGTATAATGTTGGCTGAGAGTTTGTTATATATAGCCTTTATTATGTTAAGGTACTTTCCTTCTATACCAATTTGTTAAGTGTTTTGATCATAAATGAATGCTGTATCTTGTTGAAGGCTTTTTCTGCATTTATTGATATAATCATATGATTCTTATTTTTTAATTTGTTTATGCGGTGTATCACATTAATTGATTTGCATATGTTGAACCATCTTGTGCCCCTGGAATGAAGCCCACTTGATCATGGTGTATAATCTTTTTAATATATTGCTGTATTCGATTCGCTGGTATCTTATTTAGGATTTTTGCATCAGTGATCATGAGAGAGATCGGTCTGTAGTTTTCTTTTTCTGTGTTATCTTTATCAGGTTTTGGTATCAGGGTGATACTGGCCTCATAAAATGAGTTGGGAAGTATTTCCTCCTCTTTGATTTTTTGGAAGAGTTTGAGGAGAATAGGTATTAAATCTTCTTTGAATGTTTGATATAATTCACTGGTGAAGCCATATGGTCCTGGACTTTTACTTTTTGAATGATTTTTGATGATTGTTTCAATTTCCATACTGCTGCTTGTCTATTTAGATTTTCCAAATCTTCTTGATTGAATCTAGGAAGACTGCATTTTTCTAAGTACTGGTCCATTTCTTCTGGGTGATTAAATTTGTTATTATATACTTTTTAATAGTATTCTTGTATGTTCCTTTGTATTTCTGCGATGTCAGTCGTAATTTCCCCTCTTTCATCCCTGATTTTGTTTATTTGTGTCCTTTCTCTTTTTTCTTTAGTGAGTCTAGCCAGGGGTTTGCCAATTTTATTAACCTTCTCAAAGAATCAGCTCTTTTTTATATTTTTCTGTTGTTTTTTTGTTTTCTATTTCATTTATTTCTACTCTAATTTTGATTATTCTTTCCTTCTGTTGACTTTAGGCTTCATTTGTTCTTCTTTTTCTAGTTTTTAAAGATGTTTATTTGGGCTCGTTCTTGTTTTGGGAGATAGGCCTGTAATGATATGAACTTTCCTCTATGACCACTTTTGCCGTGTCCCAAAAGTTTTGATATGTTATACTATCATTATCATTCATTTCTATGAATCTCTTGATCTCTCTTTATTTCTTCTCTGACCTAGTTATTCTTCAGTAGCATACTGTTTAATTTCCATGTATTTGTGGTTCTTCTTGCTTTCTTTTTACAGTCAATCTCTAGTTTCAAAGCATTATGGTCAGAAAATCTAGTCGGTATGATTGCAACCCTTTTATATTTGTTGAGGCTGTTTCTGTGTCCCAGTATGTGGTCAATTCTTGAGAATGTTCCATGTGCACTAGAGAAGAATGTATAAGCAGCTGTTTCGGGATGGAAGGCTCTGTATATGTTAATTATGTCCAGTTGGTCTAATGTGTCATTTAAGGACGTTATTTCCTTATTAATATTGTTTCGATGATCTCCGACAATAGGGTATTTAGGTACCCTACTACAATAATGTTTTGATCTGTTTCTCCCTTTAGTTCTGTTAGTAATTGCTTTACATATTTTGGGGGCTCCCTGATTGGGAGCATAAATATTAATAAGTGTTATGTCTTCTTGGTGCATGATTCCCTTTATCATTATGAAATGTCCCTCCATATCTTTTTATTTTGAAGCATATTTTGTCTGATATTTGTACCTCTACTCCTGTTTTTTCTCTTACTGCCATTTGCTTAAAATATCATTTTCTACCCTTTCACTTTCAGTCTATACGTGTTTTTGGAGCTGAGATGTGTCTCCTGAAGGCAGCATATGATTGGGTTTTGTTTTTTGATCCATTGTACAACTCTGTGCCTTTTTATTGGTGAGTTCAGTCCATTTAGGGTGATTATTGAAATATGAGGTCTTCTTATAGTCATTTTCTCTCTTGCTGTCTGGTAGTTCGGTGTTTCCATTACTTCCTTGTCCTTGTGTTTCTGTTTTCTTTATTTTGGTTGGGTTGTGTGAGTTTTTCCTCTGGTCCTTCTTGTTTTAGGTTATATATTTCAGTTCTGAATCTTTTGTGTGTGGTTATCATTATGAATATGTAAAGGATAGTTATGTATATACAATAGTCCATTTTCTTCTGAGCTTGCCTTATCTCCTTTCTCCTTTGTGAATTTGAATCTTTGAACCCTCCCCTTTTTAAGTCATTGTTATTTCAGTTTGTCCCTATGTATGCTGAATGTTCATTACTATCTTGTTATAACAATTCTCTTAGTATTTAAGCTTATAATATCCTGTTCTTAGTAAAGGTTGCTTTTATTTGCCTGACAGTCATTTTATTCCTAATTACGTATTTTTGTTTTGTTTTGTTATTTTGTTTTAGATGAGCTGACACATTTCAGGATTTCCTGTACTGCAGCCCTTGTGGTGGAGAATTTCCTCAATTTTTGTATGTCTAGAAAGGTCTTAATTTCTTCTTTATATCTAACGGAGAGCTTAGCTGGATACATTATTCTTGGCTGGTAGCTCCTTTCACTTAATAGTTTAAATATTTGATTCCATTCCTTTCTGGTTTGTAAGGTTTGCACTGAGAAGTCCGATGATAATCTAATGGGTTTTCCTTTATATGTTATCGTTTTCTTTTCCCTGGTTGCCCTTAGAATTCTATCTTGTTGTTGATTTTTGATAACTTTACTACAATGTGTCTTGGTGAAGGCCTTTTTGGGTTGAGATAATTGGGTATTCTGTTGCCTTCTTGAATTCCAAGCTCCAGTTTCTTCCTGAGATTTGGGAAATTCTCGTCCACTACTAGTCTGAAAATGCTTTCTAGTCTCTGCCCCTTTTCCTTGCCTTTGGTAATGCCCATTATTTTTATGTTTTCTCTTCTGATGGTTTCAGCTAGTTGTTGTATTTCTCTTTCATTATTTTTCATTCTTTGACTTCTCTCTTTTTCCTTCTGATTTATTTCTAGATTTCTGTCTTTGATATTACTGATGCTTTCCTCCATTTGGTCGACTCTATTTCCCAAGCTTGCTGTTTCATTTTTCAGCTCTTGTAGTGTGTTCTTCATCTCCAGAAGTTCTATTTGGTTCCTTTTGAGGGATTCAGTCTCCTTGCTCTGCTCATCTAGTATTTTTTCAATTCCTGAAATTGTTGAGTTTAGTTGTTTTGGATCTCATTGAGTTTTTTCAGAAGTACCATCCTAAATTCTCTTTCATTTAAGTCACATATTCTTATGTCTGTAAGCTTATTTCTGGAGATTTTTCTCTTATTTTTTGAGATGCCTTGTAAT
This sequence comes from Pteropus alecto, assembly GCF_000325575.1. NCBI lineage: Eukaryota > Metazoa > Chordata > Mammalia > Chiroptera > Pteropodidae > Pteropus > Pteropus alecto. Next base: position 2,406,934 of record NW_006431922.1, on the reverse strand, counting down.
CTTGGTTATTCATTGTGTTTAATGGACTCTTTCTGCATCTGGGCATTAATGGAAGTGCATTCTGTTGTTTTTCCAGAAAGAAGATTTATTATATAAAGGTCTCTCTTTAGCCTGCTGCAAAGAAGGCACTTTTCTTTTGATTTCCAGTAATTGGCATCTAAGCTTCTTGGATCCCTGCTTTATATAAAGCCTAAATGTCTTTTTTATTTTCTTGTAGATATTTAATCACACTTGTTACGCTCAGTTTCAGTCCTTTTTAGTGTTAGCAATAGTTTTAGTGTTTGCTCAGATTCCCACGGGGCTCCACAGTTTTGGGCCGGAGGGTATGGGGGTAGAGGCCCTCTGGGTTAGGATTTGGGAGCTGTGCCTCAACCTCAGTTTTGCAACTGGGGCCGGTAAAAATCAACTGTTGTTTCTCTGTGGTCCTGTCCTTCTTCTTTGCTTTCTACCCTGATGATTGGGTCCTGGTGCCAGCTGCTAGAAGTTCCGGCACTTCCAGGCAGGCTGAACACCCCTCCCTCTCCTTCTTCAAGGAGCTCAGGCAGCTGCAACAGGCAGCTTCTTTATTTTTCTGAGTCCACCGCCCAACATCTGGGTTTCTGACCTGCGGTAGCTCTTATGTGCAGATCCCACACTCAGACATACTGGTGTGCAGTTTGGGTGTTTTTTTGCTCAATTTTAGATGTTCAGCTTATTATTGTTTCAAGGGGAGAATATGTCTCTCACTCTGCCATGTTTCCGTGCCATTTTTTATTGGATATTTTAATTATAATGTGTCTTGGTGTGGATCTGTTTGGATCCATCTTATTTGGGACTCTCTGCACTTTCCAGGCTTGTATGTCTATTTCCTTCACCAGGTTAGGGAAGTTTTCTGTCATTATTTCTTCAAATAGATTTTCAATTCCTTCTTCTCTCTCTTCTCCTTCTGATATCCCTATGATGTGAATGTTGGTAGTCTTGATGTTTCCTCAGAGGCCCCTTAAGCTATCCTCATGGAATCTTTTTTCTTGTTGCTGTTCTTATTGCGTGTTTTCTGCTACTTTGTCTTTCAAATTGCTTATCCAATCATCTGCTACATCTAATCTATTGTTGATTCCCTGTAATGTATTCTTCATTTCAGTTAATGTATTTTTTATTACTAACTGATTTTTTAAAATGTTTTCTATCACCATTTTTATGTTTCTTATCTCTTTGTTGAAGTTCTCACTGAGACTGCTAAGCATCCTTATAACTACTGTTTTGAACTCTGCATCTGGCAGGTCGCTTATCTCCACTTTATTTAGTTTTTTTTTCTAGAGTTTTGTTCTTTTCTCTCATTTGGGACATGTTTCTTTGTCTCCTCATTTTGGTTAACATAGAAACAAGCAACCTCAATGTTAAAGTTCTAAATATGCTGATTGACTATAGCTTCATACATACTTGGTATGTATCAAATGCTAAATTTTCTGGTGTGGTGGAAGCAAATACACTCATAATTATTGAACTCAATCAGGATTTCTCTGAATCATTGGAGAACAGTGCAAAGTAGCACAAATCGGCTGGGGCTGTTACAAATATGGGGAGGAGGGGTAGATCCATGTTGGCTGCAAACATCAACAAAAGCTTCAGGAGGTTGTCTGAAGTGAATTAGACCGTGGTAATTGTGTAGATTTGGACAGGTGGATCAGATAGCTCAGGATTCAAGGTGTCAGAGGATTGGGGAAATCCAGGTGTAAGAGGTTGGGTGGAGAAAGATATGGATCTCCTTAAGAAGAGCCTCAATAAAATGTTGAAAAGTCATAAAAGCATTTTAATAATACAGTCATGCATTGCATAACAACATTGGACTCCAGATATGATGGTGGTCTCATAAGATTATAATGGGGCTGAAAATTTTCTATTACCTAGTAACATAGTAGCCATTGTAACGCTGTAGCACAATGCATTACTCACGTTTATGGTGATGCTGGTATAAACAAACCTACTGCACTACCAGTCATATAAAAGAATAGCACATACAATTACAGTAGTAGGCTATCCCATCTAGGTTTGTGTAAGTGCACTATACGATATTTGCACAATGACGAAATCACCTAACAGTACATTTCTTAGAACATATCTTTGTCATGTGACACAAAATTTGAAAGTTTATTTAAATAAGAAATGTTATTTGTATTGAAAAATTATTTAAAATTTTGCCTCTGTTACTAGTTAGCTTCATCTTCTAGCTGGCTAAGCCTTTGGCTCTAAAGGGACAAAGAAGAGACGTCTATTATCCCATGGTGGTATTGAACCCTTGGGTCACAAGTCTGAGAAGGGACATAGTCAGTTATGATTTGCCCAAACAAGACTGGAGCTGACTCATTAGTAGCTTGTTTTATTAATAATGGTTTTTCAGTTAGCAAACAGGGAATACTTTCCACCCTCTAGGTAGTTGTAGACAATAGATACTACACTTAAATCTGTGCCTACATGGCTATGTAGGTGAATGAGAAGCTTCAATAATGGAATGGAAGAAAGTTTAAAAACATTTAATATCTAGCAACAACATTCATCTAAGAAGAGGGTCTTTTGTAACTGCTCTAACCATTTAGATGATTTGAATCAATTCAATTCTATTGGGATTACTGCCCAACAGACACCTAGGGCAGCCTTGGGGCCTCCGATCATGATTTAACACTTTTTTTTTTTTAAATAATGGACAAGCAGAAGGCAGTAAGTCAGATAATTATAAACAACCTCAGTAACCAAGAGCCAAGGACCAGAGTCCAGGAGAGGCTAGCAGGCAAAGAGAGCAGCAAATGAGACATCTGGCCAGGATCATAACTTTTGTGTTACTGTAGGAGAAAGCTGATGTCTGTGGACTCCGTTTAGACCAAATGTTTGTGTATCGTTCTACGTTGGCTGAAACAGCTTGGGTTTTGCTTGCATGTTTTTCTCATTGGCTATCACTTGGGGTGATGTAGAAATGTTAACAGGATGCACGAGGTGATTAAGTTATTCTCTTGAGATTTTAGAAGTTTAATTCTCTGGTCTCTT
>NW_006431922.1:2395610-2403902 GCF_000325575.1 Pteropus alecto | reverse complement strand
CCTTTCTCCTTCTCTTCTCTTTACATCCTGTCCCTTCTGTTTTTCCTTCCTTCCGCCCCTCTGCCAATGTAATAAAAGTATTGGACCTTTAAAAACTGTATATGTAGATTTTATTTGGGTAACTCTAGTTACACATCTAAAGTAATTAAGTTAAAATGTCATGATAATTTTGGGTATAAGAATACATTATATACATGGTTTAAGTAAACAATCTCCAAACATTTTTTATTGTATAAGTTGCAACTCCATCAGAGTTTTTTGGTATGTACTCCCAATATATAGAATTCATTTACTTATACATTACATACATTTACTACTGTACTAATTGAATTAAAATTCTAATATTTTTTCCCATACACCAATAGGTCAACTTTTTGGGTTGCATGAATCTCCTCCCTTCCCCCAACCGTACCAAATCTACGTGATAGTTTAAATAGTTACTAGGTTTTTTTTTTATCCTTTTTTAAAAAAATAAATTTATTTATTTATATTAGTTTCAAATATACAGTACATTGGTTAGACATCTATATTGTTTATAAAACGATCCCTCCAATTGCTCCTTCCCTTCCCTGGACCTCCACTTAGCTATCATATTAATGCTAATTGCATTCCCTGTGCTGTACTCCCCATCCTTGTACCCGACTATCAACTACTAATTTGTACTTCTTTAATCCTTCATCCTATTCTCCCAGCCTCCCAACCCCCACCCCTCTGCCTGTCACCAAATTGTCCACTATATTTGTGAGTCTGTTTTGTTATTAAATTAGTTTAAAGAAAGTTTTAAAATATTTTTTAACCTTAATCACAGGAAAGGAAAAATCTATAATTTTCAGAATTTAATCTTTGTTGTCAATATTGCATTTTCTGAGCCTACTCTCTGTCTCATCAAATCAATAAATAAGTTCTCAGGAAACAATATGAGGTGGAGTAGGGGGCTGCTGGGTGGCAGTGCATGGCAAGTAGTCAGGGAAAAAAGAGAGATTCTAATTTTATTTTATTTTATTTAAATTAATTTTATTTTCTATTTTATTTTATTGTGTATCTAGTATGTGCCAGGCACCAGGGACACCAAACTATAGAAAAATGGTCTCTCTCTTTAAGTTCTTTATAAAAATCTTAGTAACTTAGAGAAATTTATGTTTTTGGTGGAAAGAGCCTGATAAGCTCAACTATGGCAAGTATCAGTTTCATCCATATGAGAAGGAACAATGGGTAGAAACAGAAAAATTATTCCACTGACAAATGAATATGAGTTGAATATCCATTCTGTGCTAGGCTCTTTTGTATATGCTATCTCATTCAATATTCTCAAGAATTGTATATGATAGACATTGCTATCACTATGTGGAAGGAGGAAATGGAAGCTCATGTAGGTGAAGTAGTTTGTTTAAGGTCAACAGCTGATAAGTGATATAGCTAGGATTCCAACCCGATACAAAATAGTTACCATTTATGGAGTGTTTCTTATGTGCCAGGCAGTGATATGTGCTTTGCATATTAACTTTCCAGAATAATAAAGTACTATTATTTTGCCCAATTTATAGATAATATGTTTGGGACTTGGAGAGTTACTCATGGTGTATAATTACTAAGTAGACTGTCATTTGGTTCCTTTCCCTGATTGTATTTCTCTTGATGATGGGACAAGAAGGTATCAGGGCAAGGGAGGGACAGACCAAGATGCCAAGGAGCAGTCTGTGGCTCACTGTAACAGTGGATTCCAGTGGGCTAAATGGGACCTGCTTGCTTATAGGCTAATTTATAGCAATAGCAATATATGATATATGTAAATACATGGATATGCTTTAGCTAAATGTTCAGTAAATTTTTGTTTAATCTTATCTGTAGATCATGAGTATTACTTCTTCCCAGAAAACTTCTGGGTATAAAGGCCCAGTTTAAGAACAATGGCAAGAGATTGATTCTGTCTGCCGTAAATCCTATTGACTCTACTGACCATCTCAGCCCAGTATTGGTGCCTGGCTGACAGAGATCCCCTAACTGGATCTTCTCTGCCTCTTTAGAAGGATGATATTAATAGGATTTACTTCCAGCCTGTTCTTGAAACTTGTAATCCCCATTCATCCTCATTATCCCCCCTGTAGTCTTCTGAGTCATCTCACCTGAAGATGAAGCTTTGTTTCGTTGCAGGCAATCACCTAGGTAAATAACGTCTTTATCTTCCCTGATCTCATAAAAGTAGAATTGTGACTCAGTTATAATCTCCAGAGATACAAAGTTATACTCACATGTGTCAAGGCAAGGAGTTAGTCACACAAACAGTGTGGGTTACTAAGCAATGTAATATACACTTCCCGAGATGCAGCAATGGTGTGTTTACTCTGTGTCGGTGATATATGGGGGATGCCAAGCTAAAGATTCCAGGACATAGCACAGTGAAGTCTGGAAGGGGCATACATAGTATCTTTTGATTTCGACCCCATATTCTCCTTTTTCCTTCCCAAATATCTTTGGATTGATTTCACATTTCATAATCAGGAGTGAAATAATAAGACATGTAAGAATGGGAGAGAGGGATGATGAGCTGTTTAAGGCTGACTACATCAATTAGCTAAAATATATACATATCTGGGCTTGTGTGTGTGCGTGCATGCACGTGCACGGAAGAGAGAGACAGAGAGAGACAGAGAATTTAATTCTGCAAACACCGATGGCTAACTTCTACTGGTTCTCTGTTCTCTTTGGGTTTCAGTTTTCCCCCAAAGCTACCCAAGACTAGATTAGGTGTCTCCTGATATGAATATTTATTGTTATTGTTGTTTCCAGTTGTTAACATCCAAAAACCCTACTGAATTTGGGGAAGAATTCTCTGTGTATAGTATCTGTGGGGTCCCTTACTGCTTTTCCTATTGAGGAAGTTAAATAGGGGGATATTTCTCCTCTCCCTGCTAGCAGTCTAAGAGTCATCCAACTTTCTGGAATTTTGGATGCTGAGTGACATAAAGACAAAAGAGATTGCTAGAATTAATTTCCTGTTTCCAGTGGCAGGGGGATTATTTTACTCACGTTGTGTTCAAAGGCTTATGGGGTCCTCCCTTTTTTCTGAGCTTGCTCCTCCAGTCCCTTTAGATCCTATATGCACCCTATAAGAGAACTCATTGCCTTCCAGGGAGTATTTTTGCCTAAATCAGCCAGAATCAGTTCCCAAGTTTGACCAAAGAACCCCAAATGAGCCACTCTCCCATAGCTTACAGAGCATCTGTATTAGTTTTCTATGGCTATATAACAAATTATCACAAATTTTGTGTATTAAAACAACAGAAATGTATTCTATCAGGTTAAAAGTCTGAAATCAGTATCACTGGGCCAAGATCAAAGTGTCGACAGGGCCGTGCTCCCTCCAGAGACTATGAGAGAGAATCCCTATTCTTTGTCTCTTCAAACTTCCAGCTTCTGGTGGCTGCCATCATTCCTTGGCTTATGCTTGTGGTTATATCTCTTCATTTCCTGCTTCTGTGGTCACATTGTCTTCTCCTGTTTGTATGTATCAAATTTCCCTCTGCCTCCCTTTTATAAGGATACATGTGATTGAATTCACACACACTCAGATAATCCAGGATAATCTCTCCATCTCAAGATTCTTAATTTAATCACATCTGCAAAGACCTCCCCCCATTCTCCCCTCCCCTTTTTTGTTATATAAGTTAATGTTCACAAGTTCCAGGGATTGGGTTGTGGATATCTTTGGGGGCCATTCTCCAATTTACTACAGTATCCTCAATTGACCCTTCTGTAGCTCTGATGGTTGATTCACTTACATATCTCTCTTCCTAGACTGTGCTCCTGGAGCTCAGAAGTCACTTATCTTGCCCATTATTTATTCCTGGTGCCAAGCTTCTGGTAGGCACACAAAGATATTCATCGAATGAATCAATAAACAAGTTAAATCTATGATACAATCATTATTGCATCTTTTTTTTTTTCATTACAAGATTTGAAATTTTAAAATTTAGGGGCAAGTATTCTCTTGTAATAGGTATGTTGATACCCACACTATCTCTGTTTAATCAAGTTAGTTTTGCTTTCAAACCTCTAAGGTATTTCTTCTTATAACACTCAGTCAGCAGACATGAAGCAGGTGCATCACCATCCATCTCCTAGGGCAGACATTGCTAATCGATCATGACTCTTCTCAGAAGTGCAAACACTGCTTTAGAATCCTGATACAGTGTTCCAGGCAGCTGCTTCCTGTTGAGTAAAGTTGCCCTTGAGATAAAATTTTTCATGTCATCATAACCAGAAAATAGAAAACCAGCTTCCTCAGTCTGGTCCCCCCTTGCTTAAATCACTTCCTTGTTATTTCCAGTGTTAACTCTCTACTTCAAAAAGGATCAAACATATCACATTAATTCTCCACTCTAAGTTCACAATGTTCTCCTTCTCCTACTCAGGGGGTAGCTCTCTTCAGGTTCCAATGCAAATCCCACTTCAAATAGGAGAGAGTTTTCTTTAACCTTGATGCATATAATCATTTCTTTTCATGCTGCCAAATGCAATTTGTTTTCTCCAGGTCTCCAATTATGATAAGTACCTACTTATCCCAGTAAGGTTCCTTTTCTTACTCTGTCATACTAACTTTTAATTTATTACCTATCCCCAAAATGCAATATGTTAAACATTTCTTTTCTGGATTTCTCAGAGGAGACCTGCCAAAAGTCTCTACCAATTGCCTTCACCTGCACTATGTTTGGTTAGAGGATTTTTCCAGGTGTGTCTGGTTCTAACCAACTGGAACTTGAACTCTGTTTCTGGGCCAAGTTGGAAAGATCCACAAGCCTCTGATCTTTATCTTCTCAACAGGGTAATTTCAATGGCAAAGTGAATGACGACACTATAAACAGCCTAGTCAGCAATCAATACACTCCTTCCTTGCTTTCAGCATGCAGAATACAGTAGATGTTTTCCTACAATGTTTCTGGCTACATATATGCCACTGAACCCACTTAACCTTAGAGAAATGGCGATGTGCAAGTAAATTATCAAGCTGTTGTCTTTCTTCAGTATGGGTTCCAGTTGTCAGATACATAATATCAAATAGACACAGATTGTAATATATCATCTTTTATAAAGGAAGACAAGCCTAAAGTGGGACATGTCTCCTAATCCTGCTTTATGAAACAAGCAGGTTCTGATAGTATGCGGTTAAGCATTTTTTAAATCATTCAAGTCTGCTTTGGTATGGATGTAGATATTATTTTCTTTGGGGTAATCATTGAAATGTCTGGGGTCATTCTATTTGTAATGACCATAGATGGCAGTATGGTCAAATTTTGCTGGAAATGGGTCTTAGGGCTGGTGATGGTAATCAAGGCTGCAAGAACTCTCACTCATTCAGAGTTGTAGTTCAAATGTGTATTTCTTCAGATCTTTGGAAGTAAAATTGGGGCCATGAGAGGCACATCATATCCTTTTCATGGTGTGTGGAAGACATCACGAGGGCCCTAAATCCCTGAGCTTCTCTTTGGCTGCTGTATTGAGAGCAGCCTCATCTGATGTCCACAGATGGTCAGCCATAGTGAGTCTGTCCCAGTTCCAGACAGTCTCCTCCCTTTCTTTCCATTTCCATTGGCTTCATAACTGAAGAAATGCAAACTTTAAATCAAAGGTAGTGAAAATAAAGAGGGTATGTTTTCTCTGCCAAGTTCTAGCACCCACGGACCTCTTGGGGATCAAAGGACCTAAGTTTTAGACCCTGGATTCACGATCTAGGTCAGGCCTCAGAATCCTCCACTGGAGTCTCTGCTGGCAGGCAACGGGGTGGATGAGAGCACAGGTGGAGGTTCTCATGGAAATGGAAAGTATTAGGTAGATATCTGAGGTTAATGTTCAATGACAGTATCTTTTGGGGGGATGGGACAGCATTTAGTTTCCACAACTAACAGTCTGCAAAGCAGCTTCCAAAATCCAGTTTTTGCTTGTCCTATAGGCCAGAAGTAGAACAATTAGAAATTTGACCCTTACTGCATTATTCGCTTTGCAGCATCAAAATGTGGATGTGTAGCTCATGTTTGGATTGTTTTCCAGTGCACAATGCCAAGCACTCAATGTTTGTGCTGAGTGGGATTCCCGGGAGAAATATCAGCAGGGTAGCTTACCAACAGGGCAGGTTATGGGGAGGCCTCTTAGCTTCAGTGAACAAGCATCTGGATTCACCAATGTCCTTGTAGACAGGGAGGTAAGGGGCTGCATTCCTTGGATACCTGGTATTTCACTCTTGGTCACAGCCTCACACAAAAGTGTTCTGGTCAATGCTTTGAGATGGGCAGGCAACACTGATGAGTGTTGTTTATGACCAATAATGGATGACCTAGATTTGAAAAGAAGTTATTTGTTTTTTGTTCCCCTAGTACCTGGTTTTAGGAAGGCAAGTATGTTCGTAGAGAAAGACTTTTCCTAGCAAATTTTGGATTCATAAAAGATGAAGCCATGACAACACACAAGACCTTGTGAAGGCACAGCTCTCATTGTTTGCAGAATGTTCTAGAACAGTGCTTCTCAAACTTTAATATGCTCACCAGTTTCAAACCACAATCACTGTTGTGTAGTAGACCTCAGATTCTAAATTTCCAACCTGCTCCCAGGGAATGACCAGTGCTGCTGGTGCTATGACTGCTCTTTGAACAGCAAAGACTTGTATCAGTGATTTTCATGTGGAGGCAGGGAAGATATGTCTAAGAACCAACTGGAGGAAATTCTTTCAGAATATACATTCTCCTCTCTCCCCAAGAAGCACTATCACTTGAGGGTAACAAGGGGCACATGTATTTTTAAGTGTACAATTCAATGATTATTATGATTGTGCAACCATTGCCACAACCTTATTTTAAATCAGTTCCATCACCTCAAAAACAAACCTTATTCCTGTTTGCTATCATTCCCCATCCCCCCAATTCCCCATAACCACAGATCTACTCTCTGTCTCTATAGATTTGCCTTTTTTGGGCCTTTCATATAAACAGAGGCATCCAATATGTGTTTTTTTGTGTCTGGCTTATTTCACTTAGCATAATGTCTTGGAGATTCATCCATGTTGTAGCATGTATTAGTACTTTGTTCCTTTTTATGAGCACATGTGCTTGCAAAAAGTTTCTCAGAGTTATTCCATGGCTTCCTGGTTGAGGCCCACCATGTATATATTGCATCAGTTTAGAAATTGTCATTTTTTAAAAAAAAATGAGGAAGAAGAGAGGCTAAACAATTCATTTATACAATTAGTAATTAAAACCAATATCTTTTAACTTCACACCCAAAGCCCTTTCCCTGATGTACCCTCTGTGAACCTGGCAGATAACAAATCTGAGGCTACCTCAGGCATAAAGTGTTCTTCCAAAGCTCACCAGAATGCAATTGAGATGCCTTTGCAACAGCCTTAACAAAGAGAAGCATTCACAGAAACACTTCCAACTTCAAGAAAACCTTGTACAGTAGTCTGCCTTTATCCAAGGGCAATATCATCCAAGACCACCAGTGGATGCCTAAAATCATGGCTGGTTCTGAACCCTATATATACTATGTTTTTTCCTGTATAGGTATACCTCAAAGATATTGTGGCTTCAGTTCCGGACCACTGCAATAAAGCAAGTATTGAAATAAAGCAAGTTGTAATCTTTTTTCCAGTGGAGGATCTTGCCTTCAATTTGCAAAAAACTCATCTGTAAAGCACAATAAAATGAAGTGAAATAAAATGAGGTATGCCTGTACATACCTACCCATAATAAAATTTAATTTATAAATTAGTCACAGTAAGAGATTAATAACAATATCTACAATTAAACAGAACAATTATAACAATATACTGTTATGTGAATGTGGCATAATTAAGTAAAATAAGGGTTACTTGAATACATGCACTGCCATACCGTGACAGTTGATCTGATAACCAAGACAACTACTACTAGGTGACTGATGTGTGGGAGCCTATACAGTATACAGACAGTGGACAAAGGAACAATTCACATTCAGGTCCAGATGGAGTAGGATGGCTCAGGTTTTCATCATGCTACTCAGAATAACATGCAATTTAAAACTTATAATTGTTTCTAGAACTTCTTGTTTAATATTTTCAGACCATGGTTGACTTCAGGTAACTGAAACCATGGAAAATGAAACTGCAGATAAGGGGAGGTATGTCTACTATAAAGGGATTTAAGTCTTAAAATCCCCTGGAAGAGAAGAGAACAATTCTCTTTTGAGTGTCATATCTTCTCCACATTACACCAAGTATAACAGCTGTCCCTTCTTCTAGGATTCCCCTTTTGTTTTCTCTTTCCC
>NW_006431922.1:2375430-2395256 GCF_000325575.1 Pteropus alecto | reverse complement strand
TCAGCCTTCTCCCTTGAACTCCAGCTTGTGCTAGCTGGCTGGTCTTCTGCTTTTTCCTCGAGGAAGGAATTATTTTCTTTGATCTGTAGTCCTTTCCTTTTTAATGCAAATCATCTTATCATTCTCCCTGTACTCTCCCTTCTCCATTTGTATCTTCATCCATTTCCTGGGATGGCACTCTAAGAATAGGTGAGGGTGGAGAAGGCTATGCCTACTTTGGAATATTTTCTGACCTGTTCTACAGGGGTTTGAGGAGCGTTGTATTCCGGGCTATCACAGCTCATCCTTGAAGAGGTTTCCAGGGGCCAGGCCTCAATGCTGCCTGGCTGATATTTAGTCAAAAGAGAGATAAAAGTCATTCTTTCACTTGCCTTCCTCCTTAGCTTGCTGCCACCCCAGGCTCTTGTCCCCATCTTCAGGCTAGAATCAACCTTCTTGGCAAAGACCTAATGACAAGTCAGCTACCTAAAAGACATTTACCCTTTTATCATTTAATAGTTATTCCCTTACCCCAATCCAGTTCTCCTCTTGTTCTGGACATGGCTAAACTGTGCATAGTGTCTCTTGCAATTCAGATTATTACATTCTGGGCATGGAGCAGAGCAACTCAGCAGTTTAGCAATTTTAGTGTCTGATCTTTACTTTGCTCATTACCTGGGTGCTTCTTGCCTTGAGCTTCCTTCCTTCGTTGAATCAGAAAGATTTGCCTACTTGGAACCTCAGGATCTCAGAGAGACTGACATGGAAAGGTCCTAGAGCCTATCTTCTCCAACACCCTCATTTTTCAGGTGAGGAAACTGAAATCCTCAGAAGTGAAGTGTCTTGTAATTGTCAGTATTTTAGCTCAATTCCACAATAAAGACATTCTGAGTGGTCTCTTGTTATTAATTCTTCCTGGAAAATGGAACTTGAAGGGAATACAAAGGAGAGACAGGGAACATTATGTCTTGAAGGTTTGATGTCTAATTTTTGTTTAACCATAGCAACTAATAGTAACAGTACTTTACAGCTTGTAAGACAAGTTCGCCTACATTTTTTCATGCAATTACCTCAAAACCCTGTCAAGCCCAGCTTCCTGAAAACAGTTATCAGGATGCTTGTTCCCAGGTTATCACCTAGTTTCCTGCCTGCTCAGAGTTCTTTCAGCCCTGGCCACCAAGTGAGGTTTCCCTGGCTCCCTGTATGATTTACCCAAGCATCTCCCACAGGGCTTTTCCTGGGGTGCTTCTGCTGGGTCAGCACACTCTTGGGTAGAGCTTCCCTTAGGGCTCGGATGCCCCATAGTCTTCACTTCCCTCAGGAAATGTTCTGTGCTCAGGGACCATGACTCATAAGCTACAGGAAGTTCTTGGCAAGCTCCCTGCATGTTTAAAGAAATTAATGGCTTAGAAGTTATGTTTGATGAAGGGGAAGGACATGGGCAATGACAGGAAAGTTACTGGCTGGAAAACACATGCTGCTCCATGAGGAGGTCAGGCCCTGGTTTGACAGAAATGGCAAGTCCTACATGGAAGTGAGGGCCAGGCAGAGTTTGCATAGGAGTCTCTGGTGCTCCTCTATCTCATTCAACTTGAGTCTCTCGATCTGAGTCAAGTGCTCTAGACTTTTACACATACACTGTCTTCTCTCCTCGACCTGCCCTCCTCAAAATGCTATTGTGGATTTGTTTTCTCTCCCCGTCACCAGATCATCAACTTTGTCTCAGCTAGCATTGAGAAGGAAACTAGGTGATTATACCAAACCACATGAAGACTTACAATGGCTCTTCTATTTGGAAGTGGCTATCATTTATTCACTCATTGATTCATTTATTTTTTTCAAACAGTGAATATTAAGGTAATGTGTGCTAGATTCTGGGATACAATGGCAAGCAAGTAACACTTGCTCTTTATCCTGATGGAACTTACTAGAAGATCTGTTTAGAGGGCAGGAGAGACAATTAAACAGGCAATAACAATACAGCATGAAAGGGGAGGGACAGTGTGCTTCAGAGCATATAACAACATTTAATCACTTATAGGTGGAGTTAGGGCTTATTAATTCAGAAAGGGAAATTTTTATGGTGGAATCTCAGGCAATGCAACAGATGACCATGGCAGAAGTTAATGCTAGGAGCCCTGGGTTCCAGTCCTAGCCTTGTTCCTAACTAGCTAAGTGGCTTTACCAAGTCAGTTTATTTCTTATCTTTGTTTTCTTTTTCAGTACAAGGGCATTGGTCTTGATGGTCTCTAAGGTCCCTTTGAATGCTAAAAAATTTGATAGGGCTTGGCTTCATCTGAAGTATCTTTAGGAGGCTGACACTGTTTCAATTTTATTTTATTTTTTATCTTTATTGAGGAATAATTGACAAATATAATTGCATATATTTAAAATGTGCTATGTGATGACTTGATATACATATACGTTGTGGAATGATTACTAAGGTCAAGATAATTAACACATCTATCACCTCGTATAGTTGACTTTTTTTTTTTTTTTTTTGCTGCGAATGCTTAGGATCTACTCTCAGCAATGTTCAAGTATACAATGGCGTATTATTAACTATAGTCATTGTGCTGTACATTCGGTCCCAAAAACTTATTTTTACAACTGAAAATTTGTACACTTTGATCTATCTCACTCCATTTCTCCCTCCCCCCAGTCCCTAGCCACCACCATTCTATTCTCTATATCTATGAAATTGACTTTTTTTTATTAGGTTCCACATGCAAGTGGTACCATACAGTATTTGTCTGGATTATTTCACTTAGCATAATTCTCTCCAGGCTCATCTATTCATCATGTTGTAGCAAATGGCAGGAATTTCTTATTTTTATCACTGAATAATATTCTGTCATGTATTTATGGAATATAGAATATATGTATATTACATTTCTTTATTCATTCATTTGTTGAAGGACATTTAGGTTGTTTCCATATCTTGGCTATTGGGAATAATGCTGCAATAATCATGGTTTGAGGAAGCTGATTCTTTTTTGAGTAACAGATCCTTTTGAAAACTGTTGAGTTTCTCCCAAAGAACATGTCCTTTGGTCACAGCATTTTGCATATAATTTCAGGGCACTCTCTCAGTATTAGGAAAGAAATGCCTGGTAAATTTCCAGAGACTTTGACACAAGGGCAGTGAAAGCCAGTGAATTTGACTTTGTGGAATGTAGACATCAATCCTTAAGCAGAGACAGGGGCATAGGAACCTCAGAAATAACCGCCTGGGAAGTGTTTAACAGAGCACCTTCTACTTTTGTGTTGGGGAGCTGCTTTGCCTTCCAGGCCTCTTGAGATTCTCTGAGGAGTTGAGAGGCTTTGTAGAGGAGTCACTGAAGTGTGGGCTCTGGTGTTATGCTATCAGGGGAGGGGATTTGTTCAAAACCTGCCTCTGCCATGAACTGGCTGAGTGATCTTGGGCAAGTTATTTAACCTCTTCGTGCTTCAGTTTCCCATCTGTAAATAATTGAAGATAATAATGCCACTTGTGGAGTTCTTAGGAGAATTAAATTAGCTTAACCTGGGGCTGGCACATAGTAAGAGCTCAATAAACGAGAGCTTAATAAACCAGAACAACCACCAACATTAAAGCAATCCTTGCGGGTTGCTCTTCTGTCTCCTAGACCCAGGAAAGACTCCTGAACTTTGACTGAGACATGGAGAATGGATCTAAAATTACCACCTCCATACAGACTCTATTGCTGCAAGTATAGAAAGACCCCCCAACCCAAATGGCTTACACAAATAAGGACATTTGGTATTTCATAGAACAAGACGTTCGGAATTGGTGGTTCTAAGGTAGTTAATTTGGAGCTGGGTGGGGTTAACCATGACTTGGTCTCTTCCATCTATCTTTTCAGGGGTCTTTGGAGATTGGCTCATTGTTGGGCATGTATCTTCAGAGTCAGAAGATTATTGCTGCTGCCTTAGGCATCAGGTGTGGAGAGTCACCTGGCTGAAAAATACGCACTTCCTCCCATGAATCTTTTTTTATTTGGGAAGAAACACCCTCCCATGAAACCCCTCAGCCCCAACTTCCTCCAGCAGACTTCCTCCCAGGACTTTCTGGCCAGGATTGGATCACAGGCTAGTTCTTGCTCTCCAAGGGAAGCTGTGGTAGTATCTATAAACTTCACTTCATCCCTTGGGTTGGTACATAGCTGTGTGTGAGCCATCTGTGCCATCTGCCTCATTGACATTGCGGTGGCCTTGACCCAGACTTCTCTCACATCAGCATTTCAGTCCCATCCTTGTATGTCTCTTCTACAACAAACCTGAATTTCTTTTTAGTGTAAAATGTGTTAAATACTTCCCAGTGAAATTTATGCTTTGGGGAGATTCATCTGGGGTAGCCTATAGCTTCCATGTCAGTAGGTCCAGGTGGAGCCCAGTCTGAGAAAGCCAGAGGTAATACATTTGGTTAAAATACATTGCAGAATTCACTGAAAAGCTTTTTGAAAAATGGAGGGACTCTAACAGAAACTGTGAACCCTGAGATTTTTAGGTTCCAAGTTCTTTGGGCAGAGGTGGTGGTGGAAAGTGTGGTAATGGTGATAGGGGCGGGACTTTATCTGGATGGAGAGAGAGTGATGAATATGGTCAGTTCTTGACTGGGATGTGAGCACCTGTGATGCAGAACCCCAGATTCTGCTGTAGCCCTAGTGTGGCAACTCAGAGACCTGGCTCTGGGGTTGGGGGTGGGAGTGGCCCACATAACTGGGAAGGCCTGTTTGTTCTTTGCTGACCAGAGAAGGCTACAGTGCATATCTGGATTTAATCAGCTGCAGGGTGGTTACTAAATATTAAAATGCTAACAGAAGATGTCTATAGCCAGTTTACAGCTGGGTTGAGGTGCATGAGTTTTGCCACCCCAAGGCATGGCATTTAATTACAAGGATTTCATTCCAGAGATTGGCTGGAAGTTGGCTTTTCAGGGGATAACTTTTTTTTGTTTGTTTGTTTATTTTGGATCAACTGGTTCTTTTCAAACACTTTTTTCTTTGTGGCCTAGATTTTTCTCCCTTTGCCAAGGGAACAACTCCTCCCAGGGTTCTTGACAGGTCTCTCTTGTAAGTGCTGGAGATGAGTCATGGGAAGGCTCTGGCTCTAGGTCCAGGAGTTGGGGAGTGTGTGGTAAAGGGAGCTGGGCTGGCAGCTCTTAGGTGACAGGCCAGGCTTCACCCCCGTGCTGCTAAGAAGGGCCTCTGTCTTGTTTTTTTTTTTTTTTTTTCAGATACATCTTGTGTGTGTGTGTGTGTGTGTGTGTGTGTGTTTGTGTGTAGCTAAGAGGGTTCTAATTGCCCAAGAATGTGGGATTTTTGTCATTGTCTTCCTGTCCGTATTTTCTGGAGTATGTATAGGTATAATGCTGCATGCCATGGGGATACTGAGAGGCAGAAGACTGAATCCCTACCCTCTAGAATAGAATAATCTAGTTCAGAAGACAAGACATACGCATCTAAAATGAGAAGACTCAACAGAGCAAGAGTCATTCCTGTTGGGACATACTGAACTGAGAAGAGATCAGCAACTTCAGAAGGGAGTCTTAGCTGGCTGTGGTTGGTGGGAAGTAGGATGGTAGAATGGAGAGGGTGCCTACAATGGGATCAACCATATAGGGCATTAAAGGTTTATGGAGTTTGGACAGCTGGATACTAGTAATATTAATGATGGTAGCCAATTAGCCCTCATAAGTACAAGCACTCTGCTAAGCATTATACAGATATTAGTAATCGGTCTATAACAACTTTATGGTGGATGCTACTATATGCATTTAATGAATGAGAAAACTGGTTCAGAGAAATCAAGAAACATGTCCAAAGTCACACAACCAGTAAGAGGAAGCTCTAGGATTTGAACAAAAATGAATCTATTGCCAAAGTCTCTATTGGTATCTTCTGGGATTGTTGGGAGTTCCCTACGTATCTCCTGCATTTCTGCTTGTCTTGTGAGTGGGCACTGGCTACTCTTTGGTACTATCTTTTCAAAGGTGTTTGTATAGCAAACAGTCTCAGAAAATAACAATGTCTCCTTCCAGAACAAAGGATAGGTATGCTCACTGCTCACTATGAAAGATTCAGATTCTCTAAGCATTGGATTCCTCTGCTCTAGTGCAACCCACTGTGTGAGGAAGTGGCTCTCTTTATATTGCACTGTGGGAACTGAAGCTTGGGGAACCAGTGCAGATATACTGATGCTCAGGCTGCTTATTGCACCATGAGTCATAAAGCCTTTTGTCTCTGACCCAGGAGTCTCATGTCTTCTGCCAGCATTCAAGAAACTGTGGTAAATTTGGTTTTTAGCTTACAAATAGTAAAATCGCAGACCCTTTATAGTTCTTGACAGTGGTGTGTGTGTGTGTGTGTGTTTATGCTCATGGGAACCTGATGTGTGGAAGTAAAGGAAGGCACTGGGCAAGGGGTGAAACTTTGCAGGGCAAACTGTGGAAGCAACAAATAAAAGCCTTTTTTGAGGATCATTATGTATGTGGGTTTGTCCAGAATAATGAGTTTGTGTGAAGTAGAAGTGAGAGACACAGCTGAAGGAATACATTATTGATAGCTTGTGAATCTCCTGCAAACTGAAAACATGAGAATATGAGAAAAAACTGCTAGAGACAGCCTTGGTGCCTGGGACTGTTTCTTCAGTATTATATAGGTATGAATCCTAGTGTAGCCCAATACCAGTCACTGACAGCATATGCTGAGCACTCGGCTACAAGAACACCAGTAGCTCACACCCAGCTCTGCCGTACTCAGCTGGCTTATGGTTTGTGGACTAGCTGTGTCCCTGATTTTCTCACTTTCTGCTGGCCCATTTCTCTGTTGCCAGATAAATTGGGCTTCAGTGGAAAGCACTGAAGCAGCCTTAGCTCCCCAGCTCTTGGTGCAGAGCTAGTGTTTGAAATAGTTTGCTTTGTCTGGACTGTTTGTTTGCCTAAAACCAACTGGACGGTAGCTGAGGATGGCAACCTGCTTGCCACCCTTTCCTTTGTCAGCCAGCCTGCACCTTGCCCTTCTGACTTCTTTTAGTCTTTCCCACCCTAGCTCATATGCCCAATTAGGCCCTAGCTATTCTTCTTGCCTGCTTGGTTTGGTGTGTAACCCACCAGGCTTCACCAACAAATATTGGGATGGGCAGTGACAAAGATGAAGAGATCTTTGTGTGGCTGGCTATCCAGGAGGAGTGAAAGGTAGCTAGGGCTGTTTGTACAGCCTCCCTTAAGCTAAGCTAAGGCATAGCTTATCCCTAAGAATATGTCTTCTCTTTCTCTTTCTGTCTGATTTGTGGATGTATTCTTTCCTGCCCTCGAACCCGCTAAGGCCATGTTTCTTTACCTCAGTGTGAATATGTACTTTAAATCTCAATTGACTGTGAAGTTGATGTAGAAGCCATGGTGGGATCTGGAACTATGGAAAGGATGTGTCGGGACAAGGGCAGCCATTGGTGCTCTGCCTGTATCTCCTTGATCCTCACCATTTCCATTCATGCCTGTCCTGCTTCCACCTGCCAATGCTACATCTCTTTGCCTGAGGACTTGCTTTGACTGCTGCCAAGGTCCACTTTTCCCATATAGCAGGTAGGCTAAAAATGTCAAGGCATTAATGACTTCGGGAAACACAGAGAAAAAAGAATGGAAAAAAATGAACTGAGTATTAGTGAGTTATGGTACAACTCAGGTGGTCTATAGTACACTGTAATTGAAGTCTCTTAAAAAGGATGGGACAGAAAAATATTTGAAGAAATGGCTGCATTCTATTTCATTGTATTAATGAATTATAATTATTTAATCCTTTATTATTGTTGGGCATTTAGGTTATTTCCAATTTTATATTATTAGAAATAGAGTTCTAAAGAATACTCTTATACATAAATATTTTAATATTTTTATATTTCCTTGAGATAAATGCCTACAAGTGAGTATATTGGGCCAAAGAATGTAAACATTCTAAGGCTTTCGAGACTTATTTTCAAATAGTTCTATAAATGTTGACCCTGTTTACACTTCCACAAGTCACCTAAGAAGTGCTTATTACCCATGCACACATTGGCTGATCTTCACCTATTTGATAGAGTGGTGTTTTTGTTATTGCAAAGTTACATTTCTTGGATTATTACTGAAGTTGAACATCACTTTTATTTTTCATTTACAGAGCTGTCTGCTCGTGTTCATTGCCCACTTAAGTACTGTGTTATCCATCTTTTTCTTGCTGATGTATGATTTTCTTTATATGTCAACTTTTATATGTCATATATTAGCAAATATTTCTCTTATTTTTTAATATTGTCTTTGGCATTTTGGATCAATTCCCATTGTGGTTCATTTCTAGTCATCTTTTGGATTGGTAACACCTTTTAAAATATAAACTGAGGCATATTATACATTTTAAGAGTTTGAGCAAATATTGATTTGAATTGGGCAGCATCTAAACTAGCAGATAGAAGCTCTGAAGAGCTGTACCAAATGAAAGATTTTTACAGACAAAAGGGAGTGGAAACAAGGAACTTATACTAGGCAAAAACTAGACAAAAAAAGCAGATTGGTTACTGTAAAGTCACTTTCCTTTAGGGAATGGCTCAGGTCTGTCTGGCAGATTACCTACTAGTGATGATCAGGTGATTCCTGATTGACTTGTTTAAGATTTCATTTCTGGGAGAGCTGAAACTCATTAAGTTAAGACTCAGTTTGGTGACATAGGATTTAGCATAAATGACTCCGTTTTGGGCTTGTTGTCTTATTTTTTTAACAGTATCTATGATTTACAGTATCTATGATTTAGAGAAAAATCATAGATACTTAGCATGGTTGGCAAGCAACAGATATTGAATGAATGAATGAATCAGAATTTACATTCACTGCATTCAAGCCCTATGTGCTCTCTTCTGGATTTGTAAAAGTCTGGGTTTACAGAGGCCATCATAAAGGTTGGTCATTTGGGAATTCTCTTCAGCCCTAGGGCTGATTCCTTCCTGAATTGACTCCTAATACCAGCTAGGCTCTACTTCCACTATCTCAGGGCTATTTGCAAAGTTAAGCAGAATTATCCCTTAAACAATCTCTTCTTGAAAAACCTCGGAATAATTAACGATGAAGAGGCTACTTCTGGGTTTCCTTTCGGGGAAGAACAAATATTCTCGAGGTCTGTGCTTTGGCTTGCCTGTCCTGAAGCTTCGCGGAGTAGAGAATGCCAGAAGGGTATTGCTAGGACTGGGGACCAAAATCAAGATAATTAAATAAAATCTCAGAATCTTCCCAAGGAACAAACAAAACCTTTCATAAGGGATTAATTGTTAGAAAATCTGTAGGTACTTTGCAAATCTTAGTATCTGGGTCATATTAGCTGAGGCTATTTTCTTTCATTGCTTCCTTTTGAACATATTAACTATTTTTACTTAGGTCTCCCCTGCCTCTCCCCTTTTTCTTCCATCCAGTAGCTGTAGTTGATTAAGTTCACTAAGATTTTACTGAGAGTCTGATGAATACTAGCCCCTTTCAGGGACACAAAATATAAGTTGTAGCCTCACCTTCAATGTAATGAGGATAATAGTAAATAACTTACAATGTTCCAGGCAATGTTCTAACCACTTTCTATGCATTATTATTTTTGCTTCTCACAATGAGAAGGAAGCCATAGTTTTATTGTTTCCACTTTACAGACAGGAAAATGATACAGAGTTCCAATAACTTGCCTTGGTCACATGACCAATGTTCAGACTCACATATATATGGCCTTAAGGCCTGAGATCTGAGCAACTGATTGTATTCCTCTCTCATCATCTACTTGGTGATTTATACAATGAAACTCTGAGCAATGAAATCTTAGAACATAAATAAACTGTATAATAATGTGTTAAATTAATGTAAAACTATTAACAGATAAATCTTTATGATCATGCATAGTTATATATACAGAAGGTTTTCATTTTTATTTTCAATTCTTAGTATTTTAAGAGTAATTCAAGAAGTTTGGCTCAAGATGGTAGTATAGGAAGAGCTTGAGCTCACGTCCTCCCACAGGCACACCAAAATTACAGCTACATATACAATAGTTCTTTCCAAAAAGACATGAAAACTAGCTGAGCAGCTGTTCTACAACAAAGGATGAAAAAGGCACATAGAGATGTATAGGAGATGCAGAGAAGCAGTCTAACCAAAACCCTGACCCCGAATGTGGTGACTCACAAGTGGGAGGGATATCAAAAATATGGAGCTTATCCCTGAGGCTTTACATCATATGTCCCAATCCTAGGGACCTATACCATAAAGATGAGCCCCTAAAATATTTGGCTTTGAAAACCAACAGGGCTTACATCCAGGAAACCCAAAGGGCTGTAGGAAACTGAAACTCAGCTTTTAAAGGTCTTGCACACAGACTCAGTCACCCTGGGATCCAGTACAAAAGCAGCAGTTTGAAATGTGCTTAGACTATAAGTGGAGGAAATTTATTATTAATCTTAAAACACCAACCAGAGGAGCTGGGCTAAGATGGAACTCTCTCTGGGGATGGAGGCACTAGAGGGTGCCATTTTTGCATTCTCTTTCTACCTTGCTAGCCCAGTGCTGGCAGGACTACTTCACTACCACTGCTTCCTGCAATCCAGTGCCCTCCTATGTCCCTGCCCTACCTAACTTGGCAGTCAGTTTCACTCCAGCTTGCTGCTTCACTGCAATCTTTCCTGCTAAAACCAAAGAGTGTGTGCAGTTCACACGAGGGATATCCCTAGAATGCCTGGTGGTTGTGGCCAAGGCAACTTGTGTTTCTGGGCCCCACAGGACTGCAAAACTTGGAGAGACATTACTTGGCAGGCTACCGCCCCAAGGGCACTGCACAAACAACAAACTGAAACACACATAGCCTGTATTCCCATTACCATTCCTCCAAGACTGAGAAGGAGAGCTCTTTCACTTAATACGTAGAAACAAACATAGAGAATCAAGAAAAATGAGGAAATATAGAAATATGTTCCAAATGAAAGAATAAAATAAAACCCAGAAAAAACTTAATGAAATGAAGATAAGTATTTTAAATAATAAAGAGTAAAAGTAATGGTCCTGAATATGCTCACTGATCTCAGAAGAAGAATAGATGAACATAGAGAACTTCGACAAATAGAGAAAATATAAGAAAGTAACAAACAGAAGTCACCGAACTGAAGAATACAATAACTGAACTGAAATATACACTAGAGAGATTCAACAACAGACTAGATGAGGGCCAATATTTCCCTGATATCAAAACCTGGTAAAGATAACACACACAAAAAGAAAACTACAGACCAATATCTCTCATGAACACAGATGCAAAAATCCTAAATAAGATACTAGTGAACCGAATATAGCAATATATTAAAAGGATTCTACACCATGATCAAGTGGGCTTCATTCCAGGGGCACAAGATGGTTCAACATACGCAAATCAATTAATGTGATACACCGCATAAACAAATTAAAAAATAAGAATCATATGATTATATCAATAAATGCAGAAAAAGCCTTCAACAAGATACAGCATTCATTTATAATCAAAGCACTTAACAAATTGGTATAAAAGGAAAGTACCTTAACATAATAAAAGCCATGTATGACAAACCCTCAGCCAACATTATACTTAATGCTGAAAAACTAAAAACCTTCTCTCTCAGATCAGGAACAAGGCAAGCCTGACCACTATCACCACTGTTATTCAATATAAAATTGGAGGTCCTAGTGAGTGCAATCAGGCAAGAGAAAGATATAAAAGGCATCCAAATAGGAAACAAAGTCAAACTGTCACTCTTTGTGGATGACATGATTCTCTATATAGAAAACTCTAAAGACTCCACAAGAACAGCACTAGAAACAATAAACAAATACAATAAAGTCTCTGGATACAAAATTAACATTCAAAAATCCATAGCGTTCCTATGCTCTAATAATGAAGTATCAGAAAAAGATTGAAAAAAATAATTCTTGTTGATATTTCAACAAGAAGAATAAAATACCTAGGAATAAATCTAATGAAACATGGGGAAAACCTATATAATGAAAACTACAAAACCTTATTAAGAGAAATCAAAAAATATACAAAGAAATGGAAAGATATTCTGCGTTCTTGGATTGGAAGAATCACATAGTTAAAATGACCATATTACCTAATGTATTCAAACTTAACTTCCTAGCAACTTAAACTAAACCAGTATACATGTAGGCTGATATATGAGAGCCTGATGGTAACCACAAAACAAAAATCTAGAGTAGATATACAAAAGATAACAAGAATGGAATCAAACATAACACTAAGGAGAGTTTTCAAACCACAAGGAAAGAGCAAGACAAGAAGGAAAGAACAAGAAGAACTACAAAAACAGCCAGAATGCAATTAACAAAATGACAATAAGTGCATACTTATTTATATTTACTTAAATGTAAATGGGCTAAATTCTCCAATCAAAAGACATTCAGTGGCTGAATGCATAAAAAACAAGACCCATCTATATGCTGCCCACAAGAGACTCACTTTAGATCTATGAACACATAGAGAGTGAAGAGTTGAAACATTTGTTTTATTCAAATGAATATCAAAAGAAAGCTGGGGTAGCTACACTTATTTCAGACAAAAAAGACTTTAAAACAAAAACTGTAATAAAAGACAAAGAGGGGCAATACATAATGATAAAGAGATCAATTCAACAAGAAAATATGACATTCGTAAATATATGCTCTCAACATAGGAGCACCTAAATATATAATGCAAATATTAACAGACCTGGAGGGAGAAACTGACAGCAATGCAATAGTAGTAGAGGACTTTTGTACCACACTTACATTAATAGATAGATTGTCTAGACATAAAATCAATAAATAAACAACAGCCTTAAATGACACATTATTCAGATGGACTTAATAGACAGATACAGAACATTCTACCCCAAAGCACATTTCTCAAGTGCACATGGAATATTCTCCAGGATAGATCATATGGTAGGCCATAAAAAATTTTTCAATAAACTTAAAAAATGATGTCTATCATTTTTTTCAGATTATAATGATGTGAAACTGGAAATCAATCAAAAAAAGAAATCTGAAAAAAACCCCACAAATATGTGGAGATTAAACAACATGCTAGTGAACAATCAGTGAGTTAGAAGAAATCAAAGTTGAAGTAAAAAAATATCTTGAGATGAATGAAATGGAAATATGACATTCCAAAACCTACGAGATGCAGCAAAAGCAGTTCTAAGAGAGAAGTTTAGAGCAATATAAACCTACTTCAAGGAACAAAAAAATGTCAAATAAATAATCTAACCTTACAC
This sequence comes from Pteropus alecto, assembly GCF_000325575.1. NCBI lineage: Eukaryota > Metazoa > Chordata > Mammalia > Chiroptera > Pteropodidae > Pteropus > Pteropus alecto. Next base: position 2,381,978 of record NW_006431922.1, on the reverse strand, counting down.
CTAAAGGAACTAGAAAAGAATAAAAAGTTTAGTAGAAGGCCATGTTAGTAGCCCAAATTAGTAGAAGGAAGGAAATAAAGATCAGAGTGGAAATAAATGAAATAAAGACTAAAAATAATAATAGAAAAGATTAATGAAACTAAGAGCTGGTTCCTTGAAAAGATAAACAAAGTAGATAAAACTTTAGGTAGACCCACTAAGAAAAAAAAGAAAGAAGACTCAAATAAATAAAATCAGAAATAAAAGAGAAGTTAAAAACTGATACCACAGAAATACAAAAGATCGTAAGAGACTACTATAAACAATTATACCCCAACAAATTGACTGAACCATGAAGAAATAGAAAATCTGAATAGATTGATTACTAGTAAGGAGAGAGTGAATAAGTGATAAAAAAAGAGAAACTTCCAATGAATGAAAGTCCAGGCCTAAATAGGTTCACTGGTGAATTCTACCAAACATTCCAAACAGATTTAATAACTATCCTTCTCAAACTCTTCCAAAAAGTTGAAGAGGAGAAAATAATTTCGAACTCATTTTTACAAGGCCAGCATTACCCTGATACCAAAATCAGACAAGGATCACACACACACACACACACACACACACAGAGAGAGAGAGAGAGAGAGAGAGAGAGAGAGAGAGAGAGAGAGAGAGAGAGAGAGAGAGAGAGAGAGAGAGAGAGAGAGAGAGAGAGAGAGAGAGAGAGAGAGAGAGAAAATTACAGGCAAATATCCCTGATGAACACATTTGCAAAAATCATCAACAACATATTAGCAAACCAAATTCAACAACAATTAAATGGGTCATTCACTATGACCTAGTGGACTTCATTCCAGGGATGCAAAGATGGTTCAACATCCGCAAATCAATCTTTGTGATACACCACATTAACAAAATGAAGGATAAAAATTATATAATCATCTCAATAGACACAGAAAAAGCACTTGACAAAATCGATAACCATTTATGGTAAAAACTCTCAACAAAGTGGGATTAGAAGGAATGTACCTCAACATAATAAAGGCTATATGTGACAAACCTAAAGCTAACAGCATACAAAACAGTGAAAAGGTTAAAGCTTTCCATCTAAGATTAGAAAAAAGACAAGGATGCACACTTTTGCTACTTTTATTCAACATAGTATTGGAAATTTTACTACAGCTATTAGGCAAGAAAGAGAAATAAAAGGTATCCATTCAAAAAAGAAATAAAAGGCATCAAATCGAAGAGAAAGAAGTAAAACTGTCACTATTCGCAGATGACATGAAACTATATACAGAAAATCTTAAGGAGTCCACCTAAAAACTGTTAGAACTAATAAATAAATTCAGTAAAATTTCAGGATACAAAATTAATATAGGGAAATCTGTGGCATTTGTGTACACAAACTATCAGAAAGAGAAATTAAGAAACCAATCCCACTTATAATTCTGCCAAAAAGAATAAAATAACTGGAAATAAGTTTAATCAAGGAGGTGAAAGACCTGCTCTCTGAAAAGTATAAGACATTGATGAAGGAAACTGAAGAAGACACAAATAAATGAATAGCTCTTCCATGTTCATGCACTGGAAGAATTAATATTGTTAAAATTTCCATACCATCCACAGCAATCTACAGATTCAATATGATCCCTGTCAAAATTTCAATGATATTTTTCACAGACCTAGAAAAAACAATTATAAAATTTGTATGGAAACAACAAAAGATCCTGAATAGCCAAAATAATCTTAAGAAAGAAGAACAAAGCTGGAGGTATCATGCTCCTTAACGTCAAAATATACTACTAAGCTACAGTACTACTGTACTTGCATAAAAACAGACATACGAATCAATGGAACAGAATAGAGAACACAGGAATAAACCCACACATATACGAACAACTAATGTATGACAAAGAAGCCAAGAATATTTATTAGGGAAATGATAGTCTTTTCAATAAATGGTACTGGAAAAATTGGACAGCCAAATGCAAAAGAAACACAAAAGTAGATCCCTGTGTTACACCTTACACAAAAATTACCTCAAAATGGATTAAAAACTTTAATGTAAGACCATAAGATCATTGGAAGAAAACATAGGCGGTAAGCTCCTTGACATCAGTCTTAGTGAGGTTCTTTTGGATCTGATTGTGAAGGCAATGGAAACAAAAGCAAAAATAAACAAATAGAACTACATCAAACTAAAACACTTCTGCAAAGTGCAGGAAACAATCATCAAAATGAAAAGCAGCTTACCAAATGGGAGAAAATATTGGAAAAATCATACATTTGATAAGGAGTTAATATCCAAAATATATAAAGAACTCATACAACTCAACAAAAACAAATAAACCCTGATTAAAAAATGGGCAGAGGATGTGAATAGACATTTTTTCAAAAAGGAATTCAGATGGCCAACGGCATTTGAAAAGATGTTCAACATTACTAATTATCAGAGAAATGCAAATAAAAACCAAAATGAGATATCACCTCATTATTATTAAAAAAAAGAAGAAATAAGTCTTGAAGAGGATGTGGAGAAAAAGAAATCATCATAAACTGTTGGTGGGAATGTAAATTGTTGCAGCCACTGTGGAAAACAGTATGGAGATTCTGCAAAAAACTAAAAATAGAAATATCATATGATACAAGTAGTCTGCCTCTGGGTGTTTATCCAAAGAATACAAAAACACTAATTAAAAAAGGTACATGCACCCCCTACGTACACGGCACATAAATACAATGGAATACGACTCAGTCATAAAAGACAAAGAAATCTTGCTATTTGCGACAACACGGGTGGATCTTGAGGATATTACGCTAAGTGAAAGAAGTCAGACACAGAGAGACAAATACCATATGATTTCACTTATACGTGGAATCTAAAAACAAAATAAATGAACAAACAAAACAGAAACAAACTCAGATAAAGAGAACACATTGATGGTTGCCATTTGAGAGGGAGGTTGGGGGATCGGTGAAAAAAGTGAAAGGTATTAAGAAACATAAATTGCCGGTCGTAAAAATAGTCACGGGGATGTAAAGTACAGCATAGGGAATATAGTCATTAATATTATAATAACTGTGCATACTCTCAGACGGGTACTAGACTTTCTAGGGTGATCACTTCATAAGGTATATAAATGTCTAGTCACTATGTTGTACACCTGAAACTGACATACAATATTGTATGTCAACTGTAACTGAAAAAATAAATTAAAAAAAATAGCAGTATCAGAGTGGGAGAGCATAAGCAAAACTTATTAACTGTTTTTAACATTGGTGGCACAGTGTTATTACTGTTATTGTGAGACCGTTGGTTGTATATATGCATAGTCATGTCAAAAACAGTCAGGAGCCTACTTAAGGAGCTCCCTCTGGCCAAAGAGGTACAATTTAATTTTGAAAAAGATTTATGGTTGAAATTAATCAAAATCTATTGAATTATTTAAATCCAAGCTCTCTTAATTTATAAATGTATATATTTAAATATCATTGATAACCTTTAAAGGATGACAAAGGAATAGCTTGTTATCTTGAAAACTTGTAAAGGATGAGAATAAATCAAGCATTTATCTTGCCTGTTCTATTGAAACTGTACCACTGGGAAACCATATTGTAAAAGAGAGATAGCAGCTCTTTATATATGTATTCAAATTGATAAATTGAAAGAAATGACAAAATCAGATGACCATTTTGCAATCTCTGATATATTAATAGCTCTAGGCATGGACCCTCAACATCCTTTAATATCCAAAATGAGTGAAAACTGGACATTTTGTGTGTCCTGATGAAAGAATACATCACCACCTTAAAATGCATTATGCTAACAAGCAGTCAAAAAAGGCTACATATGGTTTAATTCTATTTATATGAAATGTCCAGAATTGTCAATTTGATAGAGACAGAAAGTAGATTACTAGTTGCCTGAGGCTGGTGGAAGGATTGGGGTTTTGGAAGGTGATGGGGTTTCTTTCTGGGATGATGAAAAAATGTTCTGAAATTAACATCAGTAATGATGGCACAACTCTGTAAATATACTAAAAATAATTGAATTATACACTATAAATGGGCGAATTTTAGGATGTTAATAAAGTCATTACAAAAAAGAAAGGATGAAAGAAAGAACACATTACCACCTGTAGTCTTGTTAAAAGGCTAGAAACCCAGTCTGAGCCAGTCTCTGGATCCAGATGCCCATTAGCAGATTGCAGGGTAGAGGATGGCATGAATATGCCTTCAGCAAAATCCAGACTGCATGTTCTTTAATAGACAAAGTGCAAGAAACAGAAAGGGAGAGAGGAGAAAACTTTCTAAATTTAAAAAAAGCCTTAAAATGTTAAAAAATTATTAAGATCAAACTATAATATTTAGGAAAGCACTTTTGCGTGATAAAATGATTAGGAAGCCAAGGAAATGATTATCAATGATAGCCAGAGAGTTGAGATCTGGATGGTGAAAATGGAGGAGCTTATGGGGATGGGTGTAAAGTTCTATTCCTTGAGCTGAATGATGGTTAAATAGATGTTCTCCTTACAGTAATTAATTAAGCTGTACTTTCGTTGGTGTTTCCTGTATCTTTCTTTTACTTTACAATAAGAATAGGATACTGATAGCAAATGTTTACATTAATATGATTTATGTAAATATGATTTCGTGTAGAACACTGATGAACAATTAGAAGGAAATGTATTCATGTCATGAAAACTGAGCTTTACAAAGTAGAATGTTCCAAACATCAATGTCAAATTGATCGACCTCAATTGTCTTTTAGCTTTTGCAGTGGCTTAAAATCACCTGCGTTTCAGTTGGCTTCATATTTGGGTTGTGATTTTTTTACTTTCATACTCTCTGTGTACCCGTACCCTCACCCTACCCACTCTCTATCCCCCTTCCCAGTTTCTGTTTTGTCTTTATTTCCTGTGGACAAAAGAAGCTAATAACTTCACATTATCACCAAGACCATCAAGCTGCTTAATCAGACTATTAATGTGACTTCAATTCTTCTTGAGGACTTATTCTCAGAGCTCTTGGATTTATTATTTTAATTTGGACTGATTACTTCCTAAACTGTTGCACGACTATTCTCCTATTTTTTTTTTTTCAGTTGAGCTACTGTGTTAGGTCTTCTGTTTACTATGCCCCATCTTTTCCTTTTTTCCTGGATTCCTTTTATTTTCCTTTTGATTTGTTAGTTCCTTTTTTTTAAAAAATTATTTTCCAAAAAGATTGTTTAGGAGGTCAGTTTTTAAAGTTCTTGTATGAAAGACAATGTCATTATTTTTACCTCACATTTTATGGAGAATTTGATTATGTACAGAATATTGGATTCAAAATAATTTTTGCCTTAGAACTTTGAGAACTGTTTCCCAACATCTATTGTTGCTGACATGTGAAACCAATCTAATTCTTATTTTTTTAGTAAGCCTTTTTTTTTTTTTGGGGGGTGTTTAGAAATTTCACAATGATGTAACTTTGTGTGGGTCTTCTTTATTCCTCCTTGGTGTTTAGAAATTTCACAATGATGTAACCTTGTGTGGGTCTTTTTTATTTCTCTGCTCTGGACTTGCTGAACCCTTGTAATCTGAAGCCATATATCTATCTTCACTATTTTCTTTTTCTTAAACTTATATAAGGGATACTTCCTGGATATGCGATTCTTAACATTTTGCTTATATTTTTCAGTTCTTTGACTTTTTGTTTATATTACAGGAGATATCTGTGACTTTTTCTTGTAGTCTTTCTAATAACTTAAAAAATTTAGTTAGCTTTTATTGTTCCTTCTTTTTAATAGAAGACCTGCTTCAGGTTTTCTAGGCTTTGTTGTCTTATATCTCTCTGGGTATACAGATTAAAATTATTTTTAGGTTGTCTTCTTATTACTTAACTGTTTCCTTTGAGGTCAGATGTTTGATCATATAGGTTCTTCTATTTTGTGCCACTAGTCTCCTACTATTGTGTAGCTCTGCAGCTCCGTTGGAAGGTCTCACTGTGAGCCTGAAACTAGTGTGTGTGGACTGGCGGCCTTTGCTATAGGGTAGATGGGCAAGGAAGCAAATACTAACTGAGACGGGCTAGACTCTGGGTTTATATATTAGTCATGGTTATTTGAATGCAAGAGAAACTTACAGGAAAGATATGGGGTAGCATATAAAGTCTAGGATAAAGTGGAAGAACCAGGATCAGGGCAGGACAGAAGCCGGGACCCACAAGAATCTGAACATTACTGGGAATTCACCTTTAGGCAACAACTAAGGTTTAGGAACCAAAGGTTTATTCAAGGTAGAAAAAACTTGAGCCTCATTTAGTCTTTGTGTCAGTCCATTAGAGGAATGATCTGACTTGCCTCATTTGGGTCAGGTGTCCACCCCATGGCCAAGAAAGAAAAGCACCTCAACCCACAGTTTTTTGACTGATGAGATCAATGCAAGATGAGTGCTTTACCAAAACAAGATTGGGGTCCTAAAAGAAAGGGGGATTCTCCTGACTCACCAGCTATTACAGCAATAGGCCTTAAGTTCATCACACTGATTTCTGTTCTACTTCCCCCTCCTACTCTGTTCCTG
>NW_006431922.1:2362541-2375413 GCF_000325575.1 Pteropus alecto | reverse complement strand
TGCTGACCTTGAACTCAGAGTGCTCCAAAATGACTCCAACCTTAGCTACAGCTTTCTTCACTGTACATTCTGGGTTCTTACTGCTTCTTCTCTGTTTTATCTGCTAGCACAGTCTCATCTGCTCTCTTTATTTCCAGAAATCTATCAAGTTTCTAACCTGTTGAAGGCTTCCTTTATGTAAGGTATTCTCTTTACTTCTTTTCTCTCATGTCAATGTGATTTTAGGAAGGAGAGGAGCTAAAGTTCTGTTTAGCTTGCCATCTTGTATCACAAGTCTTAGTATATAGATTAACCTTTTGATTTCTTTGAATATATATTTCCATGGACAATTGATTTTAAGGACTTCTTTGTTCTTGGAAAATAATCCACATTTGTTGAAAGTTAAATGGAAAGTCCTCCAGCATTTTTCTTGATCAAAATGTAAGGAAGACTTACTACTTATTTAATGCTATGTTCAAGTTTTATCAGGTAGCACTCACTAGATCCAAGCACAAGGTGCCATAGTATCTCAGCTATTCTTTGCCAACTATTGCTGACAGAGCTCTCCACATTCATCTTCTCCCTCGACTTTTGTGCTTGCCTAGAAGCTAAATTTTGAGGAAAACTTTCTTCTCTCATCTCCCAAAAGAAACAAATAAGGATCTGTTAAATTCTCAAAGGATTAAGTTCCTTCTATTCTGATAGCCTACCAGCTGAATAAGATTTTAGCTTTAGGAGATGGAGGGAGCTTAGAATAGTGTTTTAGGAGATGGAGGGAGCTTAGAATAGTGTTTTTGTTTGTTTGTTTGTTCATTTTTTAATAGAACAAAAAACCTAAAATTTTAGCTCTGGCCTGTTCACTATTTTGTGACCTTCAGGAGGTCTCTGGAGCCTTGATTTTAACATCTGAAAAATGGGGCTAGGAATATTGCCTTAGCTTTCTTCACATGGCTGTCATAAAGATGATATTTAAAAAGCACTTTGTAAACTATTATATCAATCAAAGCTAATTTTCAGAAGGGTCAGCACTGTTGAAGCAACTCTTAAAATTATCTTAAGCCCATGGGCTCTAATGAAAGTGTGAATGTGAGGCAAAACCAGATTTTAGTGGTAAGGAATGATCTGCGCTATAGGGAGTGTTGGTCCTAAAGGTACATTTTTTGTTTAACAAATATTCACTAAGCACTTTCTCTGTGTCTGTCACAGTGCAAGGCATTGGAGAGATAACAGTAAGTGAATCAGTATGGTGCTTGCCCACATGAAGCTTATAGACTAGAGGGAAGGATAGACATTATCCAAATAATCACTTAAGTTAATATGGAAGAATGTAAACAATATGAGAGCAGAGATTTTGTTTTGTTACTGCTACATCTACAGTGTCTAGAATGCTCAATAAATCCTTAATAAATATTTGTTGAACTTGTGGTAATTCCTAGTGTGGAAAAGTCCAGAAAGGCCAAAGAGTAAACACTAAGTAGCCTAGCCTAGCCTTGGGGGTTGAGGGATTCCCTGAGCAAGTGATGTTTGAGCCAAGATCTGAAAGATGAGTAAGAATTAACTTGAAAGAGGTAAGAAAGTAATGCTTCAAGCCCAGGGATTGAGGGAAGAAAAAAACTTGGCATGTTCTGGCAACTGAAAGTAGGTGAGAGTACTTGAGTAGCCTAGTGGAGGAAGGCCAGAGTGAAGAAGGAGACAGGGACTGCTCTCACAGAGACTTATAGAACTTTAAAAAGATTGTGGTCTTTTTCCTACAAGCAAGGGAGAGCCAGTGATGGGCCATGAGCAGGGAAAGGTCAAGTTGAGATTTATGTTTCAAAACAATAACTTTGTGGTCTGTGAATTCAGAGAGACACCCATTAGGAGGCAGTTGCTGAAATTCAGACAAGAGAGGATAGTAGTTTGGACTAGGATCATATGAAGGAAATGGAGAGAAGTGCATGAAATCACAAACTATTATGAAGTAACATCAGCACGACTTTGTGATGGATTGGATGTGAGAAAGGAGATAGATGGAAGAGTCAAGCTGAACTACTGATTTTTTGTTTGTAGCCGAATAGTTGGAGAGCATCCATTGAGAGAAGGAACTCAGACGGTTGTTAATCTAAGGGCAAAAAGTGTGTTCTGACATCCATAAGCCCTTGGATGAAGTTCAGAAGTCTGTTTTAGGGTTTTCCCTTATAGTCTTCCTTTCCTGATACCCTTTTATCTTCTATCTGATTTCATTCTGTTGTGCAATGGTTGTCTTTAAGAACAACATCAAGCAAGTTATCTCAGGACCCTGAAAGGCTCATTGAACAAGTTAAGATGCTCAGATTACATGGATTTTTATATCTATTTAAAACACATGCAAGAAACAAAAGGAAAGAGATAGGGCTGGTTACACACTTAGGATAGGTTGCAAAGACCACACTGCCTGGATCCTGGTCTATGCAATGTTTGTGTGTCTGTCTCTCTCTGCCACATTAACTTTCCCTGCTGATGGTGTGGTTACAAGGACCACACTGAAGTCTGAGTAGCAACAGATGGAAGGTACTTGGGACCAACATATATCCTCATTCTATCAGCAAGACATAGGGGCGACTACTCTTGGCCACTCTTATAGTTCACCAATTAGCTAACCAAGAGCTATGGATTTTATCTATGCATATATGGGACCAGGATGGGAGCACTATGAGTGCCACCAATGGTGAGCCAATTTAAGAGTATGATAGAGGTCATTTCAAAGGTAGCATAATCATACCTTTTGACTAGGTCTTTCCATCCTTTTTAAAATCTATAAGTAACACTTTTGCTTGTTCTACCATATATTCCATTTATTCTTATCTATTTTTAACAGATCTAACAGGTTATTGATTTACTTTTTATATTTAACATATCTTAAGTATCCTGCCCAACTCTCACAAGCTACTTGTTGACTCATTATCTATGTTAAACACCTCCTATGAGTTTAACCTATTTCTTATGTAGCTTACTTACATTTTATGGGTTTCACTCATCTTTCTTGTTTCTCTTGTCTTTTCTAGTAGGTTTGAATATTCTCAATAATAAAACACACATTATTCACTCTATTAAAGATCATTTGAGTTTTGTAAAATACCTAGCATAGTACCTTATAGGCATCTAAAAAAGAATAGCTATGTAATGTGATTATATTCTATACATTTGTTTTACAAACAAAATATGTAAAATATGGATTCAAAAGATATATTAGGTAATGCTTATTCATTTTATAAAGTGTTGTTTCACTTTATAAATAATTCTCCATAGTAAGTTCTAGTGTATTTAAAACATGATTCTGTTTGTAGCAATTATAAATATAAAAATGATCTCAAGTAAGTCTTACATAAATAGAGGTACACTTAGATTACATAGGGCATTGTTTATTATCTCTTCTTTTCAGTGGCCTGTTACTGAGTCTTGCTTTATTGGCAGCATTTTAAAAAGATAAGAAATAACCACTCAAAACCTTAAAATTGAACAGGAAGATTGTATCAGTTAGGATACCAATTCGGTTGCTATTGCAAAGGCCAAAATAATAGTGGCTTAGACAAGATAGAAGTTTCTTTTTGTGATAGACAGAGTAATGGCCCCCAAAGATATCTCTGTCTTAATCTCCAGAACCTGTGAATGTTACCTTACATGGCAAAAAAACTTTGCAGATGTGATTAAGTTTACAGACCATGAAATGGGGAGATCATCCTGTATTATCTGAGTGAACTCTTAAGAGCAGAGACTCTTTCCTGGTTATGGTCAGAGAAGGATGTGATGATGAAGGAGAGTCAGAGACACTGACATGAGAAAACCTCAACCTGCCATTGCCAACTTTGAAGAGAGAGGAAGGGAAACACAAACCAAAGAATGTGTGGCTTCCAGAAGCAGGAAAAGACAAGAAAGCAAATTTTTCCTATGCACATCCAGAGAGAAACCTAGCCCTGCCAACACCTCAGTTTTAGCCCAAGCCCCACTTCTGACCTATAAAACTGTAAAATAATATTCTTGTGTTGTCTAAAGTCACTTAATTTGTGCTATTATATTATAGCAGCAATAGAAACTAATAAAGATTTGGCACTTAAAAGTGGGATGCTGCTGTAACCAATACTTAAAAATGTTGAAATAGCTTTGGAATTGAGCACTGGGTAAAAGCTGAAAGAATTTTGAGGAGACTAGATTGCCTTTAACACACTGGTAGAAATATGGACATTAAAGTTTCTGCTAGTGACCGCTCTGAAGAATCATCTTAGAGAATACCTAAAAGATTATAAACAAACTATTAAATAGAAGTCTGGACTTCAAGGACACTTTTGGTGAAGGCTCTGAAGGAAATGAGGAACATGTTATTAAAAACTGTAGGAAAGTGGATCCCCGCTGTATAGTGGCAGGAAGGTTTGCAGAATTTTGACTTGCATTTATGTGGAAAGCTGAGCTTGTAAATTATGAAGGAAATTTTGATGCAATATATTGAAGGTGTGTCCTCATTTTTTTTTGCTGCTTATAATAAAATGCAAGAGGAGAGAGATAATGGTTAAGTAAAAAAAGACCCAAAACTTGGTGTTTTGGGAAATTTTCAGCCTATCCAAATTGCAAAAGATTCAAAAATTGAGAGATTTATTGTTAGGAAAGCATTCTCTAAAGAAAAAGCTGAAGCTAATACCTCAGAAAGATCAAAAGATCAGAGAATTCAGTCATGCAAAAGGCTTTTAGAAGAGCGTGGCTTACAGATACTCTTAATCAAATCAGAAAGCATAGAGAAAGCTTAAAGTCATTGTTTCTTATCATTTCAGCAAAAGCAAAACCAGAAATGGTATTATCTACCAAAGATCTGTAGATAAGCCTCTTGCCTAATGGAGTGAATCCCTGTGACATACACAGGAGACTCACAAAGTTTTTGATAATTTTATACCAGCAGAGACACTGCCAGTTTGAACAGAAAGGGACAGAATGAAATAAAATAAGGCTATTGGATTCTCAAAATTCTAGAGGTGTGATACAGCTAATAAAACTACTCAGCTGCAAACATGTGTTACTTTTCATGAGAAGGAAAGGGCCTGTGGATAGAAAAGGAAGAAGGGAGAATTTAAAAGCAGAGTAATTCTGGGTTCCCTTAGACAGACTCTGTGTAAAATGGGCCTCACTTTATTTGTGACGAGCTACAAGTAAACCTGCATTTTTTGGGGGTAATGGATTATGGTTGTGTTTCTTTCCACAAGGTATGGGTCAGAGCATCAGAGTTATATTTATTAGCTATTTTTAAATTATATGTAGAATGATCTATGTTATTTTGATGATTCTTGCAGCTAGTATAGAGAACTAGCACAATTTTTCAAGGAGACATCAAAATGAGTTTCATTCAAGCTTAGTTATTTGGATAAAACAAGTTTTTATGCCAACAGAATTAGAAAAAGGAAATATAATATTGTAAGAGTAAAATTAATCAAGATGTTAGTACTATAGTCTTAAAAAGCACTAGCAATTTCAATTTTTTTTTTTTTTTTTTTTTTTTAGGTGAGGCAACCCTTAGTTGACCTCGCAGATTGCAAGGACCTTGTCAGTTTACAAACCCTTATTTTTATTTATTTATTTATTGTTTACACCTATAGCACCTGGTCTTCCTAGGTATTCTCCCATCCAAGTACTAACCAGGCTCGACCCTGCTTAACTTCTGAGATCAGATGGAATCTGGCTTGTTCAGGGTAGCAAGGCTGTAGATGGTAGTTTTAAATTTGAAATTCCTTTTTCACCTAGTTAGCAAATGATTGACTATATTTTCAAAGACTTGTGCATTCATTTAACAATAGACTTGAAATATCTTCTATGTATGCCAAACCTTATACTAGGTACTAGGGACAGGAGAGCTCATTAAGATGTATCCCTATTTGTGTAGACTGAAACAAATGGCTACAAATTCCTCTCATGTCTGTGTCCTATTCCCTTAACAATGTGACGTTGCCTTTCCTCCCACCAATAGTGAAATCTGTTTTCTACCATCCTGAATGTGAACCAAACTTGTGACTCACTTTGTCCAATAGAATGTCTCAAGGGAGACATTTGTGGGAGTTCTTAGCTGTGGGAGTTCCAGGTCTTGCAGCCTCCTGTCTTGCTTTCCTGGATTTTTTCTGCTGCTATGGGAAGAAGCCAAGGTCAGTCTCCTTGGTAATGAGAGACCATGTGGAGAGAAGGAGAAGCCCAGCTGAGAGCCAACATTAACTTCCAGTCATGTGAGCGAGGCCATTTTGGATCATGCAATCTCTGCTGAATTGCCAGTTGATAATTGCCACATAAGTAAGCCCAGATGAGACCAGGAAAGAACCACCCATCTAAATCTAGCCCAAACTGATGACCTGTAGTATCATAAGCTAATAAGTTATAGTTGTTTACACCATAGTGTATAATTGCTATTGGAGACCTTGCTGTCTAATGAGTGTATTCCCATGGCTTTTTCATTCTAAAAGATTTACCTAAGAATTTTACATTTAGGTTTGTGGTAATTAAATTCATTGAGTTTATTATATTGATATATTCTATTTTGCATTTTTAGTCCAGATTTTCTCGATATCATGTGCTACTTTTGGATTTGCTAATAAAGATTTATTCAATTTAGATCTAGTGTTTCTAGAGAAATTACTATTGGGTTTATGTAGGATTCCTACTTGGCAAAGCTGTTTTTTACTACAAGATGAAAGGGAGGAAAATGCTATAGAGAGGGACTATCTAAACTAGATTTATGTTCATTGCAAGAAGCACAAGCTACTTCTGACTTCTGAGCCTGGCTGTTTAGAGTCCTCATCTGGACCTGAGCATGAGAGTAATTATGACCAATGTTCCTCTTTGTGGAAAGAATGTATGAACTTGTATTGTGCTTTTGTGCTCCACTACCATTTAAAATAGAGTTTTACATTTCACTGATGCAAATGAGCCCCCAGAGGAAGTCTTCCTTGAATGGCATGTAGAAGAGATTGCCTTTCTGTGGCTATCAATCAGATCAAACTCACCATATCTTAATGCAGTTTTCCCCAGTGACAAGCCCAATCTGCACTGGTGCATCGGTTAACTTGTCTCTAGTCATGGGTACGAGAACTTCCTGTTGGCAGGGAATCTGTTTCTTTGGCATAAGGAAATGCTCACCAGTGACTAGGTGCTTGAGGCCATAAATAAATTGGAAGCGGGGCTTGTATCTAGGAGATCAAAATATTTAAGATCTTTTGTAAGATCCTACACATCTTGTGCAACATGACGTGTCTGTCTATTTCTTAAACTCCCATTGATATTCAGTGAACTATATTTTTTTGTTCTGTGACATATTCTTTCCTCTTACTTCATGTTTGTGTGTTACATTTCCCCCTAATTTATGGCAAGAATGGAGACATTGTAACATTTAATATTAATTAGCTCATATTTCTCTATGCCGGGCAAGAGGGAAAATATACTGCTTGTCTCTACTTGTTTAAATTAACAATTTACAGAGGATTTTACAAGAAGAATCACAATCTTACCACCAAGATTGTAAGGCCTTAGTCACCAAGAAGTTATGTAGCAGTCTTAATGATTTTGTTGTATGTGAGGAGTTTTTTCCTTTAATCTATCAATTGATTGCCCTATTTTACCTTAAGATTCTCAGAAATAGGTAATTGAGGAGTATAAGGCTTATTAAAATACAAACTGAGAATACAGTAGTACACTGAATAGTACAGTAGTAATTTTAGTAAATATATAAGAAATGTTAAACTAGTTTTTGTTTGAAAATTAAAAATGCTCATAGAGATTCCTGAGCAGCTCATTTTATGTCCAGAGAGTATCTTCGGACAGAATAGGTTTTTTTATGGTCTGAATGCTAGAAGCTCATGGTACCTTTGGAGAAAAACTGCCAGGGCCATAGCTCTTTTCTGGAAAAAGTAGAAGCAGGCAGTTTTTAAATCTTGGTTTCTGTTCTGTAGCTTGTAATCCTGTTACCCTAGCCACAGTTGATGGGATCTAATCTAATCTACTTTCGGGGAGAGTGAATTCCATTCACTAAGAGAGACAGGCAGTAAAGTGGCACAGAGACCGGGATACATGGACACAAACAGTAAGTAGAAACAGTAGAGGCTATAAGTAAGCAGAAGCCATGATGTACAGAATAAAAGAGGGGAGAAACTTAATGAATGTAGTAGAGGCTATTGGTTCCTGAGACACCACAAAGAAATGCCCTAGTGCAGGGAGCAAGGAAAGCCTTCTGCAGAGAGATGACAAGATAATCAAGGATTAGTAAACACTTTTTATGGTGTTGCTTAGTTCACAGCAACCCCTTCCATCTGAGAATGCCTTTCTTTTACACGCTTATGGTTCCTTGGTAGCAGCCATGAATGAACTATATAACCCCATCTTCCAGGCCTCAGTTTTATCCAAGCTGAGCCAATCAGATGCTTTTTCTTGAGACTTTGGAATTGGGACTGAGAGATAGTCTCTTCTGCCTGTGGCTGGAGCAAAGGGACATGAAGCTGTGGAGTGAGAAGGCAAAGCTGGTATGTGGAGAGAAAAGAAAGAAACAGATGTGCATCAAGAGGCAGACATGGAGAAGCCATGTAGAGAAAGGGAGAGGGATAGTGCAAGAGTCTTGGCTTTTGATTGCTTTCAATTTCCTTGCTCTGATCCTATCATTTGTGGCTAAGGTAACAGGGTTACAAGCTATAGAACAGAAACCGAGAATAAAGAACTGTCTGCTTCTACTTTTCCCAGAAAAGAGCTGTGGACCTGGCAGTCCATAGGGCCTCAACATACTTGTGTTTTTTTTTTAATATCCATGACCATTTTTATTTTATTGAGATGGCTTGAAGTAGTGTTCAGTTTTTTCGATGAAGAGTCTTGATGAGAACATATTTCTGATGTGGTAACCTGTATAAAATTTGTGCTCTCCATGAAGCCCGGCAAGGCAGCTGTCAAGATGGTTTCTTGCCTCTCTCACATTAAGCTCTCCGCTGAGTATTTTTATTTTCTAACTAATGTACCTGAAGAATCTAATATGATGGAACTAATGGATCATAGTGAGACTCTATGAAGAATCTGACATGATGGAACTAATGGACTAACAAATGTACCTGAAGAATCTGACATGATGGAACTAATGGAGTTAGATCTTCGAACACCAAATTCCAGTTTCTATTTGAGGATATTTCTGCTATTTTCTCTTCTCATGACCTTTTGCTTTATATATGGCTATGCTCTTGGAAGGCAGAGGCTGTATTGGTGCAGTAGAAATGAGGAGCCCATATTCGATTTCTCAGGCTCAGAGGTCCTCCTTTCCCCATTTAGAGTCTCACTATGTTCCTGCCCATCTGTGCTGACAGGGCTTGGCCTTCTTGGTGAATGGATACTTCAGTACAAAATGTGTGGTTAGTGATTGTGAGTTTATTGAGGACTAAGACAGTGCTGCTTTCATTTGTGTATCTTGGAGCCTAGCACCTGGCCCAGTATCTAATGAGCCCTCCATCAAAATTTATTGAGTGAAAGACTGAATAAATTGCTTTTCTCAATGGAAATTTGAAGAAAGAAAAAAAGAAACAAACAAACAAAAAAACTGCACAGAATATAAAACCTGAAACCCAACCACATAGTAAATTACATAATCTAAACATGCAGATGGATAAATGCCTAATATAATTCTTTAGGATATTAATTATGATGATAGTATCTTCACTATGCAAGATGTGAATTCCCTTGTGAGAAACATAGATAAAAATATTGGGTCCATGTGTCATTTGTAGGGAATTTGCTTTTCTCTACCCCAGATTGTGCTTTCATTTTGAAAGAAAAATGGCAAGCTCAGTTGCCACTGGGTCATGCATCACTCCAGGGGAGATGACTTCACAATTTCTCAGAGACTTCTACTTATTTCACTTGTTAGAGGAACGTTTATAGTTTTTATATAAATTTTAATTGGCAGGAACATTTGTTCCCCATCCAACCATGATGTTAAACATTGTGTATAGATGAGAATTCCTTGGCTGAGCACCAACCACTGTACTGAATGCTCAGAAAAATAATATAGAGCAAGGATGAAGAAGTAGAGAAGAGTGAAGAAGGGATTGGAGAGGAGAATGTAGAAGTGTTGAATAGAAGGTGGGTGTTTGGGCAGGAAGCCTCTCCCTGCTCCAGCTGGAGGTGCAGTTGGTGGTCTGGCTGGTCCTGGTGGATGCCAGGTCGTCCCTATTACTCTGGGAGCACAGTCAATGGGTCTTGTGAGCCTCTTAGTTCTGTTTTTTGGAGCTGTTCCCTCATAAAAATTGTAGGTCCCTCTTGCCCCTTATGTAGGAAGAGACGGATGTGCAAAAGCCTGTCATGGCTCCTGCACCCAATTGGCCCTGAGGCTGGCACAGCTGGTTTCATTTGCTCTTGTACCTCAAAAGGTTTCTCCTCCCTCCCATCACCTGAGCTCCTGCTGCAACTTTGAGTTCATGAGGTAAACAGCATTGTGCTTGTCCCTCCATAGGTCAGAATTCACAGAGGACCCGCTGGCCACCTTTCTGGCTCTCTCACTCATTCCCTCCACAATTTCCATGTTCTCCAGCCTTCTCAGATGACATGTAGTTCGCCAAATGCTCATACTTCTGAGCCTTTGCATTGGCTATTTTTGAAAACTGGAATTGTAACAGAGTGAAATTCTTGGCCTCTCTGACTCCATCTTGTTCAAGCCTACTCTGTTCTCATGGCTTTCAGGCTAATAGCTTTTGCTTAGTTTTTCATAGACTTGCTAATCATTAGAGGAATTCTGCTTGTGGCTTGAGTTTTATAAAAACAGCCCCTTACCAGAAAGTGCCTCTTCTGAGAAGATAAGGGAAGTATGTATCATATATTATAGATGGGCAGGAACCTCATGACGGTGACTGGACTCACATCAACAAGGATCAACGGACTAAACACAATATTCCTAGACCCCTGCTGGTGCCCAGATGTCTGCAGTCATCTTGTCCCACCAATATCCCCTTGCCTTGACATAAAAGAAGCCTAAACTTTGTACTTTCTTAAAATGGATTTGAGATTAGGTCTCCCGTTTTCTCGGTTGGTGACTTCTCAATCAATAAAACTTTTCTTACTCCAAACTCTGACATTTTGAGCTTGAGCCTTTCAAAGCGTCAGGCACACAGACTTTGGACTGGTAGCAGAATGGTTCCTGCTTCCTAGTCCCTGTCCCTATGGTGACGTATATATGTGCACAGAACGTGTATGTGAACATATACATATGCCCCCTTGCCAATTTCTCTCCATACTTCAAAACTCAGACCAAAGTTTCCTCTGTGAGGTGTTCTCCAACCCATTCGAGCATAGTTCATTACTCCCTCTTGCTGCCCCACTGTTCTGCACAAACACTCTGTGACAATGTCTGTCATATCACTTGCATGGTTTTGGATATGAAGGCTCTGGCTCTGAAGTTAAGTTTCTTGGCTACAAATCACAGCTCCATCACTGGGCTGTGTGATCTTAGGCAAGTTACTTAATATCTCTATGCCTCAGTTTCCTAACATGTACGTGGAGATGGTATTAATAACTATGAGATAAAGTTGTCAAGAAAATTAAATAAGATGATATATGTAAATCACTTAGCGAATTACCCGACTCAGTAAAACACAGCTATTAATATTATTAACTCCTCAGTTTTTCTTTCCAACCATCTCGTACAGGGACTATCTCTTATGTACCCTATATTCCTGGAGTCTGGCATGTAATAGGTCTTTTGTTGAGCTGAATTGTTAAACTGATGGCTCCCAGAAGCCTACCAGATTAAGTCCCTGATCTTTAAAATCAGAAGTTGGAGTTAAAATCTTTATTACTTTCTAGCTGTGAGACCTTGAACAAGTTTAAATTTCTATGTTTCAGTTTCTTCATCTGTAAAATGGTCATTATGATAGGACCTAGTCATAGGGTAGTTCTGAGGATTAAAAGATATAATCCACATTCAAAGAACCTGAATGTGAAAAGATCTTGATAAGTGTTGGTTGGTACTCTTTTCATGCATTTTTTTAAAATTAAGTTTATTGTGGCAACATTGGTTAATACAATTATATAATTTTCAGGTGTACATTATAATTTGACATCTGTATTTGCTATTGTGTGTTTACCACCCAAAGTCCAGTTTCCTTCGGTTACCATATATTTGATCTCCTTTCCCCAACTCACTCTCCCCCTCCTCCCCTACATTTGACCCCATTTAACTGTCTACCTTCGCCGTCCTCCCCCACCCCTTCTCTCTGGTAACCACTAGTCTATAGTCCATGTCCATGATCTCTGTTTGCTTGTCCCATTCCTTTGTTGCTTTTAGGTTTATATCACACATGTAAGTGATATCATGTGATTTTCAACTTTTTCTGTTTGGCTTATTTCACTTAGCATGATTATCTCAAGGTCCATCCATGTTGTCACAAATGGCTGTATTTCATCTCTTATGGCTAAGTAATATTCCATAGTATATATGTGCCACAGCTTCTCTAGCCAATTTGTTGGACACTTCAGTTGCTTCCATGTCCAGGCCACTGTAAATAATGCTGCTGTGAACATCGGTATGCAAATATCTTTTCGGATATGAATTTTCAAGTCTTTGGGGTAAATATCCAGTAGAGGGATTGCCGGATCAATTCTTAGTTTGTTGAGGAACCTCCATAATGTTTTCCATAGTGGCTGTACCAATTTGCAATTTCACCAGCAGTGTATGAGGATTCCTTTTTCTCTGCATCCTCTCCAGCATTTGTTATTACTTGTCCTGTTGATTATAGATATTCTAACAGGTGTGAGATGGTATCTCATTGTGGTTTTGATTTGCATTATTCTCATAGCTAGCAATGTTGAGCATCTTTTCATATATTTGTTGGCTATTTGTATGTCCTCTAGGGAGAAGTATCTGTCCAGGTCCTCTGCCCATTTTTCGA
>NW_006431922.1:2350811-2362374 GCF_000325575.1 Pteropus alecto | reverse complement strand
ATAGCTTTTACTTCCCTTGCCTTTGAGGTCAAAATAATAAAATCCTCTTTAAGTCCAAGGTTCTTGAGTTTAGTTCCTATGTTTTCTCCTATATATTTTATTGTTTCAGGTCTTACATTCAGGTCCTTAATCCATTTTGAATTAATTTTGGTGTGTGGTGATAGACAACAGTCTAGTTTCATTCTTTCGAAGGTGGCTTTTCAGTTTTCCCAGCACCATTTATTGAAGAGGCTTTCCTTTCTCCACTGTCTGTTTTTGGCTTTTTGTCAAAAATTATTTGCCCATATAAATATGGCTTTACTTCTGGACTCTTGATTCTGTTCCACTGGTCCGTGTGTCTGTTTTTCTGCCAATACCATGCTATTTTGATTACTGTCGCTTTGTAGTATAATTTGAAGTCGGGCAGAGTGATGCCTCCAGCTCCGTTCTTTTTTCTCAGGATGGCTTTGGCAATTTGGGGTCTTTTGTGCTTCCATACAAATTTGATAATTTTTGTTTTATTTCTTTAAAAAATGCTGATGAGATTTTGATGGGGATTTCATTAAATCTGTATAATGCTTTAGATAATATGGTCATTTTAACTATCTTGATTCTTCCAATCCAAGAAAACGAAACGTCTTTCCATTTCTTTGTACCTGCTTCAATTTCTTTTAATAAAATCTTGTAGTTTTCATTATATCGGTCCTTCACATGTTTCGTTAAAATTATTCCTGGGTATTTTACTCTTTTTGTTGCAATTGCAAAAAGAATTATTTTTTCCACTTCTTTTTTTGACACTTTGTTATTAGAGTGTAGGAACGCTATGGATTTTTAAATGTTGCTTTTGTATCCAGAGACTTTACTATATTTGCTTATTGTTTCTAGTAGTGTTCTTGTAGAGTCTTTAGGGTTTTCTATGTAGAGAATCATGTCATCCACAAATAGTGACAGTTCAACTTCTTAGTTTCCTATTTGGATGCCTTCTATATCTTTCTCTTGCCTGATTCCACTCGTTAGTACCTCCAATGTTATATTGAATAACAGTGGTGATAGTGGACAGCCTTGCCTTGTTCCTGATCTTAGAGGGAAGGATTCTAGTTTTTCACCATTAGCATAATGTTAGCTGAAGGTTTGTCATATGTAGCCTTTATTATGTTAAGGTACTTTCCTTCTATATAGATTTTGTTAAGTATTTTGGTCATAAATGGATGCTGTATCTTGTCAAAGGGTTTTTCTGCAACTATCAATATAATCATATGATTCTTATTTTTTAATTTGTTTATGTGGTGTATCACATTAATCGATTGGCATATTTTGAACCATCCCTGTGCCCCTCGGTGAAGCCCACTTGATTGTGGTGTATAATCTTTTTAATATGTTGCAGTATTTGGTTTGCTAGTATCTTATTTAGGATTTTTGTATCTGGTTCATGAGAGATATTGGTCTGTAGTTTACTTTTTCTGTGTTATCTTTACCAGGTTTTGGTATCAGGGTGATATTGGCCTCATAAAATGAGTTGAGAAGTATTGCCTCCTCTTTTATTTTTTTAGAAGAGTTTGAGGAGACTAGGTTTAAATCTTCTTTGAATCTTTGGTATAATTCACTGGTGAAGCCATCTGGCTCTGGACTTTTACTTTTTGGTAGGTTTTTGATAATTGCATAAAGCATCTTTTTCCATCTTTTTGCTTTCATTCTCTGTGTCTTTTGATCTGAAGTCAGTCTCTTGTAGGCAGCATCTGTAAGCGGTTTGTTTTCTTATACATTCAGCCACCCTATCTTTTATATTTAAAGTAATTGTTGCTAGATATGTAGTTATTGCCATTGTATTATTTATATCTTTCTTCTTCTTTTTCTCCTGCTCTTTCTTCTTCTTCCTCTTCTTCCTCCTCTTCTTCCTCTTCCTTTTTCTCTTCCTCTTCCTCTTCTTCTTGCTCCTCTAATATTTCTTGTAATACTGATTTGGTGGTGATGAACTCCTTTAGCTTTTTCTTGTCTGAGAAGACTGCAAAATTTATTCTGCGAAATCGGCTGACAGTCTTATGGGAGCTTTCTTGTAGGTAACTAAATGCTTTTCTCTTGCAGCTTTTAAGATTCTTTGTCTTTAATCTTTGGCATTTTAATTATGATGTGTCTTGGTGAGTGCTTTTTGGGTTCATCTTGTTTGGGACTCTGCACTTCCTGGGCTTGTATGTCTATTTTCTTCATCAAGTTAGGGAAGTTTTTCTGTCATTATTTCTTCAAATAAGTTTTCAATTCCTTGCTCTCTCTCTTCTCTTTCTGGTACCCCAAGTGATGTGAATGTTGGTACTCTTGATGTTCTCCTAGAGGCCCCTTAAACTACCCTCACTTTTTTGGATTTTTTTTTTCTAGTTGCTGTTCTGATTGGGTGTTATATGCTATCTTATCTTCTAAATCGCTGATTTGATCCTCTGCATCGAATTTATTGATTCTCTCTAATGTATTCTTTATTTCAGTTACTGTAGTCTTCATTCCTGACTGGTTCTTTTTTATGCTTTCTATCTCCATTTAATGTTTTCTATCTCTTTGTTAAAGTTTTAACTGAGTTTGTCTATTCTTTCTTTGAGCATCCTTCGAACTCTGCATCTGGTAGACTGCTTGTCTCCATTTTGTTTAGTTCTTTTTCTGGAGCTTTGTTCTGTATTTTCATATGGGACATGATTTTTTGGTTTTCTCATTTTTGCTGCCTCCCTGTATTTGTTTCTATGTATTAGGTAGGGCTGTTATGTCTCTTGGGCTTATAAAGTGGCCTCATGTAGCAAGTGTCCTGTGAAACCCAGTAGCGTATTCTCCCTGGTCACTTGGCTGGCTGCTCCAGATGTGTCCCTTGTATGGGTTGTCGTGCCCTCCTATTGTATTCAAGCCTTGGTTGCTGTTTGTACATCGGTAGGGCTGATTGGTTGTGAGGACTGGCTGGTGACTACAGTGGAGGAGCTGTTGTGCAGGGGCTGACCCTACAGAATAACATTCACTTTAGCAGGGCTCTGGGGCTTCTCAGCTTGCCCTTTGTGTGTGTCATTTTTGGATGCTGCCCTGGGTGTTGCTCTGGCTGGGTCTGAAGCCAGCCACTGGATGAGCTGGTCCTGGGCCATCTGGGAGGGGCTCTGATGCAGGCCAAATTCAGCTGCAGCTTATGTCTTGCTTGGGGCCACTTGGCATGAGCCACCAAGCAATCCTCAGGTAGCTGCCACTGCCCTGGGCTTGTAGGTGTCTCAAGAGGTCAACCTGTAAACTGAGGCTGGCTGCCACTAGTGCCAGGCTTGGGGCTACTCAGCAAGAGGTATGGGTCATGCTGAGGCCAGATACTGCTTGTTTGGATTTTGTGAACCTTTGAGAGATTTTAGGAAATTTCACAGCATGGACCAGACAGGCTGTTTGTATGGAAAAGCCACTGGAAGTAGCTTGTGCTGGCTCACAAGTTAGGTAGGGCAGGGTCTCAGAGAATCACCAAGCTAGGGCGAATGGTGTTAGCTAGGTTGATGGAGATTTAAATATGGTGCCCTCATGTATCTACATACTGGGAAGGGGAGTCCCAACAAAAAAACTGTGGCCTCCATCAACACTTCTGTCTGAGAGAAAGCTGCTCCTCCAGCCCTCGTACTAAAGACAGATAATTCAGTTCCTTCCCATATTTCCCTGAGCTTTCGAGATACCACCCCGGTGCTATAGCTCATAGTGAATGAGTCCATCACCAAGTAAGTTTGTGCGCTAACCCTTTAAGAGGAATGCCTGGAACTGTAGCAGCTCTTCATCTCATGCAGCTACAAACTCTGCTGGTTTTCACAGCCAGAAGTAGTGGGGACCTGTTTTCCTGGCACTGGAAACCTGGGCTAGGGAGCCAGGTGTGAGGCTGGCACTCTTTGCTCCTCCAGGGGTCCTCCACAGCTGAGATATCCCTCCTATGTGAGTGTGGGACCAATCTGTTGGGTGTCTCTGCTGTCATCATTTTGGAGGTGGCTTTTTCCCTATGTCTTTAGTTATAGGACTTTTGTTGAGCTAGACTTCAGGCTATTCTTAATGAGAGTTGTTCTACAGTTTAGTTGTAATTTTGTTATTGTCATGAGAGGAAGCGAGCATAGCATTTACTTGCTCCACCTTCTTGACTGAAAATCTTGAGCGCTTTCTTTTTATTAATGAGGAAATTCTCTCCCATTTGCTTTCAAATAGACATCCCTTTACATTTTATTGGTCAGAACAAGACCATATTTAGACCAATCCCTGGCAAAGGTTTTACTTACCTTGCCCAACTTAGACTACTTCATCCTCTATTACAAGGAGTCCTCCATCTACTACCAGAACAGCTCTGTTAGAGAGAAGAGGGGAGGAAGAGCTGCTGGGAGGTCATCTAAAGTGATTGCCACACTGTTTATGCTGAGAGCCTCTCCCCACCACAGCTGTGAGCTGGTTAAAGGGTATCAAGAAGAAAAGAAGCCACCCATCCCACAAGCATCCCAGCCCCAACATCAAGAAGTAAAGAGGCCTGATTTCACATGCTCATGTTCTTCTTTGATCTCATCAATCAGGAGGGTCATGCCATCTACATTGGAAGGAATATGTACAGGGAGGAGACCAAGGCAGACGTGCTTCCCAGTGCTGTTCTTCCCAAAGGACAGAAGATTACAATTAGGATATTGTGCAGCCTGGACCCAGGTAGGCATGTAGGAGGGGAAGAGATGGCTCTCCTACAGCAGAGGAGACTGTGTGGTCTAGTGTCCCTCTCTCATTCCCTGTGTGCACATTTATCATAGCCTCTCACCATCTTCTGCATCAGTTCATACCCTCTGTCTTCCTCTTTTTCTAGGTGCTGAGCTCCTTAAGTGTGTGGCCTGTACTCTTCTTGGCTGTGTACCCTGCACACCATCTCACCCATGTCCTCACACACGCTGAAGGCCCAGCACATGGTTGTTGATCATTCAGCTCCATTGCCTTCAGGATTGTAGATGGAGGTGTGGCCTGCTAAAGAGTCACTGTGTGATGCCATAATCGGGAAGTTTTAAATAACTGGCTGGATAAGGTGGTGGTGCATATTGTTTATTTATTCAGTTATTATTCAACACATGTGTTGAGTCCCTGCTGTGTGCCATGCTAACTCCTAGGATCTGGGATATAGAGATGGACATGATATACGCCTTGTTTTCATGTAAGTCCCAGCGTGAAAGAAGCCAGCCTCTCCCTGACATCTCTTTATCTACTAATGTAACATTGTCCAGTTTTGTTCACTCACTTCATGCTACCAGAGAGGATGGGAGCAGGTCCAGTGTCTGTCCTTAGGAGCTGTGGAGAATCTCCTCACATGGGCTAGAGTGGTACATGAGAGTTAGACAGACTGAGTCTGCTATTTCTGAGCTGTGTAACCTTTCCCATAATCTCAGTTTTCATATCTGCAAAATGTGAAGAATAGTGGTATCTACTTCATAAAATTGTAAAGATTAAATTAGATTTTGTATGTCTGTGTCTGACACACATGATTGCTACTGACTGTTGTCATTTCATTTGTCAGCTTCACTACCTCCAATAAATGTGCAATTTTGGGTTAAAAAATGATATCTAGCTTATTTAGAGATCACAGCATATGTTTGTTGATTAAAGATTTTTGCCAGATTTTAAATTGATTATGGAGGAATCTTTTAAAAATAACAATAATTTAGACATAACTTTTCATCAATTAAGGGCTTGATTCTTTTTAAAAAAAATTCAGGATGACAGTCATTGTAGGGGCAAGTTAAATGCATCCTACCAATGCCAAAAAGACTTGCTGCCTTTTATATGTTGGAGGAATAATGCAATTGTTTCAATAAGGCTTAAGGAAATCGAGAAGATATGAGATCAGACAAACAAAGCAGGCAACAGGAATAGTTATAACCACGAATGAAAGGTTTATCACTGGAGAATTCTTGTGTCACTATAATTGGCTAAATCAAGTTCTCTGCCTTAAGTTGGTTTTGACTCCTTTTGTTAAATAGTTTCATTGATTTTTCTGTTGCCTAAGGAAGGAACTCCAGGGAAAAAAATTGCTTTGGCTGAGAAACCAAAAATACATTAGTCTGAAGTTTTTAATGCAGCTCTTGGATGATCTTCTCATGGATTTGGCAGTTTCTGGGGAAAAGAACAGCAGACTTTATGCTCCTTGAGGACAAGAACTTGGTCTTAAATAACTCTGTTTCTGGGGCTTAAGATATTGCTCAATAAATATTTATTTACCTCACATTGTTGAACAGCAGTTTGACTGAACGTAAAATTCCAGGTTGACAGATATTTTTGCTAAGCACTTTGATCTTATGCAACTTTCTGCTGGCTTCTTGGTTGTTTTTGAGAGGTCAACTGTCCATCTAATAGTCACAGTTCTCTTTCCCAGGGGTAATCTCTGGTCTGAAGTTGGTGCATATTTTTCTCACCCATGTTCTTTTACTTTTATTAAGTGTATTTAACTATAAAATATTAGTGTGGGGTCTTACGATTTGCTTTTTCAAGTTAATATTTGGCTCCATATTTATCTTTATAAATCTACAAGTAGATCTACTTTACTCATTTTCACTGCCACACGATATTTCATTGTAAAAAAATATACCACAATGCATTATTAATTGATGATCTTTAGGTGGTTGCTGATTGTTGATATTACAAACAGTGCTTTGATGTACATACTGTGTCCATCTCCTTGTGCAGTATAGAAGACACATGTTTAGAAGTGGAATCACTGGATCAGGAAGGATATGCCCATCTCAGATGTTGATAGTTCATCTCCAAAGTAACCATACCAACTTATACTCTAATCATAGGGCAGGAGAACCTCCTCACCCACACCTTACATTTTCACCTGCCTTGGCATTGTTAGACTTCTGAATGGGCATGTGCTTGATCCTTACTTTGCACATCTCCAGTTTTATCATTCCCCTTTTAACAGCTGAGAAAACTGAGGCTGAAGATTGGCATGCTCAGATAGAGAATGAGTGAATGAATGAATATGGTGATACTTGTTTTGTTTATTTATTATTTCTCCTATCAGAACATATGTTCCATAAGCTTATCCTCAGTAGTCATTGTTGTTTAATGAATGAAGAAATGAGAGAACCCGGGCAGAGAATGTCTGCTTACTTCAGGAAGCTCCTCTTGGCCTTTTGAGATGTATTCAGCACTCTGCACTTCCCCTGCAGGATTTTAGAAGGAGCTTTAAAGCCTGCAGCAGTCTGGGCTAATGGAGTGGAGGAAAGGTTAGAGCCAAAATTTTTTCAATGGAAAATTAAATCTGCTCAGCAAGAGTCTAATGAAAAACAGAGGCTGGCCTGAGGGAGGCTGGAGCTGGAGGGAGTGTCCATCTGGATCCCACAGGCCTCTGGATGTTGAGAGGTTATTCTTAGCCATTTTTTCTTCTATCATTATTTTCTCTTAATCAGAGCTCTTTTGATTTTGCAATTGGAGATTTTACCCTCATTCTATAAAGCAATGATTTTTCATATAGTAATTCTTTCCTTCTTTAGACTTCCCCGAGGGGCTCAGTGGTACTTTTTTTGTGCTCAAACACTTTGCACATTGCCTTCCACCTACCTCTCCCCCAGAGCTTTTATGGCTGATGGAGACCTATTCTGTGTGCGGGGATTTGACTCTCGTTCCTTGTTTGTTTACAAAGAACTTAACCATACCACTCTCCTTGATGATTATTCTTAGTAACAGCAACGTAAATACATTTGCTGCTCTTCCTCCCTCTGCTTCATGTGTCCTGAAATCTGCTGAATTAATTTAACTTGAGCTTTAACAGGCAGAAAAACCGAGGGCAGGTGGCCAAGCTTCAGTCCTTGGGTCCTGCGTCATAATCATAATCACTTGCATTGACACAGTGCTCTGTAGTTAATAAAGCACTTCCACACTCAGTAGCTCTTTAGTTCTCTGAGTGACGGAAGACAAAGTCTCTGGAGTTTGGTGACATCCCCAGCATCATGTTGCTAGGAAGAAGAAAGGCCTAGGTTTGAACTTGCTTTTCTGATGCTAAAACCCTTACATATTTTTTTCAGCCCTTGTAGGGTCACAAAGTCAAATGCCTTTGGGGCCTGGTAGATAATCCAAATGTGAGAAGGTAGCTGGAGTATAATACATTACAACGGTCCCCAATCTTTTTGGCACTAGAGACCGGGTGCTCTTATGAGAATCTAATGCCTGATGATCTGAGGTGGAGCTGAGGTGGTGATGCTAGTGCTGGGGAGTGGCTGCAAATACAGATGAAGCTTCACTTGCTTGCCTGCTCACTTCCTGCTATGCAGCCTGTTCCTAACAGGCCATGAGAAGGTTACTGGTCCACAGCCTGGGGGTCGGGGACCCCTGCATTAGAGAATAGTGAGAACTGTGGAGATTGGAAAGCATGTCTTGCCTAATGGCATCAAAATGCAAAGCATTTAAAAAGCAATTCTAAAAAACATTAATTTTGTTGCCTATTCAGCAGCTAGTCTATAATTTTACCTCTTTGTTGGTAGAAAAGGGAGGACATGTGAACAGTGTCACCTTTACCACTGAGTAGCATTGATTTGGTGGCATGGGTAAGTATGACGATGATTGTGTGAGTCTACAGTATAGCCGAAGCAGTATGGTAAATTGAAGATTGAGTGATTCTATTGCTTTTAGGATAGAATTACAGATGTACAGATCCTGGACCTCGGGTTTTCAAGGGGTAAGATTCAAAGTAATATATTAATGGTTGTGTGAGTTCCTGATGCCCTAACTCACAGCCCTGTTTGAAGATTCTACTCCTCCTTCTCTACCTTTTTCCTTTTCCTCCCTCTCTCATTCCTTTTTAAATTTGTGAACAGAAAATGGGCTATGAAATAAAACCTGACAAGTTCAGGGGGCCATGTGGTAGGCCTGACAAACTCAGTGACCAAAAGTAACCACACAGGGTGATCTGATTATCTGCTGGGCAGGTCACAGTTGGTAGTCATGTCCCAGGACTATAGCTTCTTTAGCAAAGACCAGTCTTTACCTTAAGTGAGTCTAGTCCACTGTTCTTATGCAACTAGGATAACATTTCTTTGAAATGTTGGAATAGTTTTCTTTCCAGACCCACTGAAGGCATAACTTCAGCTACCAGAGCACTAGACCACAGAACCTCTCATTGTTATCTTGTTCCCCATATACCATTTCTATGTGCTGTAAATGTTTATTAACTATCCTGTACCCAACAACTAAAAAAAAGTATTTGTCTCTCCATTTTACTTTTTATCTAATCCCAGAGATTTCCCTGCTTTGCTTTCTCTCACCCCCTTAATCTATCACCTGTGGATTTCATGTAATGCTCCTTATACCTCTCCTTTAATTCTAATACATAAAAGGAACTGCAAAACTGCCATTCTCTGGAGCATTTTCTCAGTCAAATAAAAACTTCTCTTTCGAGGGGAGTTAGGAAGGGAGTAGGCTGAGGTGGGGCTAGTGTGGGAATAGGGCTGAAGTATATTCCCTACTCTAAATAGACCAGTAGTGGAGACTGTGGCCCCAGAGAGCACAGCTCTGCTACCTACCAGCTCCATGACCTTGAGCAAGTTATTTCTGCTCATTCCTCAACATCTTCATCCATGAAACATGGATAAATGCAGTGGTGATGAATATTAACTGAGATAAGGCATGCGTAGAGTTCACTAAATATTATTTTTGTTGTTTTGAGTTCTGTCTCCTAGCCATCCTCTTCCTTGTGTTAGCTAGAACCTGAGAAAGCCTTCAACTGCTGGCAGAAGGATTATGAAGAGAATAATTCATACAAGAGACTGCAATATTCTGGCATTTTTCCTCTTCAGAACTTGCCACCTTCCCAATGCCCTGATTCCACCTTTTTTTCTTCTACTCCATAACCTCAGATGGTTCCAGTGAGCTGGAATCCTGGACAAGGTAGCTGAGACTCCTCTGGATATAATTTGGCTCTCAAATATGCTTTTTGTGTGTGTGTGTGTGATTTTTGTCTAAACATTCTCTCAAACTTAACTGTCATTCAGTTGAAATTTTCCCTAAGTTGTTGCTTTCTCATTCAGCTTCTTGAGAGACAGAAAATTTAAGAAAGGAGTTTCTTTTATTCAAATACAACATGGCTTTAGTCACCCAATCAATAGTGGGCTGAATGTTCCCCAATTTTAGAGTTTGTTTTCTTTGTGTGCCTTACATATACCAATGAAAAATAGTTCATAGTGGACATTGTCTAGGCATAGAATTAGGTTGTTATTAGTGTGAAGATTTAGGTTCTTATTAATGGGCAAAAGTAGAATCAAGAGGCTATATGATAGGCTTATAAGCTCTGATTTTTAATTTTTACCCACGTTTCTGTCGAGACCAAGTTGACAGAGTAGGAGAAAAAGCATGGATATTTCTGAAATGCAGATCATCCACAAGTTACTTTACATGCGTTTTAGCATGGAGTCTATATATTCTTGGATGATCTCTCTCTCTCTCTCTCTTTCAATCTCTCTCTCTCTCTTTCTCTCTCTCTCTCTCCCCTTCTCCTCAACCCCCACACTTCTTCTTTCCCCACATCTGTAGCCATCCCTCCTGGCTAAGCCCAGAAGGAAAATCATCAAAGTGAAGGGCACCATCCAGGAAAGTATGAAACCCAGTTTCTAGTTCCAGCTCTGCCATGTACAAACTCAGTGGTAGTTACCCCTCTGCGTCCCAGTTTCCTTAGATATAAAATAAGTAGGAGGTTGGGCCAGGTCACCTAGAACTAAAATAGCTCTAAAGTCCATGGATTCTACCTTTGCCAGCTTGGGGCGTGGTAGGTCTCAGCAGCTGTAACTTAGATAACCCCCAGAGCAGATAACTGACTGCAAGATAGCTGAAGGGACTCTACTCATAGTAGAGTCTGGCCACTTGAATAGATGCTGGTGACTTTGGCTGCTTCCTAGAGCCACCAGCCAACTCAGAGATGAAGATGGCTGGAAAAGAAGATGTTAAAAAGGCCAGTGTCATCTCCAAATACAGCGTCTGGGAGATGCCCATGTTCCCAGAAAGAGATCACTGAAAACTTTCAGCTGGTGGTGTAGTGCAAAGAGTCAGGTAAACCAAGTTTTGAATCCTGACTCTGCCATTTATACCAGCTGTGTAACCTAGGGGAAGTTCTGTGGCCGAGTGTCATTTTTCTCCTCCATAGAATGGGAGTAACAATAAATACACCTTGCAGAACTGTGGTAATGATTGAGGTAATAGAGAGGCCTAACAGTATCTACCAAGTATGGGTACTCAGAAGTACTTAGTAAATGGTAGTAGTAGTAGTTATTGTTATTATTCTGTGCCCTTTACTCAGGGGAATCTCTCTGGGGATGTGGGCCCCAGTGACTAGCTCAGGGCTCCACCCCATGGCTGGGAGGCATTGTTGGCTCCATGTCCAGGTCCAGCTATGGCAGGCAGTCTGGCACAGAGATGTTGCTGATTGGGACGCTGATTAAATTCCCCGCTTGAGGAACCTCAGCATCCTGGCCCAAAGCAGGAGGGCCGGCAACATGTACTACAATGTAGTGGAACCTAATTATTTTTCAAAATTGCCCCTTTTAAGGTCTTGGCCCCTTTCCTCACCTATCTCTGGCCCCATCTCTCTGGATCC
>NW_006431922.1:2327563-2350775 GCF_000325575.1 Pteropus alecto | reverse complement strand
CACTTCCGGAGAGAATGTGACAGGAGGCGGGCAGAGGCTATTGTCCTTGCGGAAGATGCAGCTAACACAAGGCCTTACTTCTCAAAGTGGCTGCAGCTCCATCCTAGAGGCTAAAATCTCCGCGAGCCCGTTGATCCCTGTTTTTGGCAAAGCTGGGCTAGCAACTCAAACTCTGCTTCTGTCTCCGTCCTTTATCCCTACAAGCTCGCAAGTGCTTTGCTGGGAAGCGCGATGAAGTGGCATTTAGTGTATTTTTCCATTTCCCTGCGTCCACCTGGTAAAAATAAAATAAATCAAAATAAAGGAACCCGGGACTGAACTGTCGTTATTTTTCAAAAGGGGAGAGAGTCACATGACTGCGAGGAACTGATTTAGCAAGACAGCTGCAACTCGGAGTTTGCTGCAGAGCCGCCCCTAACGGCGGGGGTGCTGACGTCACGGAAAAGCCCCGTGCGGGTAGGCGGGCGGGCGCGCTATAAACCGCCAGGCGGCGGCGGCTGCGGGCGCTACACCGAAGGCAGCTCCGCGGGAGCACCTGCGCTCTGCGGCCCGGGATCCCGGCGGTGACCCGCGCACCGTCGCACTGACACCCAGATGCCCACCTGGCCCAGCCAGGTAAGGGGTCGCTTCTGGACTGGCCCTCCCGCCGCCGCCGGGGGATGATTGGGGAGGGAGTGGGCGTTCCCGGCCCGAAAAACTTTCTATGTTGAGAACTGAACCCCTGGAACATGCTTTCGGCATCTTGGTTTTCCGGGTAGGGCGGAGTTTAAGGTGAAAAGAATGCCATTTGTCATCAGCAGGTTCCTCAGTTCAGTTTAGTAGTAGGAGGGTCACCTCTTCCTACAGACTGAGTGGTCAGAGGGCAGCCCTCAGTGATACTTCATGTTTTTGTTGTATGAATGCAAATGTGCCAACCGAGGCGCTGCTTGTAAAAGTAAAAAACCGGGCGGACATCCTGTCTAGAGGTCGATGTGTTGGAGTGTGGAGCGTGGGGCCAGTGTGGGGAGGGGAGTGTCTGTGCGCTTCTCATTCTCATGAGTGGATCTTACTGATTAAAATGAGAATGCTTCTACTTTATCTCAAGCAGTTTGGGAGAGCGCACCTCCGTGCAAGGGGAGGAGGTCTTGCAAAGGGAAAGTTGTAGCCAAGTTGTTGAATGTCATTTAGGAGAGTCTTTGGCCTTGATTTGCTTCAAGAGGGTGGAAATCTGAGTTAAATTAAAGAACTCTCAGAGCGGATGTCGTTTAATAAGAGTGAAGCATTTTCGCTGCAAATTTGATAGGTCTGAACGTGAGCAGGTCATTTCCCTGCCAGAACAACAAGGCTTGGGGCTGGGATGTTTAAACTGATATCTGTGGGCAAGAGAGCAGAGCTGAGGCATAAACCTTGAACAGAATCCCCACCCACCCCACCCAGTCGCATATAATAGCTTATTCAGGCAGCTAGGGAGCATCAGGGGAACTTTACTAAACATGGAAGTTCCAATAAGTGCTTGTCCAATACAGCCAGGGGGAGTGATGTCATTGCCACGTGTTTCCCACCAAGGCACTAAAGCCCACTGGATGCTAGTGCAGTCAAGAGCCATGTTTAGACAAGAGCAGCGAACCTGGCCTGCTGATCCCCAGCTCCATTAACTCCTTGATTTTCAAGTTGTCTCTGAAGACTGTGGTTCCTTCTGGCTACCTCTGTACCAGCTCTGAGTGGGATCCCAAGGTTTCCTTGAGGATGGAGGAACCTCAAGGCCAGTGGGTGATGCTAACGGTATTTTTTTTCTCTGCAGATGCCAGTGTGCCTGAGGAGCTGAGTACTAATTGTGTGTGTGTGTGTGTGTGCGCTCGCGCGTGCGTGTGTGTATGTGTGTGAGACTAGTTGAAAGCCTAGATTTGGGGACTGTTTCATTGGTGTTCCTTATGTTAGGACTCTTTGGGTCTCACCCCATCTAATAGAATATCACTGATGACTAACTGTGTGTTTTAGCCTCCTGAGCGCTTGCTCATGCTTACTAATGCTAACATCTTGGCTGCTTTGCTCTTCAGGACCCAATGATGACTCTGAATAATGTCACCATGCGCCAGGGCACTGTGGGCATGCAGCCACAGCAGCAGCGCTGGAGCATCCCAGCCGATGGCAGGCATCTGATCATTCAAAAAGAGCCCTATCACTACAGCCACCGCAACCATCACTCTGCTGCCCCTGAGGACCACTGCCGCCGGAGCTGGTCCTCCGACTCCACGGATTCAGTCATCTCCTCTGAGTCAGGGAACACCTATTACCGGGTGGTGCTGATAGGGGAGCAGGGGGTGGGCAAGTCCACTCTGGCCAACATCTTTGCCGGTGTGCATGACAGCATGGACAGCGACTGTGAAGTTCTGGGAGGTAGGTGGCCCAGCCCCAGTGGGCTTCTGTCCATCAGCAATTGTCCAGGCAGAAAGAACAAGTAGGTGGGTCATTTATCTGCAGAGCTGGGAACTGTGATTATGCATTCTTGGCCCCGGCTGGGGAGCTGAGTCCCCGGAAAAGCCCTGGCACAGGCCTGCGGGACAAGAAAATGAAAATGCTCATAGATAAAACCTGGGCTAGAATGGGAATGCCTTAGATTCCAGTTCTAAAGGGACTGGGGGACACTGATTAAAGAGAGCAGAACCAGTTGGACTGGCTCTCACCTCTGGCTTTTGCCAACTCCAACCTGGATCTTTCAAGAGCTCAGTGTAGACACAGCTTTTTTTTTTTTAATGGTTATACCTAAAACAGATTTGAAAAACTGCTTCATTAGTTTATTTCCACCAATATTAGAATCTTCTGAAGGTGTAAAATAGTTTAAAATCTGTATTGGTAATATTGAAATAATATAATATTTTAAAATATTTTGAATTATAACGATGATACATATGTTTGTATAGTCTTACAGTTTTTAAAGATAATTTTCCCTGTACAGTCTCATTTAAAATATTATTTAAGCACTGCCTATTTCCAAAACTGATTTGAGGTGACATAATTTCCAAAATGCATTTATGTTTCGAACACATGTAAAACATAGCATTATATTGTGAGAAATGATACGAAGATCCTACTAGTCAATGGCATTCATACAGTGTCTTTTGCCACAGCCTCCATCTTAGCATGCATGACCAGGGTGGCTGCATGTCCCTATTTGCAGCTGTAGAAATGAAGAAAGAACCTTCCAGTTCTTGCCCAAGTGGCATGGTCTGTCCGTACTCTCGGTTGCGACTCACAGCTGAATAACAGACTTCTAGAGTAGAAAGTCACCTTAGTGGTGACTTGGTTCTGCCCTGTACTTGCTGCGTAGGAATCCTGCTCCTTCCTCAGGACTGTCTGCCCACTTCCACTAAGCGTTTATTCTTCTAGACTGTCTCCAGTGGCTGGCAGTTCACTGCTTCATAAGGCAGCTCCCGAACTGGTCTGTAAATGATGATTCATTGATAGAACATCGATTTCTCCTCTCACATTGGAATCTCAGGAATGATAGCTAAGCAAGAGTCAACGGAGAGATATGTTGTACAATTGCTTTTCTCTTTCATTGTAAGGGCTGGTGAATGGCTGTCACTGTTGGAGAAAGGGAAGAACTAATATCTAGAATGCTCATTTGGAATGGGAGAGGGACTTTATTGGGTGCCCTATATTTGCTACAGTTTATTTTGGTGCTCACAAAATTTCTATACTCAAATGAGTGAACTGAGTTTCAGGGATACCAAGTGGCTTATCTAGAATCACCTACTGGGTTAGCTGGGATTCGAACTCAGGGTTTTATCATTTTAGTTTAGCAGTGCTCTCATTCTACTGTTGGTGGGGAACTTGCTATGTGCCAGGACTGTGCTAAGTAGTTCCAATCATTTTTTTAGATAATTCTCACAAAAATTAAACCAGTTTGGCACTTAATATTCTTATTTTACAGGTGAAGAAATCGAGGCTTATGAAGTCAGATGACTTTCACAGGGTGAAAAAGCTAGTCTATGGTATGGCCAGGATTCAAACCTAGTCGTGATTGAACCCACATCCTGTGTTCCTTCATTGTACCCTGCAGCCCTTGGATTTAACATCCAAATGCTGTTAAGTATGACAGCACTTTCTGCTGTGTTTGGTCACATGCCTGGCTCTCTGGTCCCCAGTGATGAATAAGATATGGCATGACCTCTTAGGAAGTAGCTGAGTGTCAATGGCTAAATTCAGAGCAGGCCAAAATTCATAATGACCTTAAGTAACAATTAAGTGCTTTGGAGATTGACATAAGAAAGTGATCAATTGGGAGTTTCTGTTTATTTTTTTAAGAGGGAGGAATTGAAAAAGTTAGTGGATAGCAGACTTTCAAAAGTGTTTGTCGATTAGAGTGGAGTGGTATCTGTGTAGAGGGTGGTATCTCCATAGACTAACTCGTATCTGGGATTTAGGAAGGCAGGGAAACCTCTGTTTAAGGTGGGTGGAGAGGAGACTCCTTTCCTTGTCTCTTCAAGTAGGGAATCTTTGACAACAAGAAGCTTCTCAGGTGACCCATCCTATCTAATGTGTCCTATTAGAGTAACTTAATTTATACAGACTAGGATTAATCCCTTATCTGTAGGTGGCTATAGGAATCACTGGGTGGCTTTATGTTTCCCAGAGGAGGGTTTTCCAAGGCACACACCTACATCGTTTTTTTTTTTCAGCATTAACCGACTATCAGAAAAAAAATGACACAATACTCTCATCATTATTTTTCCTAATAAAGATGAATGTTATATAGTTATATTGCAATAATCTTATGACTGTGTACACATTTAATGCTGTTCATTCATTTATTCATTTATTCTTCATCCCTGAACAGTTACTGAACATATAACATGGAACTTGGTGAAGCATTGTGGGACACGTAGAGTTGTGGGGCTTCTTCCCTACAGATGCTTACAATCTACGCAGTAGAGATCAGATATACACCAACTATAATTCAAGATAAGGTGTGATGAGTGTCTTGAAAGAAGCACAAGGACAGTGCTGTGGGAATTCAGAGGAGAAAATATTACTTCTGGCTGTAGAAAGCAGAAAAGGGTGAATAGAAAAGGTGGTCTCTGAGCTGGACTCTAAGGATTTGGAAGCCCTGAGATAGGCAAGAAGGCACTGTACATGCACACAGGAAGTACCGAAATGAGCCACTGGACTTACAGTCTGATGATGTGGGTTTGGACTCCAGCTCTGACACTGACCTAGTTGGATGCTCTTGGATGAGATACACTCCTCAAGCTTCTGCATTTGTAAAATAGGGATAATACCTACTTGGTAGGGTACTAAGAGGATTAAAGGAGATAACATGTATTAAGCATGTAGCATAGTGCCTGGCACATAGCAAGTACAAAACAAACATTAGTTAGAGCTAATTCTGAATCAACCATTTTCTTTCCCTGGGCTTATCTTTCAAAACTGATACTTTTGATTGCTTGAAGTCCCCATCCACTTTGGTCACTCTTAACTGGGGCCCAGTGAGATACAAAGAGGAGACATGAGCCTCCAGAGGAGAGAGGACAGTGTTCTTAGAGCAGGTGTTCCTTCCAGGGTTCCTTGGGATCCATGGGGCTATGAAAGCCACAAGCCATTGAGAGGTTTTGGGGAGAGGGATGCTGGGGCCTTGGAACTTTTGAAGAGCTGCAGGAGCCGATTCCAGCATGTAGAGAACACCTGTGCAGGTTCCACACATAGCACTTGAGTTAGTCTTGGGCAAGAGGGTCCTTCAAGTGCAATAGGGGTCACATGAGGAAAGACAAATGAAGTACACTAGCCCAGCGAAAATGGCTAGTGACCATAATCACCCAATCATAGAAACTCCATCCTGCCCCAGCAGAATGGTCTCTCTTGATATACAGAGTGTGAATGTACATCCCCAGCCTTTATCAAGAGCAGTGGGGAAATGAGGATTTCCCCAGACCCAGGTTACAAGCCCATGGGCCTCAACCCTTTCTCCACACATGTTAACCCAGGGCAAATTTCAAAGGACTCTTCTAGAATTTTATTTCTTTTATCTCCCCTCTCTTCACCTGATTAGCACCTGAAAAAGCTAAAGGGTGAGTGACTAGGGAAGAAGAGAATCTAGAACTTTGACTGCAGGCAGGCAGTCCCTCTCCTGCCTGTGGAAGGCTGTCAAGCAGGATCTTCGTGTGCTTTGTGTGCTTGTATGTAGCCAGAGGCCAGGTGTGGGGTTTGTATATGCACAAAGCAGGGTGGAGATGTATTGTTTTAGGCTCTGGAGTTTCCAACACAATTTTCGGGCAGAAGTAAATCTGGACAGAATGATCCTGTCAGGAACTTTCCAGAACAGCAAAACACTTTGGCTCTACTTTCACACTGTCCTTAGTCTGTTTTTATCTTTGGCCTTATTCTGATCTTACTTAAACCAAGAGAAAGTTTGTTTGCTTTTCTCCTTAGCTATTGGAATACAGTATGTTTGTATTCGAACTTTTGGTGATTCAAGGGAGTCCCTTGAACATGCTTTTGAGTGATGGGCTGAGTACAGAGAAAGTGCTTTTGTGAGTTTTCTGAGTGCAGGGAGAGCTTTCAGAGAAAAGAGAAAAAACTTCGAGCAGTCAGCCCCGCACCTCCTCATCTGCTTAGGCTCTGATTTCTACAACCATTTGGTTCTATAAATTTGCCTGTTGAGGTCATGAGGCCTTACTCTCTAGTAAGCCAAATTATACGTCCCACTGTGATCCTATTCATGCTGAATATTGTGGAAGGCAAACATGATAGGCATAATAGATTTTTAATGTCCCAATGGGGCATTAAAAATCACCACTGATTAGAAGAATGATACCTAAAGGAGGTGGGGAAGCAGACAGAAACACAGAGCCATCCCTGGTTAACTTCTCATTTGTTCATGTTTTTCCTTTCTTTCCCAGTTCCTAGATGAAGAAACATTAAACCAGGAACAATGCTTTTTAGAAACTCCTCACTATTACAAAACAAGAATGTCCTGGTTCCCCCTGCATAGCGCTCTTAAGCTAGGATTTACTTATAGTAGAAAATGCCAAGTATGGCAAGAGCCAACTGCCTCCATCTGAAGAAGTGATAACGGCTAACATTTACTGCATTTCTACTTTGTATCCAGGCTTAATATATGTAATTGTTACACAGCCCTAAGGCATGGATACTCTTATCAATCGCACTTCACAGATGAAGAAACTGAGGCCCAGAGAGCTTAAATAAGTGATCCACAGCCGCCTGGTTAATAGGGAATGGCACTCAGATTCCAATTTAGGTTTGCTTGTGCTCAGTTGTAATGCTGTATGTATTATTCATTCATTTGATAAGTATTTACTGAGCATTTGCAATATACCAGACACTGTCCTGGGTGCTGGAGGTTATAGCAGTGAACAGAACAGATGCAAATCTCTGCCTTAACATTCTAGGGGATGAGAGGGTCAAAAAATAATACAATAAGTAAGTTCAGTGGATTGCATGTTAGATGGGGGTAGGTGCAACAAAGAAAAATAAAGCAGGGAAGGGAGTAAGGAATATTAGGAGGGATGAAGTATTGCAATTTTAAATAAATGGTCAGGGAATACCTTCCCCAAAAGGAGGTAAGGGAACAAATCTTCTGAATATTTGAGGGAACAGATTCTAGGCAAAAGGAACAGCAAGAAAAATGATTTCAAAAGTCATTATGAAAATTATGTTTCAAATGATGAAATTCAAAACAGGAAATCTCATTGTGAAAATAGAGTAGGGATGGGCCCACTTGTCTGGAGTTGATGGAATCCTTCTTGTAAAAATCCGAGTTAATTCAATCTCTGTCTGCCCGATTTTCCTGGGCTCGAGTTGCTCTGGCTCATTGCACTGTGTTCACCCTTCATCTACACCTGACCTGGGCTCAAGTGCAGAGAGGAAAGTTTCCATTACCACGTAGAGAGCTGAAGGCTGCACTTCTGCTGTACTTAAGATAGAAAAAGAAGCCTGTTTATGCCTAGGGAACTGTATTTTTTTTTTTTTCAGGAAGAAAGTTTCAGCCGAAACAGAGATAGTCTCAAGATTTGTTTTCTTGCATGTCTCAAAAGAAATGTCTCTGAGCTCAAAGTTGCTGAAATTGCCAGTGAATGTTCAGTAATCACCCAACTGCAAGGTGCAGTGGATTTCCATGTAAGGCTTACGAACGGGGCTTACAGTGCCACTGGACAGTTAGTGTTTTTTCATGGCATCAGAGCTTGAATCTGAGTCAAAAACTCTACAGTGAGTTTATACTCAAATGATTTTCCTAAATGAAAGGTTTAAGAATGAGGAAAATGAATGCCTTTCGTTTAGTGATACACATTCAACAAACTTAGGCATTCCACTTAGTAAGTAGTGGAGGAATATTCGTAGAATGTTGTTGAAGGTGATAAAAATTAGCAACTTGCCTTTGTCTACATTTATATAATTAATTGCTTATTTGGCACATTTATTTTCTAGGATGATTTTCTACATGACTGTCTTATATAAAAGTTTTTATCTATTTGCTTGACTCCAATACCACTGTGCTTTCTTTTCTAGAAGATACATATGAGCGAACACTGATTGTGGATGGGGAAAGTGCAACAATCATACTCCTGGACATGTGGGAAAATAAGGTATACAGAGCCCAGAGCGCTCTATAAATTCCTTCAGGGTTTGCCTTCCAACAGACTGTTCGATGCAAGAATGACCTTGCCCTTTTTGGTGTTCCAGATGAGGCAGGCTCATTTTCTTGATTAAAAGCTTTTATTTTTGAAGTATGACACTGTTCTAAGGAACAGGTGATTCACAAATGAGCTCTGAATAACAAGCAAGTTGCAGTGATTTGCTCTTATTCTGTTCAAAAATACAAAAAAAAATATTTGTTTTAGGGAAGGTGCCAGCAAGTATGAATGATAATTTTAAACTGTATAAAACCATATTACTTGAAGTTGACATTCTCAATACTAGTCTTCAACATTTGATTTTTAAAGATGTTGGGCTTCTGTGCATATGTGCTAGACTTTTTATTTATTGAGAACCTTCCTATTCTCATGAAAGAA
This sequence comes from Pteropus alecto, assembly GCF_000325575.1. Classification (NCBI taxonomy): domain Eukaryota; kingdom Metazoa; phylum Chordata; class Mammalia; order Chiroptera; family Pteropodidae; genus Pteropus; species Pteropus alecto. Next base: position 2,341,767 of record NW_006431922.1, on the reverse strand, counting down.
TTCTTAATTTTATCACTTGGGATGGGCAAAAGGTTTTTTTGGAAGTCAGATAAGGCTCATTTTCAGTAGTTTAGATAGAAATTGAAAATAATGTTTGGCAGAGCCATTGTGTACTTTATTAAGTCAAGCTGTAGGAGGAATTGGACAGTAAAAGCCTTTTGGCATAAGTACTTTAGGGTCTGGCAGGCATTATGGGAGTTAGAATAAGTTTTCTTCCTTTCTCACATCAGCAAGGGTATTTTGGATACATGTATTGTTTCTTTGTAAATTGATGCCTCATTTACTAGGCCAACCTGTGCTCATGGAAGATCTTATTTCATTAGGGGGAGAACGAATGGCTCCAAGACCACTGCATGCAAGTCGGTGATGCCTACCTGATCGTCTACTCCATCACAGACAGAACCAGCTTTGAGAAGGCATCTGAGCTACGAATCCAGCTCCGCAGGGCCCGCCAGACAGAGGACATTCCTATTATTTTGGTTGGCAACAAAAGTGACCTGGTGCGATGCCGGGAAGTGTCTGTTTCAGGTAAGAGGAGTGGTGCTAATGGCATAGAAACAATCTCTGGTTCGCCTGCATTTTCTTTCAAACAGGTGTTCTTCACTTCCTCTTTCATGAAGCTGGATTCATTAAAATGCTACATGGAGTTTTATATATACTCTGAGAATCCTACATTCCTATTAGGTCATCTCTGTGCTGGGTGCTGCTCCCTCATCCATCTTGTCTACCTGCAGGATTCCAATCTCCCCACCCACAAGGGTTTCCCTGGGATTCTTTTAGGGAAGAGATCATGCTCAGGGCTTTACTGGCAGTTCCCAACCTTTTTTCCTGCTTCCTTCTATTCTCTAGGGAGATCTCAAGAGTTCAGGGAAGTGGAAGTAGCATCTTCATCCAAGAAGGATGGGAATTCTGATTTAAGGGAACTGTGGTGAAGAGTTTTATTGAGGATAAGTATTCTACTCTGGCTGCCTCTATTTCCTGTAGACCCTAGAAACCCTCCTCACCCCTCACCCTTTGCATCCTAAATTTCAATTAAGACATCAGTTTGATGATGTCACACACATTTTTTTTCACATTTAGTTTAGGCGTAATTCCTTTATACTGAGTGGATACCCAAGTGCTTTGCCAGACTCTGCTCAAGAGAAAAGAAACATTAAAGACTTAATGGACACAATTAGTTTGGGAATGTCTTACTCTTAAGTGTCTACAGTGATCACTTTTTCAAATCAAAACTTGGACACATGATTATTAAACACAATGGAACATTTGAAATTGGGACTTTTTCAGAAAAGCTTGTTTGTATAGTTTTCTGTAATTGAATCATATATTTGTGATGTCTTCAAATTTTTTTCAAAATTTCTCATCAAAACTTAAAAAAATAGTTTTTTGAGAGGAGAGCCATGTAGTAGCATTCTTATTTTCAGTTCAGGAAGCTGAGTCAGAGGAGAGTTAAGAATATAATACTGAGAATAAAGCAGGCCTGGATTCACATCTGCCATTTACTGGCTTTGTGCACTCCCTCAGGTGTTTAAAAGATCGCCCTCCCCTCAAGTTTCTTCATCTATCTGTAAAGGATAATGTATTTTTCAAGACTGTTGTGAGCATTAAGAAATGTTTATAAAGCAGTTACTAGCACATAGTAAGTGCAATAAATAAAGTTATGGTTTTTACTGTTATAATAAATCTTACTATATTCGATGAACTAGGACCTTCACACAGTGAATTTGGTAGGCCAGATCTAAAGCCCATCTCTCCAGCTTCTAGGAATCTTCCTGTGAGACTCTTTGCTTCTATTTATGTCCTGAGAGGACATGTTGCCTCCTATATTCATTCATCGCCCGTGATACTCATTACCTTGAGGACCATTTAAAGTCAGCAGTCCTCCAACTTAGCTATGTATGGTGTGGTATCATACTCTGCTGCCCCTCTGACTTTCTTCTCTCCTTCTCCCCTTCCCAGAAGGGAGAGCATGTGCTGTGGTGTTCGACTGCAAGTTCATTGAGACCTCTGCGGCTGTCCAGCACAACGTGAAGGAGCTGTTTGAGGGTATCGTGCGGCAGGTCCGCCTTCGGCGGGACAGCAAAGAGAAGAATGAGCGGCGGCTGGCCTACCAGAAAAGGAAGGAGAGCATTCCCAGGAAAGCCAGGCGCTTCTGGGGCAAGATTGTGGCCAAAAACAACAAGAATATGGCCTTCAAGCTCAAGTCTAAATCCTGCCATGACCTCTCGGTGCTCTAGGCACCCAGAGCCACCCAGATGTCCCCCTGATGGATGTCGTTGAGGGCCATTGGGACTGATAATCTATATTAGATTGGATCCTTAAGTATTGTTAGGTGTGGCTTCCCCTAGTACAGCTGGGAATTGTGTTACCCTCATGGGCAACAAAATGCATGGGAAATGAAAGATCTTTGTAAAGAGTCAATATTTATTTACAGGAAAAGCCTGATCTTGCTACTTGAATACCCAAGACTCATTAGAGGATGTGTTTGGTGTTCACATGTGTTTCCTCTCTCCTTTGGATAGTAGAGAATTGAAACCCACAATAGAATGCCTAGAACAGTAACTTTTCATTATTAAAATTTTTTCCAGTGTTCTGATATGTGAATTTGAGGCCAATGGGTCATAAACAAATACAGGAACACATCAAAGGGTTTATTTAAAGGAGGGAGAACTTTCTTTGTATCTTACATTCTAGGACTGAAGAACTGGGCTTGTCATGATTATGACTATTATCGCTCCATCAAGCTGTGAAAAGAAATGATGGACCTTGCTGGAAACTAAAGCTTAGCTAACAATTCTTGTTCAATGCTCACAGCTGGGAACCAAAAATTTGTAGAATTGGGAACTCATACATAGGTTTATGGGTTTAAAAATTATATCTTTACTTTTGTGTCTTATTATTTTTTATTCAGGGGAAATTATTTTAATCAAATTCTATTTAGTCGAACCACCTTTTGTGTTTCATTATTTTTTAAATCATAGGGCCATCATAAAAATATTTTTAAAATCTAAGTTAATGATAACCTAGAGTGCAAAATGCCAAATTTAAAAATATAATCAAAGGTCTGAATTTTTATAAAATACAAAACATAAATACTTATAATACTTTGAGTTAACTCTTATATGCCACAGCTCTGCTCTATTTATTGTTATTTTGCAAAATAATATCATTTGATAAACATATCTATGACATATTTCTTAATAAGAAAAATGTCCATTTTATTACCATTTTCTATCTTTTTCAGAATATGTAAATTTTTACCTCTATGTCTTTTAATAAATAAAATCTTTGAAAAAAAAAGACATTCTTAAATGTTTTTTCTCCCCAACCAAGATGATTATAATTACATGTTTTGATATAGCTTTTAGAATAAGCACATTCTAAAGAAATATACTTATTATTTTACTTCTTTTTATTAGCAATAGTCCAGTCTTTATCTGTTTTAAAAAGTATCCTTCACGTCTCTTCTTGCAACCAGGATTCACAGTAATGCAAAGTTATTTTTGGCAGATACAATCGGGAAATATTTGGGGTCATCTAAATTCTAAGTTGTAGTAAAAGCCAGGTTGATGTTTTACTTTGGTTTGGCAAATTCTGGCTGAACAGATGTGTCTTGCTTTGCTCCCTGAAGGCTCACGGTCCTAAGCTTGACTAAAGCATTAGAGGAAATTATAAAGGATTACAAGAAAAAAAAGAAAACTGATGATTTTTAGCCTAAGATCTATACAGGCAAGGCTTTAACCAAATTCTCCTCTCTGACATTAATACAGTTTGACGTTAATCGTGTGGCATCTAGCCAATGGCAGTGTGTAACTGTTTTGCTGGAATGGAATTTCCTGGTGTTTCTCTTTCACATCTTCTCTGGCTCCTACATATGCCCTCTTTCATTCTCACCTCTTTGTCTTCCTGAGTTTGTAATCTGACATACACTAATAGTGAAAATCGTGGGGCCTCACGTATTGACTAAAGTAACACAGTTTTAAAAGATGTCTCTTCTCTGCTTTCTTGGGCCTTTTTCCTGCTTTTTCAAGGTTGAGAGCAAAGGTTCCCACATCTGTACTCTTTGCATCTTTGAATTGATCAAGGAAACAGTACAGGGAAGTGAGAAGAGTAATGATTCAGGTTACACACAGACTTGGGCTGAATTTTGCAGGGTCAATTACATGAGTATATATTTGGAGTAGTTAAAATTTAAACTTTTCTAACCATCAGTTTTCTCATCCCCAAAATGGGCTTGCTAATAACATCTACCTTGTAAGGTGGTTGTGAAATTGACATCTTTTAATCTGCCAAACCATAAGGAGCTCAAGTGATATTAGTTTTCATTGTCACATGTCTTCCATTATGCATAAAATAGAGTTAGTTTTTCATGTCTACTTCCCCAATTGGAATGGAAACTCCTTAAAATCAGCAACCACTACTTTTTTCCTTTTCATCCTTCTACTCATGTCAGTGCGGTGCCTTTCATGTACTGGGACTTTCATAGTATTTCTTTTTGAATAGACCCTTTCAATGGCTGTGAGGTTGGCAGGCCATTTTATAGCAACCAAATTCAGGGAGATAAGTGACTTGTCCAAGTTCATTCAGATGTTAAATAACTAGGTCAGGACTGGTGTCCAGATGGGCCTCAGAGTCATTTGCATATTTTAGTATCTAAAACTTTCCTATAGACACAGCCCTTTTTATCCCATGTACTACCACACATACCACATACCACACACATACACAAATCACATGCATATCACACAGCCTTCCACACAGCACACATATATAACATATATAAAGCAAACACAGCACACAAACATCCCACACTATAGACATCCCGCATGCCACATATGTGCCCATACATCCCATAACACATACACACACAGACACACACACACACACACCCTACCCATACACATTATCTACACTATTCTCTGTTCTCACAGATTCCTCATTTATTTCACACCTTCTCAGTCAATGGCCAACAGTTTCCATACCTCCCAAGCTTAAGGGCATGTTCAGGATTGTCACACCAATGCTACCTCAACTTGAGCCAGGGCAGGACAATTTAGATCACATTCTAACTTGAGAGGTGTCCCTGAGAGGTGTTTTTGTTTAAGAGCTACAGTTCTGGAGTCAAACAGAGCTGGTTGCAATCTGATTTCATCACCTACTAGGTGTGTGACCAAGAGTAACTTCCTTATCCTCTCAACCTGTTTTCTCATCTGTGATGTGAGGATAACAATGCCTACTTCACAGGGGTGTGGTGAAGATAATGTGGGACCTGGAAAAGTGTAAGTTATCATCCCAGGAAAATGCTTCCACTTCTACCCTAATGCAGCATTCACGCTTTCATTTGCTCATGCATTCTTCAGACGTTACTGGGCATCCAGGCACTGTCAGGTGCTGGGAATGATGTTCTGGTTCTCAGAGCCCTTGACAGTAGTAAATTTGTCCTGAAAAGAAAGTGGTATTGGACATAGGAAAAAAATGAAAAAAAAAAAAAAAAAACAACCCACACCAACAAAACCACTCAAAGATTATACTTGGAAAGGACTGGATTTGCTGTCATTAGATAAAATTCAAATGGAGGAAATAATATTATTAAAATGATTGAATTTGATGCAGAAAAATAAATTGGGCTATTTAAAAAAAGTCCATTTTGGAGAAGTGGGAGCATTGGAGAAAGGTTGGTTTTTAAGCATCTTACATTTTCGCTTACTAATACATGAACTTTTCAATACAAGAAAAGAGGTAGATGATATGAATTCACTTGGCTAAATTTATGGAGCTACTGCTTGTGCAAAGTTCTATGGAGAATGCCTGATGGGAGAAGGCGGTTTTGCCATTAAAAATCTTATGATATAATTAAGACTTAGCTTGTAACATAGTTGTAAAATAGCAGCTAGAAGCAAGCATTTTGTTGAATGATGACAACTACACAAAAACCTAAAATATGATGTAGACAATACAAAGGGCCAGCAGAGATCTGTAAAATAAGGCAGTTGGAATCTGAGTGGGAAAAAGGATTCCCTACTTGACTGGTGCAATCAGGATGTCTTCTTGGAGGAAGTAGCATTGAGCTACTTTGATCTTGAAGACTACTCAAGATTTCCATGGGTAGAGTTGGTTGAAGGAAAGAAAAAGGGAGAGGTTGGTCTGTGTAAAGAAAATAAGATGAGCGAGGGCACGGAGGCAAGAAAGAAAAATCTGTTTAGAAAAATGAGAGAAGTCCAATTTGGCCAGGACTTTCTAGGAGGTGGTTAAGTAGAGTGGTTAAATGTAGGAGGCTTAGAGTCAGATAGACATAGTTTCAAATTCTTACTTATTGGATGTAATGGGTTGAATTGTGTCTTTCTCTCCTTCCCCCCTCTTATGTCCACCTTAAAATGTGACCTCATTTGGAAATCGGGTCTTTGTAGATGTCATTAGTTAAAGATCCTGAATGAAATCATCTTGGATTTAGGGTGGGCCTTTGTAAGAGAAAAGAGAGATTTGGACACAGAAGAGATATACAAGGAGAAAGGCTGTGTAAAGACAGAAGCAAAGATTGGAATGACACAGTTGCAAGCACAGGATTGTCTGGTATGCCTGGGACCACCAGCAGCTGAGCTGAGTATGGCTGAGTATGGCTTACCGACAAGGTAAGTATGGCTTACCGACATTTGATTTTAGATTTCTAGCCTCCAGAACTGCAAGAGAATTAATTTCTGTTGTTTTAAGCCACCAAGTTTAAGGTAATATCAGGAAATGAAATACATTGGGTTATTAAGGGCAAGTTACTTAGCCTCTATATGCCTCAATTTCTTTATCAAAAAACAAAGATAATACCCATCTCAGAGGATTATCATGAGGATTAAATGTAAAGGATTTAATTTATTGTCTAAGAGGTAGAGAGAAAGTAACCAGAAAATAAGTTGGAGAGCAATTGTAGAATATGTTGATTTGCAGGCTGAGAAGTATGGATTTGCTTCGGAAGGCAATGTGTATGCACTCAGATATTTCCAAACAGGGATATGACAGATTGAGTGGCACTGTTTCTGAACACCACTGAAGAGAGCTGAGCTGGTGGGAACCAGAAGGCATAAGACCCTCTGGGAGGAGCTGGTGAAGAAGTCATCAGAATACCTAGCCTAGCGTACTGGGTAACGTGCTCCTGGCAGGGGGAAGGATGTCGATCATGGGAGAAGCCTCCCTCAGAAAGTCCATTTGATGTGCTCGTTGGACTTACAGAGAGTACATATCTGGCAGTGTTAAAAGTTTTGAACAAGGAGAATTCACAAAGCAATGAGGACTGATGCCTATAACAGCCAGATAGCAGTGCATATGGCAGCGAGAGAAAGGCAGCAGAGTGGGACAGACTCAAGTATTAGCTGAGGCCCTGATTACAAGATTACCTTGGATTCTGACTTTGTGACTTCCTAGGAAACAGCCATGAAATGTCAAGAGACCCTAAACTATAAGCAAGTGTCAGTCTAACTGTTAGGGAAATAAGGAATTTAATATTATATACCTGATTTTCTTGTAATGTGGTTAGGGAAAAATGTGTGAAAATCAAGGACCTAGATTTGAAGTTTTTAGCAAAGGAATACTGTTGTCTGCACAGGTGACTCTGCATGTGCATGCATGTATGTGTGCATAGTGCCTGAGTGTGTGTGTGTATGTGTGTGCATGTGTGTGTACATATGAGTGCATGTTGGGGAGGGGAAAGAGAGGGCCTCCAGTTAAAGGAAATGTAGAGTTCCTTATTTATTTAAGTTCTACCAAGGAAATGGTGTAATCAAGAGGTGTGTACCATTTCTGAAACTCAAGACAAGTGGTAATTTAAGTGGGATTGTGGTCAAAACAAAAATGTGCCTGCGTCTTCTGTTGTACTGAGGTTTTTAATAACTTGCTGAGAAGATTTTAGAAAAATTGAAATGCAGGAGGACTGAGAAGTACTCTCGCTAGTATCGCCCAGAGGTCCCAAGGCAGTTGTTTGACTTGGAGAGATCTAGCTGCCTTGTGGTAATTTGGAAGAGTTTTGGAAGGCACTTTCTTGAAGAGTATTTGCAGTTTTACACACATATACATTTATATATACCTACATACCTATATTTACATATGTATGTGTACACACATGCACACACACAGTACTTAAATTTACATATGTGTGCACACACAGTATACATACACCTGCACCTATATTTACATATACATGCATGCATATACATCTACATACATATATAAGAACCTATATTTACATATATATGTGAACACACATGCACACACACATACTTACATTTACATATATGTACACACATGTATACATACATATGTACCTACATTGCACGTATGTGTGTGCATGCAGTATACATACAGACCTATATTTGCACATATATGTGCTCACACAGTATACATATAATACGTACCTATATTTGCACATATAGGTATGCACACAGTATACATACATACCTATATTTACATATGTATGTGTCCATACATGTATACATGCATATCTATTTATATTTACATATATATATATATGTACTCACACACATGTATTTACACCAGCCTCATTTAAAGACAGGGGATAATAGTAGTAGAGATAGAAGATGTTTTAAAATGACTATCTGATGAGGGAATTATAGCCCTCATGTGAATGCTGGCAAAGGACACCTTATCAGAAGCACCCAAAGACACGGAACAAGAGCAAGAGTGTGAATGTCAGAGAAGAGCCAAGGCTCAGAGCTGTGAAGAATGCAGCCCCAGCAGTCAGTCAGCTCTTAGTTAACTAAAATATGCAATCAGGTATACTTGAAAAGAGTAATTTCTTTTTTTGTAAACATCAGGCCAGACAAGGCAATGAGGTAGGAGTGGACATCTTACTAAAAATTGAAAGGAAATGTCCTTGTGATTGCTTTATTTTATTATGAGATGGAGCAGTTGCCTGCCATTCTGTGTTCCAATATTTGGAAATAGCAGTGTGAGGAGCTTGGGTTATTTGAGGAATGATTGGGCAAAAGTAGTTCTGCATTAAGGTGGGAAAAAAAATAAATGAAACCGAGGTGTCCAGATGTCTTTTGGATAAGAACCGCAACACCATAAAATGCAACCAAGGAAGCAGGCGGACGGCCTAAATATAACTTCACTTAGCTCTGGGTGAGGGACACATTTTGACTGTCATGTGTGAATTATCTGAGTCATAGTCAAGATTATTGTCCATAAGGATGGTAGTAGCTAATTGCTATGACTATATTAAATGAACATTTGTTAAGTGGAGCACAGGGTGCTTGATGGTGAGCTGCAGTTCAAAAAAAAGACCACAAGAGAAATTCAAATAGAGAAGTTTATTATACACAGGTGCTGGAGGAAGTACACAGCATGCTTTGAGCGGCCACACGAGGTCAAGGTAGGGGAGAAAGGAAGGATGTGGGGCACATGCCTTTATTAGGGTCCTGTGTGGAGTACTTTGGGGTTCTCAGGCTAAGGCAGGATTGGTCAATTCAAAATGAAAAGAACAGGAGATTTGGTAAACTTCAAAGGGGTCTTAGCTAAGAGGTAAGGGTAGGGGACGAGGGAGACTTGCTCACAAGTGCTGCTGGGGAAGTCAAGAACTTACATTTGCTTGTGATTGTGAGGGCTGTTACCTAGGACATGCATTTGCTAGCATCAGTTTAAGGCCCCCAGGAGGTCATTGTCCAGACAAAATGGATGCATAGGCAATGATACCATGGAGTAGCTTAGCTAAACTCTTGATGCTAACGTTTATTGATTATTCTTGGTCTTGCAGCAACACATGACTTATTGACTCCCGAAGATGACTCAAATTTAGAGCTCGAGAGGGTCTGTGATACCAGAGGGACTTTCTCCTTTTTGCACAGAGAAATTGAGATGTTGGCAACAGTGATTGCTCAGGGTGACTCAGTAACCCAGTTGAGTTGGAACCCAGGGCTGCAGGTGGCAGTTCAGTGCTCTTTCCACAAGAGGACATGCTGTGCCCTGGGCCCACCACGGTCAGGCAGATGCCTCCCTTCCCAGCTCTTCAGAGAGGAGCTCTTTAGTCACCCTGCTTGGGCCTTCCTTCATCCTTATGCTATCCTCCAGATTGGCCCTTCTCAGTACACCCATTGAAACTTTCTTGTCTTTGGCTCAGGCTTCCGCCAGATGATGGAACTGTGTAAGAGGTGTTGATAACTGCTAATGTCTTACATCCACTGGACTTGGAGTTAAAAGTCTTAGATACTAGTCCTGGCTTTGCTAATCACTAGTGAGTTTAAAAATCCTCACATATATTAAGAAAAGTGATACCAACCCCACAGGGCTTTTAAAATGACAAGATGAGATAAGTAGAAGTGTTTGTAAAAAAGTGTTTTGTAGAAAAGAATATTCAGATCTCTGCAGGGTTATTAAAGGGTTATGCACATATAAGGGGGTATTAGGGATTGTTCGCATATCAATGGCTTCAACAATGTTTGAGGGAGAATTATAGTATGCATCTGTCTGGCACAGGAGAGAAGATCTTTTGGAGCAGGTAGGTTTCTCAGTGTTCTCCCCAAGCTCATCCTCTGGATTCCAGCGTGTAGAGGCTCATCTGCTTTGCTGAGATATTGGGTAGGCTTTGGTCATTGTTCTTTGGAAAGTATAAAGTTAGTTAAAAAACATTAGCAGTTGGGAAAATGCCAATGCTTTCTCTTCTGACAGCAAAATGAGAAACTCCTAATTTTATTTTCTTCATTATTCCTTTGGGAGTCTCCATACAGACTGGGCAATGAGAAATGCTATTTTAGGTGCTGCAGATGAGGATGTTTGACTCATAGAAAAATCAGGTTGACAGTGACCTTGTCCATCCCCCAGGTTTTATGCAGAACAGTGCTCTACCTAACAGATAAGTGGAACTCTAGGGTTTTACAGGTACTTCCTTGTGAGTTTGAGAATTAAGACAGAAGTATACAACAAGAATTCACCTTCTTAGTGACTGAGAAGAAAGAGGAAGACTGGGCAGCCATGTGAGAGGGTAGCTGAAAGGACAGGATGATGTGGCTGTGAGGAGTGAGTTTTCTAGGGTCCAGTGTCCTGGTCTGATCTCAGCTTCACCTGTTCCCAGCTGGGTAATGTAGGCAAACAACTTAATCTTTCTAAGGCTCATTTTTTTCATCTGAGTGAAAAAATTGAGTAAATGAATAAAAAGATTATCTAATTCTTAGGATTTTGCAGAGAATAAATAGGAAAATGCAAACAAAGTGTGGACCCTGGCACATGACAAAAGCTCAAAAACTTTTAGCTATGTTTTGTTTTCTTTAATCAAGTGAAAACCAAAAGCCTTGTAAGTCGGTAATCTAGCCCTAATGCCCTGGCCAATAAGTGGACCAAACTCCCTGCCAAAGGAGTTCCCCTCAGCAGGTGAGAACAGGTTTAAAATTTCAAAATGCCTTTATTAAGTTCTGATGTATTCTGCATGTAAATGATAGACTCTATAATGGTGGAGGTAATAAGCCCCCAGCCCCTGGGGGTGTATGTTGGGTGCATGTCTCAGGCCTCTTGCGCAGATTTCTTGTTTCTAAGCTTCCAAAGCTTGCCTCCAGTAGAGCGTTCCCCTAAGTTCCCTGACTTAGGAACTATCTTACAGATGTCTTCACATCAAGATGCACAGAACCAGATGCCATGTCTGCTCTCTGTAATTTATCGCTTTCCCTCTGAATCCTAGTTTACTGAGTGAAATATTGGCATCTTCTTTCCTTAGATTACTGGCCAAATATGTTTCTCTCCACAGTAGGAGAAACCCTCCTCCTACTCCACCACAGATTGTATCCTTGAAAGTCCAACCACAATGCCACATGCCAACCTTTCCCAAAGTATATTCTCTGGGACCTTGGTGAAAAGTGAGTTCTGGTGAAAAGAGAGCATTCTGTGGTCAAATACATTTAGGGAAAATTAGGTAATAGAAAGTGAAATAGGCTTCTTTTTTTAATTGCAATAAAATATACATAACATAAAATTTTATCATTCTAACCATTTCTAAGTGTACAGTTTTGTGGCATTAAGCACATTGACATTGTTGTGCAACCATCACTGCTATCCATCTCCAGAACTTCATCTTCCCCAAATGAAACTCTGTACTTGTTAAACAATGACAGCTCATTCCCCTCCTTTCCCAGCCCCTTGCAACCACCATTCTACTTTTTGTCTCTAAATTTGACTACTCTGGGTTCATCATATAAGTAGAATCCTACAGTATTTGTCCTTTTGTGACTGCCTTATTTCACCTAACACAATGTCTTCAAGGTTCATCCACATTGTAGCAGCTATCAGAATTTCATTCCTTTTTAAGACTGAATAATTTTTCATTGTATGTATCTTCAAATGTATTCCACATTTTGTTTTCCTTGATATGTTTGGTTACTATTAACTTGATTTTTTTAAATAAGTCAAATGTCCTTATCTTCTGCATCTAAAATAACATTTTTAATTGCCCAGTCTGTACTGATAAACAGATCAATGGGCACTTGGGCTTCCATCTTTTGATAATTGTGACAAATGCTGTCATGATCATAAGTGTACAAATATCTGTCTGAGTCATTGTTTTCAATCTTTTGACAATACACTCAAAAGTAAAATTGCTGGGGTTCTGATTGCTCCACATCTTTGCCAAAACTTCCTATCTCTCTCTTTCTTTTTTTTTTTTTTGCCGTCCTACTTGGGTCACAGAGATATCTCATTTTGGTTTTGATTTGCATTTCCCTAATGATTAGTGATGTTGAGTGTCTTTTCACGTGTTTATTGGACATTTATATACCATCTTTGGAAGAATATTCAAGTCCTTTGTCCATTTTTAAATTTGATTGTTTGATATTTTCATTGTTGAATTGTAAATGTTCCTTATATATTTTGGATATTAATTCCTTACTAGACATATGATTTGCAAATATTTTTACTCAGTCTATGGGTTACCTTTTCACTTTGCTTATGGTGTCCTTTGATGTACAAGTATTTTAAATTTTGAAGAAGTCTAATTTATCTATTTTTTTGTTGTTGTTGTCTGTGCTTTTGGTGTCATATCTAAGAAATCATTATGAATCCAAAATTATAAAGGTTTTTCTCTGTATTTTCTTCTAAGAGTTTTATAGTTTCAACTTTTATGTTTAGATCTTTGATATATTTCGAGTTAATTTTTGTATATGGCTTAAGGGTCCAACTTAATTTTCTTTTGCATGTGGGAAGTAGGTTTTTTGAATCATCTAGAATTCATTGGTTACAAGCAACAGAAACTGAGATAGGCTAATTATTGAAATTATTTTAGATAGTTCACAGAAAGTAAGCAAAAATCTGAATGGTAAAATCTCTGAAAGTACAGAATATGGCCAAGTTTCAGGAATCTTAGTAACAGGAATGCATGGAATACTTTTAATAGTGCTGTGATCTGAGAGATCAGCTCCAATAATCAGTGCATGTGTACTTCTGTGCTGGATATCATATTTGGCTGGGAGTCTGTAGGAGGATGTGTGTGTGTGTGTGTGTGTGTGTGTTGAGGATGAAGTAGCATTTTTACTGAATGGTCTCAACAAACAAGACCACATGAAAGGCAAAGTTGGAGTGGATGGGAGAGAAGGAGTGGTTCCCCAAAGGAAAACCAGAATGCAATTATAGGAGGGAGAAGGGGTACTGGGCAGGCCACACAGTAAATGCTCACTCTTTTCTTCATCGAAAACTTTCTCAGAGAGAATCTTGGGTAGGAAAAAGCATGTAATGTTTCCCATACCTATTTGTCCAAGATACCCTTAAGAGCATCTTACAGAATTGGTGTTCTCTAGAACATGTTTTGGGAAATAATCTCATTTGTTAATAAAAAAACTCCATACTTGTACAACTTGTTAAATCCTGGTTGGCTCTTTTCTTCAGTGCGTAAATTAGACCTATATTACATAAAGGGCAAGGTGCATCACACACACACACACACACACACGCGCGCGCGCGCGCGCGCGCGCACACAATCCAAGCATTGAGAAGTAGAACTGAAATTCCAAGTTCATTCTGGGAAGCTGGGAGTCAAACTCAAGTAAATGTCTTTTATAAGCTCACAGCTTTAATGATGATCTCACATAAGCCAAACAGAAATATAGTTCATCAATTTGTTTTGGTATGCATATTATCTATGTGACATCTCTCTGTGACACTAAGATGTGAAATGTGACACATTTTTTATTATATTTTAAAATAAAACAAAATCTTACCCTTCCTCA
>NW_006431922.1:2310794-2327489 GCF_000325575.1 Pteropus alecto | reverse complement strand
ATTTAGGGAATGGTCATCTTCATCACTATTCTATTTTTTTAAATAATTTTTTTTTGTCTTGACATACAACATTACATTAGTTTTATGTATAAAACATAGTGATTAGGCTTTTCCCCCTGATTAGTCTATCACCCATCGGACTCTATACCTAGCCATTACATACTGCTGACTACTTTCCCTATGCCATGCTCCCCATCCCCATGACCATCTCTCAACTACCAATTTGTACTTCTTTAACCCTTCATTCCTTTCTCCCAGCACCCCAAACCCCCTCCCCTCTGGCAGTCACCAAATTGTCCTCTGTATTTGTGAGTCTGTTATCAGTGAGTTTGTTCTTTTTTGTTCCTTAGATTTCACGTATAAGTGAAACCATATGGTATTTATCTTTCTCTGACTTATTTCACTGAGCATTAAAACCTCTAGGTCCATCCATGTCATTGCAAATGCTACGATTTTATTTTTGATAGCTGAGTAATATTCCATTGTATGTATGAACCATAACTTCTTGATCTAATCGTCTGTTGATGGGCATTTAGGTTGCTTCCATATCTTGGCTATTGTGAATAGTACTGCTGTGAACATAGGGGTGCATAGATTTTTCAAAATTAGTGTTTGGGTTTTATTTTGATAAATACCAGGAAGTGCAATTGCTGAGTCAAAAGGTAGCTTCATTTTAAAATTTTTAAGGAAACTCCGGACTGTTTTCCATAGTGGCTGTACCAATTTGCAATCTCACCAACAGTGTATGAGGGTTCCTTTTTCTCCATATCCTTGCCAACACTTGTTTTTCTTTGATTTACTGATGATAGCCATTCTGACAGGTGTGAAATTATATCTCATTGTGGTTTTAATTTACATTTCTCTGATGATTAGTGACCTTGAACATCTTTTCATATGTCTATTGGCCATCTGTATTTCCTTTTTGGAGAAATATCTGTTTATGTCTTCTGCCCATTTTTAAATAGGATTGTTTTCTTTTTGTTGTTGTTAAGTTGTATAAGTTCTTTATATATTTTGGATATTAACCTCTTATTATATGTATCATCAGTGCATATTTTCTGAAATCAGGTCTTTTACCTCCTTGGTTAGTTTGATTCCCAGGTATTTTATTGTTTTTGATGCAATTGTGAATGGGATTGTTTTCTTAATTTCTTTTTCTGGAAGTTCATCATTGATATATAAAAATACCACTGACTTCTGAATACTAATTTTTTATCCTGCTGTTTTACTGAATTCATCCATCAATTCTAACAATATTTTGGTGGAATCTTTAGGATTCTCCATATATGGTACCATGTCATCTGCAAATAACGAGAATTTTACTTTTTCCTTTTCAATTTGGATACCTTTTATTTCACTTTCTTGTCTTATTGCTGTAGCTAAAAATTAGACTTTTATATAACTTATAGAGTGATCACTTCACTATGTCTAGTATTCATCTGACACCATACATAGTTATTACAATATTATTGACTATATTCTCTATGCAGTACTTACATCCCTATGAGTGTTTTTATGACTGGCAATTTTCATATATTTATTTTATTTTATTTTTCAATTATAGTTGACATACAATACATATTAATTTCAAGTGTACAACACAGAAATTAGACATTTATATAATTTATGAAATGATCATCACAATAAATATAATACCTATCTGACAGCATGCATAATTATAATACTACTGATTATATTCCTCATGTTACACTCTACCTCCTCATGACTATTTTGTCATTTTGAATTTCTTTCTCTTAATTCCCTCTGCCCTTTACCTATACCCCCAACCTCCAATGTGACAACCATCAAAATACTCTCTTTAAATATGAACTTGTTTCTGTTGTTTATTTATTCAGTTCTCCAGATTCCACATATGGTATTTGTCTTTCTCTGTTTGATTTACTCCACTCAACGCAATACCCTCTAGGTCCATTCGTGTTGTTGCAGATGGCAAGATTTCATTATTTTTTATGGCTGAGTAAGACTCCATCGTATAGATGTATAACCTCCTCTTTATTCATTCATCTATTGATGGACACCCAAGTGGCCTCCATATTGTAAATAATGCTGCAAAGAACATATGGATTCACATGTCCCTTCGAAGTAGTGTTTGGTGTTTCTTCAAATAAATATCCAGAAGTGGGATTACTGGGTCTTTCCTTGTCTCTCATTATAGCCTTTGTTTTAAAGTCTATTTTGTCTAGTATAAGTATTGCTACCCCAACTTTTTTTGTTTCCATTTTCATTCAACATCTTTTTTTATCCCTGTACTTTCATTCTGTGTGTGTCTTTTGATCTGAGTGAGTCTCTCATAGGCAGCATCTGTAAGGGGCTTGTTTTCTTATCCATTCAGCCACACTATTGTTTTATTGGAGCATTTAACCCATTTACATTTAAAGTAATTGTTGCTAGATATGTAGTTATTGCCTTTTTATTATTTATATCTTTTTTTTTTCTTCTTTGTAAAGAAGTTTCTCTAACATTTCTTGTAATACTAGTTTGGTGGTGATGAATTCCTTTAGCTTTTGCTTGTCTGGGAAACTCTTTATCTGTCCTTTGATTCTAAATGATAGCTTTGTTGGGTAGAGTAATCTTCGTTGTAGGTCCTTGCTTTTCATCACTTAGAATATTTTGTGCCAATCCCTTCTGGCCTGCAAAGTTCCTGTTGAGAAATCAGCTGAGAATATTATGGGAGACTCCCTGCAGATAATTAGGTGCTTTTCTTTTGCTGTTTTTAAGATTCTCTCTTTGTCTTTAACCTTTGACATTTTAATTATAACATATCTTTGTGTGGGCCTGCTAGGGTTCATCTTGTTTAGGACTCTGCGCTTCTTGGGCGTGGATGTCTATTTCCTTCACCAGGTTAGGGAAATTTCTAGTCATTATTTCTTGAAATATGTTTTCAATTCTTGCTCTTTTTCTTCTTTTTCTGATATCCCCATGATATGAATGTTGGTACACTTGATGTTGTCCCAGATGCCCCTTAAACTATCCTCATTTTTTTTGGACTCTTTTTTCAAGATGCTGTTCTGATTGGGTGTTTTCTGCCACCTTATATTCTAAATCTTTGATAGATCCTTGGCTTCGTCTAATCTACTGTTAATTCCTCCTAAAGTATTCTTCATTTCAGTTATTGTATTATTCATTTCTGACTGGTTCCTTTTTATGTTTTCTCTCTCTACTTTTATGTTTCTTATTTCTTTGTTAAAGTTCTTACTGAGTTTCTCTTACTCTTCTCCTAAGTTCATCGAGCATCCTTATAACCAGTGTTTCGTACTCTATGTCTGGTAGATGGCTTGTTTCCATTTTATTTAGTTTTCATTTCTGGAGCTTTGTTCTTTTATTTCATTTGGGACTTGTTTCTTTGTCTTCCAATTTTGGCTACCTATGCATGTTAGTTTCTATGTATTGGGTAGGGCTGCTATGTCTCCTGGTCTTAGCAGAGTGGCCTTATATAGTAGGTGTGCTGAGAGGCCCAGTGGCGCAATCTTCTATGGTCACCTGAGCTGGGTGCTCCAGGTATGTCCCTTGTATAGGTTGTGTGTGCTCTCCTTTTGTAGTTGAGCTTTAGTGGTTGTTTGCTCATCAATGGGAAGGATTGATCCTCAGGTTGATTGGTTTTGATGACTGGCCGTGACCAGTGGAGGAGTTGTTATGCAGAGGCTGACCCTACAGAGCAAGACTTGCTTTAGCAGGACTATAGTGCCTGCTTTGCCTGCCCTTTGGGTGTATTGTCCTCATAAGTGACCCCGGGTAGTGCTCTAGCTTAGACCAAAGCTGGCCACTGGGTATACAGGCTGAGGCCTCCTGGGAGAGATCCTGCCGCAGGCCAAGTTCAGCTGCAGCCTGGGCTCACTTGGCATGAGACACGAATCAATCTGCAGATGGCCACCACTCACGCTTGGCCTGGCAGTGCTTTGAATGGCCAGGCCACAAACTGAGGCTGGCAGCCTCGAGTGCCGGGCTTAGGGCTACTCAGCGAGAAGTACAGAGCACACTGAAGCCAGATGCTGCTTACTTAGGTTTAGTGAACTTTTGAGAAATTTTAAGAAAGTCTGCAGCCAATAGAGGCTGTTTGTATGGAAAATCCACTGGAAACGTCTTGGGTAGGCCTGCAAGTTGGGCAGGGTGGGGTCTCAGAGACACTGGGGATGGGGGCAACCAGTGTTAGCTATGTTGCCAGAGACTCAGGTATGGTGGCCGCCTGGATCTGCAAGCCAGGCAGGAGGGGAGAGCTCAACAATGCCTTCTGCCAGCACTTCTGTCTAGGAGAAAGCTGCCCCTCCAGTGTTCGCCCTGAAGCCAGACAATTCAGTTCCTCTCCATATGTTCCTGGTGCCTTTTGAACTGCTGCTCCAGTACTGGAACTCAGATCAAGTGAGTCTATCAGCAAGTAAGTTCATGAAGGGTGCTTTAAGAGGAGCATCTGGGACTCCCCCAGTCTTTTGGCTTACTCGGCCACAATCTCTGCTGGTTTTCACAGCCAAAAGCTCTAGAGAATTATCTTTCTGGCACTGGAGCCCTGGGTTGGGGAGCATCATGTGGGGCTGGGACCCCTGACCCCTTCGGGGGGACCTCAGCAGCCAAGACATATTTTCCAATTCTTAACCACTACATGTGGAAGTAGGAACAGCCCATTTCATGTCCCCACCCCTCCTACTAGTCTCGAACTGGCCTCTTCTGTGTGCCCCTAGTTCTAAGATTTGTTCAGCTAGACTTCAAGCGACTCCCAATGATGGCTGTTCTATAATTTAGTTGTACTTTTAATATGACTGTGAGAGGAGGCAAGCACAGTGTTTACCTACTCTGCCATCTTGTCCCAGAACTCCACAATTTGTATATCTTAATCGCTTCCCTTTTTCACCCATCCCCCCAACACCCCTCCCATCTGTCAATCATCAAAATGTTCTCTGTATCTATGTTTGTTTCTGTTTTATTTGTTTGTTTATTTTGTTTATTATTTTTAGATTCCACATATAAGTGAAGTCATATGGTATTTGTTTTTCTCTGTCTGACTTATTTCACTTAGCATAAGTCCATCCATGTTGTTGCAGATGGCAAGAATTCATTTTTTTTATGGCTGAATAACATTCTATTGTATATATATATCATCTCTTCTTTATCCATTCGTCTATCAATGGAAACTTAGTTTGCTTCCATATCTTGGCTATTGTAAATGATACTGCAATAACAGGGATGTATATATATTTTTGAATTAGTGTTTTTGATTTCTTTGGGTAAATACCCAGAAATGGAATTGCTAGGTTATATGGTATTTCTATTCTTAATTTTTTGAAGAACCTTCATACTGTTTTTCGTAGTGGTTTTTCATCCTGAGAAAAAAGAATAAGGCCTGAGGCATCATCCTGCTCGACTTCAAATTATAGTGCAAAGTGACAGTAATCAAAATGGCATGATAGTAGCAGCCAAACAGACACATGGACCAGTGGAACAGAATTGAGAGTCCAGAAGTAAACCTATATTTACATGGGAAAATAATTTTTGACAAAAGAGCCAAAAACATACAGTGGAGAAAGGAAAACCTCTTCAATAAATGCTGCTGGGAAAACTGGAAAGCCGACTGAAAAAGAATGAAACTAAACTGTTGTCTATTAGCACACACCAAAATTAACTCAAGATGGATTAAGGATCTGAATATAAGACCTGAAACAATAAAATGCATAGAAGATAGCATAGTAACTAAACACCTGGACCCTGGATTTACAGCTTTTATGAATTTGACCTCAAAAACAAGAGAAGTAAAAGCTAAAATAAATGAATGAGACTACATCAAACTAAAAAGCTTCTACTCAGCAAAAGAAACCATCAACAAGGTAAAGAGACAGCCATCCGAATGGGAAAATATATTTGTAAGCAATGCCTCTGATAAGGGCCTAATATCCAAAATAAACAAAGAACTTATATGACTCAATAAAAACAAAAAAACAAATGGTCCAATCAAAAAATGGGCAGAGGACCTGAATAGACACTTCTCCCTAGAGGACATACCAATTGCCAACAAATATATGAAAAGATGCTCAACATCGCTTGCTATTAGGGAAATGCAACTCAAAACCACAGTGAGATACTATCTCACACATGTTAGAATAGCTATAATAAACAGGACAAGTAGTAACAAATATTGGAGAGCATGCAGAGAAAAAGGAACACTTATACACTGCTGGTGGGACTGCAAATTGGTACAGCCACTATGAAAAACAGTATGGAGTTTCCTCAGCAAACTAAGAATTGATCTACCATATGATCCAGCAATCCCTCTACTGGGTATTTACCCCAAAGACTTGAAAACCCATATCCTAAAAGATATTTGCACACCAATGTTCCTAGCAGCATTATTCACAGTGGCCAGTACATGGAAGCAACCAAAATGTCCTACAATAGATGATTGGCTAAAGAAGCTGTGGTACATATATACAATGAAATATTACCCAGCCATAAGAAGAGATGAAATACAGCCATTTGTGACAACATGGATAGACTTCGAGATAATCATGCTAAGTGAAATAAGCCAAACAGAAAAAGTTGAAAATCACATGATATCAGTTATATGTGGGATATAAACCTAAAAGCAACAAATGAACAGGACACAAACAGAGACTCCTGGATATGGACTATAGACTAGTGGTTACCAGAGGGTAAGGGTAGGTGAGGAGGGGAAGGTAGACAGTTAAATGGGCTCAAATATAGGGGAGGAAGGGGAAGGTGAAGTGGGGAAAGGGGATCAAATATATGGTAGCCGAAGGAAACTGGACTTTGGGTGGTAAACACACAATAGAATATACAGATGTCAAATGATAAAGTACACATGAAAATTATATAATTGTGTTAACCAATGTTACCCCAATAAACTTAATTAAAATTTTTTAAAAAGTCTGTTTTGTCTGATATAAGTATTACTACTCAAGATTTTTTTTTTCATTTCTATTTGTATGATATATCTTTTTCCATTTCTTTACTTTCTGTCTGTGTGCTGTCTTTTGATCTGAGTAGGTCTCTTTCAGTTAGCATATGTATAGGTCTTGTCTTCT
Organism: Pteropus alecto; assembly: GCF_000325575.1. Taxonomy (NCBI): domain Eukaryota; kingdom Metazoa; phylum Chordata; class Mammalia; order Chiroptera; family Pteropodidae; genus Pteropus; species Pteropus alecto. The sequence goes on along the minus strand of NW_006431922.1, from coordinate 2,320,440 downwards.
TATTTTTTTTCAGCCACCCTGTGTCTTTTGATTAGAACATGTAATTCATTTACCTTTAAAGTAGTTATGGATAGGTATGTAGTTATCGTCATTTTATAATTCATGTTTTTTATCTCTTTTTTCTTTTTCTTAAAGAAGTCCCTCTAACATTTCTTGCAAACTGGTTTGGTGGTGATAAACTTTAGCTTTTTCTTGTGGGGGAAGCTCTTTATCTGCTCTTCAATGCCAGATGATAGCTTTGCTGGACAGAGTAATCTTGGTTGTAGGTTCTTGCTTTTCGTCACTTTGAATATTTTGGCTTGCAAAGTTTCTGTTGAGAAATCAGCTAACAGTCTATGGAAACTCCCTTGTAGGTAGTTTCTCTTGCTGCTTTTCTCTTGCTTCTTTTAAGATTCTCTCTTTGTCATTTTAATTTTGATGTGTCTTGGTGTGGGCCTGTTTGGGTTCATCTTGTTTGGGACTCTGCGCTTCCTAGGCTTGTATGTCAATTTCCTTCAGGTTAGGGAAGTTTCCATCATTATTTCTTCAAATAGCTTTTCTAATTCCTTGCTCTCTCTTTTCTCCTTCTGGTACCCCCATGATGTGAATGTTGGTAGTCTTGATGTTGTCTCAGATGCCCCTTAAACTCGCTCACTTTTTTTTAGAATCTTTTTTCTTATTACTATTCTGCTTGGGTGTTTTGTGCTACCTTGTCTTCCAAATTGCTTATTCAGTCCTCTGCTTTATGTAATCTACTGTTGATTCCCTCTAATGCAGTCTTCATTTCAGTTATTGTGTTCTTCATTCCTGTCTGGTTCTTTTTGTTTCCTATCTCAATTTTTATGTTTTCTATCTCCTTGTTAAAGTTCTCACTAAGTTCAGCTACTCTTCCTTTAAGGTTATTAAGCATCCTTATAACCAGTGTTTTGTACTCTGCATCTGGTAAATTGCTTGTCTCCATTTTGTTTAGTTCTTTTTCTGGAGCTTTGTTCTGTTCTCTCGTTCGTTTCTTTATCTTCCCATTTTGATTGCCCTTTGTGTTTGTTTCTATGTATTAGGTAGAGATACTACATCTTCTGGTCTTAGTAGTGTGGCCTTGTATAGTAGATATCTAGTGGGGCCCAGTGGCACAGTTCCCCTGGTCACCTGCTCCAGGAGTGTGCCTTGTGTGGGATTATATATGCTTTCCTGTTGTAGTTGAGCCTTGTTTGCTGTGTGCACATCAGTGGATGGGATTGACCCTCAGGCTGATTCATTGTGAGGACTGGCCATGACTAGAGTGGAGTAGCTGTTGTGCAATGGCTGACCCTACATAGCAGGATTCACTTTAATGGACTCTTGTACGTGCCCAGTCTGCCCTTTGGGTTTGTCATTGTTGGAGGTGGTGGGGTGGTCCTCTGGTATGGTCTGAATCTGGCTACCAGGTGTGTTAGCTCTGGTGTAGGCCAAGGCCGCTCTGCCTGCGTCCACTTAGTATGAGTTACAAAGTGACCTGCAGGTGGTTGCCACTTGTTCTGGGCTTGAAGGTGCCTGTAAGATGCTAAGCTATGAACCAAGGCTGGCAGCTGCTAGTGCCAAGCTTCAGGTTGCTTAGCAAGAGGAATGGGGCATGCCAGAGCCAGATGCTACTTGTTTAGGGTTTGTGAACCTTTGAGAGATTTTAGGAAAGTTCTCAGTATGAGCCAAGACAGGTCGTTTGTATGGAAAAGCTACTGGAAGAGGTTTGGGTGGCCCCAAAAGTTGGGTGTGACAAGATCTCAGGGAATCACCAGGATAGGGTGGATGGTGCTAGCTAGGTTGATGGAGACTCAGATATGGCACCCACCTGTGTCTGCATGCTGTGTAGGGGGAGGACTCAACAAAGAACAGTAGCTTCTGCCAGCACTTCTGTCTGGGAGAAAGCTGCTCATCCAGCCCTTGTCCTAAAGCCAATTCCTCCCCTAAGTCCCTGACACCTTTTGGGATGCTGTCCTAGTACTGCAACTCAGAGTGAATGAGTCTGTCAGTGAGTAAGTCCATGTGAGGACCCTTTAAAAGGAACACCTGGGACTCTAGCAGCCCTCCATTTCACTCAGCCACAGTCTCCACTGGTTTTCACAGACAGAAGTTATGGGGACTTTTCTTTCTGTCACTGGAGCCCTGAATTGGGAGCCTGGTGTGGAGTTGGAACTCCTTACTCCTCAGGGAGGACCTTTGCTGTTGATATAGTCCTCCTGATTCTCAACAACCACACATGGGTGTGAGGCAAGCTCGTTCTGCATCTCTACCCCTCCTACCAGTCTCAGTATGAATTCTGTATATCTTTAGTTATAAGACTAAAGTTCAGCTAGATTTCAAGTGGTTCCCAATGACGGTTTAGTTGTAATTTTGATGTGGTAGTGGGAGGAGGAGAGCACAGCATTTACCTATTCTGCCTTCTTGATGGAAGTGTCAGTATTGTTCTTTCTACATAGTACCCCACTGAGTGCTGGTCCCCCCATGTATTGGGCACTCATACTCTGGGTGAGTTCCTGAAATGTCTCCGCAATGCTCTTTTCCCCTGACTTCATGCTTGGAGTGGGGCTCTCAGTTTGGCTCCTCAAATCTCTTAGCATCTTCCCTCTGCAGACAACATGAAGCCAAACCCAATCCCTTGCCTATGGGTGGCACGGTGGAAGCCAGGGATAGCCCTGCAATAGCCACATTCATTCCCCAGGCTTTGGGACTCCAACCCCATTTGACATCAAGTCATTTCTATTTTTCATCAACACCTCCATCCCCTCTTTCTCTGGTATGTAGCAATCAGCACAAACACTTAGAATGAAAGGAGTGCAGGCCAATAATCAATTTCCAGTCATGTGTATGTGTGTGTGTGTGGGGTGGGGGTAGGATTGAAGGCCCTGTCCTCAGAGATTCTGATTCAATAGAGGAATGGGACCCAGAACAAGCTCTCCAGGAAAGTCTAATACAGTCACTTCTGACCCTGCTTTGATGAACACTGGCCTAGGCCTTGCAATAAAGGCCTGGTAGGGTTCCTGCAGGTAGAAAGAGCTCAGTCTTTCAAAATGCCACAGCTAGTCTCCCAGCTTCCAAAAATGGACAGCATATTTATTCTAAAGTAGCAACAGCATACAATCACTATGTTCAATTTTCATATCCTGATTAAATTCACCATGATTCATCCAGTAGAGATGTGTTTTAGAAGTCCCTGTAAACACAGAGAAGAGAGTTGGGCTATTGTGGCTTGACAGGTATTGGCATGACCTTGGCCAGGTGCCTGGTTTGCTAACTCTTGGTTCCTGACAGGCTTCCAGCTCAGAATGATTAGGGGCAGAAAGATATGGGAGCTGGGTAGGGGCCTGTGTTTGTGGAAGTGGCTTAGCTTCCTCCGGGCATAGTTGTGAATCCTTCATTGATTTGGAGATCTTTTGTGACTTTCAGAATTGGTGCTTTTTTATTTTCTGTTATCAGCACCACTCTTTCGGTTTCTCCAAATTCTATGCAGGCAACCATATTTCTATCATTTCACAAATCTGGGAATTTGAGAAAAGAGTGGCTGCCCACCAGGATCACAGCTACTTCATCAAAAATGTGTTGGTAAGGTGAGAATGACTATTTTTTAATTCTAAAACTTTGGGCCAATTGACAGGGTGATTTGGGCCTCTCTGATGATGGGTTTTGGGAGGGAGCTATTGGGACACTGCTAGAAACCTCTTAAGGCTCTGCTTCCCAGAGGGCCAGATTTGGAGATGACTGACTTTCATGCTGAATGTAATAAGCTGGGACAATGAGAATGAGCACTGGGGATGCTCCTGGTACTGAGGATGGTGTTTTCTAGAATGTGAACCAGGAAGGAGGAAACAGGAGACCTGGGCCAGCCTCAGATCTTCCACAAATGTCTTTTTACCTCTATACTTCAGGACTGTTTCCTCTATAAAGTGAAGAGGGTTTGGCTAATACTATTAATTCAAAAATAAACACTTACTGCGCTTTGATTATGCAGCAGGCTCTATGCTAGATGGAACTGACATTAAATAAAGCATGTACCTGACCTTGTGATGATAATTTCCAAGGTTTCTTGCCACTCTAACATTCTCTGAGTCTATAAAGTGGTGCTTGACTTATGGTAGGCTTTGAACACTGTGCTGTCTTATGCATTTTCATGACTGCACTGTGAGAGGTGTTGTCCTTCCCACTGTGTGAGAGTCAAGTGACTTGTGTAAGAATACATGGCTGTTAAGCAGCAAGACTGGATTTGAATCCAGATTTTCTATTCTCTAGTCCTGTGCTCTCTGCTCTTTGCTGTCTATGATTCTGCTCCTTCCTCCCAGATTTTCCCACTCAGTAAAATAATAGTTATCATTTGCTGAGCACTTACTTTGGGTTCTCCTACATGCATTATCTTATGGAATCTCACAGCATTCTCATTAGGTACTAGTATTATTATCACTTTACAGAGGCAAGAACTGTGGTTCAGAGAGGTCGAATGCCTTGCAAAGAGTCACAAAGCTTGTCAGTGGCATTTGATTCTAGGTCTGTCTGGGCTACTATACTGCACTATCTTCTGGAATCACTGAGAGAGATGACTGGAAGAACAATGGACTCTGTTCTCCCCTGGAGAACTGAGGGCTGTGCCTTTCGCAGAGTACTTCCTGGGCCCCTGCTGGAGGAAGGGGAGAGAGCCGGAGAACTCCAGAGAGCTGGTTGTGAAGAGGCCTTAGCCAGGGCCTGCTACTGGGTTGGAGGCCCTGAAATTGGGGTCTTCATGGGGAAATATGCCCACTCTAGGGTTCTTGGATCCAGAGACCCCAGTGGAAATCAGGTGCAAGGCAGGAGGAATACCTTGTCATTTTTCAGAAGGGATCCTGTGGACTGGCTGGGGAAGCTGCTTCTGGGGGTTGAGGCTCACCCTTCCATCATGCCTGCCATCCTGGGCTCCTTTCTTCCACAGAAGGCCTTTCCTATTCCTAAAGCCTGCCTGTGCTTCTCCCTCTACCCAGCACGTGGAGGCTCAGAGAGCAATTTGGCTGGGCAGTGGTCTCACTTTGGGGCTTCTGCTTAGTCTCATGACATCATTAGAGGGCTGAAAAATAGTGGGATGCATCCCCATTATGCAGATGGGGATTGTGGGTTTAGAGAAGACAGAACTAGCTCACCTAACTAACCACTGACAGAGAGGTTTTGAAACCAGACCTTAGTTCTTAAGGGCAGGGTGCAGAGCTAGCCCAGCAACATGTGTTACCATTGCTCACACATGTAGTTTGTTTTAAGGTACTTCATCTCATCTAAAAGATCCCTGTGAGGCAAATGGTAGGGTCTCTATTCTATAAATGAGAGGATAGATAACTAGCCCAAGGCCATTTGGCTAGAAGGTGACAAACTCAAGACCTTCTGTGTCCCACCATCCCTTCTCCGCCTGTGATTTTCCAGACTTGTAAACTTCAAAGTAAGGTTGACATTTCACTGGATGTGAGTGAAGCCCAGCTCATTCTTTATGGTGAGTGGCTGGTAATTGGGGCCCTAATTGCCCTCAGAAAGTTGACCCTCTAGGTCCCGGTTTTTAATTATCTTGCAAGCATTCATGAAATGCTTAGACTCATATGTTAGCAACCGGAAGTGTGTGGGAGGTGCAGAGACTCCAAGGGACATTTTAAGATAGCCAGCCACTTGGGAACATTTACTGGTAGAGTAAGCAGAGCAGCCCGGAGATGAGTCAGAAAGCTACAGGGACCCAGAAGAGGTAGCTTTGACAGCTGGTGAAGTCACCCTTGGGTGACAGATGCTAATAGATGAAGGTCATGGCCTCAATGGAGATGGGTGTGAGGCATGCACCTGTGAGTCACTGTGGGAAAGACTCGCAGGCATGCCCAAACCCAGGGACCTGGACCAAGCTGTCTCCATAGCTGCCCTCCTACAAAAAACATCATTCATTATGATAAAACCTTCTTACAAATGTGAGGCTCCAAACTGGGTTTGCATTTAGCATGAGGAGAAAGTGCTTCACATTCGAGTAATTTTTATCTGACCTGTCTGATTTCCTAAGGCAAGGCTCTCCTTGTGGTGTAAGGTCTAATTCTCTGCCAGATCTGGAAGGAATTGCAGCTCAGGATCCTTCCAGGCTGGAGAGAGTGTATTGGTGACATGTACAAACTGAACAGATGGGAGAATAATGAGCTTAATTGTCCTGGAGACCTGTTCTTTTGGAATTTGAAAGAGAAATCAGGTTGCCTGTGTGTGTGTGTATGTATTTTTTTCTCAAGAAAGCATAATTTTCTAAGGGGGAAATTTCCAGTGTACACAGATGACTTGGACCCTGTATTGGCAGAGAAAGAGAGGAAGGAAAACAGACCTGAACTGGGCTCTTCAGAGTGCCTGATACGCCCTCTGATCTCCAGCTTTAATGAGCCTATGTCTTAGTTGTCCCTCCTGTACATTGCTGCAACATGCTGGAGTATATGAGGCTTGTTCTGAGCTTCTCAGCCAAGCACAGTTTCTGGGGAGAAGCATCACATTTTGGGATGCAGTTTGGTTATTGGAGTGATCCTGGGATAATGTCCCCAGATTCTGATCTGAGGGCTCAGTCCCACCAGGTAGGGGAGGGCAGGGTGGTCATTGGATCACCAGAACACTGGCTCTTGTTGAAAATAGGGTAGACAGGATGGGGGAAGCCAAGGGGATTGTTCGCTGGGGGTGAAAAGTCCCAGGTGGCTGGTTGGGGTGGCATTTGGATGGGATGGAAGGATTTGGATCTTAGGAATTGGGGGTCACTTTATCCAGCCTACAAATAAGACTCTCAGGTTGCAGTGCAATGCCATGTTCGAGGTAGTTCGGAGTTTCAGGAATAAGAGTTCAGAGATCTGACCACCTAATTAGATTTATTCAGACAACTGGAGTCAGAAAGACCTGGTTCTTCCTCTTCCCTGTTGAGGCATCTTGGGGAGGTTATTGAACCTTTAGATCAGAAATGGTTTTTCATTTATAAAATGGGAGTAATAAATATCTTCCCGTTAGGGCTGATGTGAGGATCAAATGGAATAATGCCAGCATGTTCAAGGGTCTGCTGCAGGTGTGTTCCTTAGCCCTCCAGCTTGATAGAGTCACCTTTTCTTTTCATATACTGAGAGATCTATCTGAGGACCATTCCACATACTGTGACTTGTCCCATCTCCCTGACTTCATAGCTCTCAGAATTCTTGAGATATTTTGTATTCCTCCTGATAATCTCTCATTACATTTGTATAAATTTCAAGCACCTTCTTCGTCTCTCTTGCTATGACTGCCCTCACTGCCCCTCAATTCCTTTATTCACTAGGAAAAATATCATTAACCAAGGTGGTTGTGTTTACTGAAGATGTGGGCCTAGCTGGTGGTGGTTCAAAGAGTTTATAGACCAGACAATAACTTAAAACTAGGTATTAGGTATTACCCTTCTAATGTTTCTCAGTCATTCCATGCGCCATCTCACTAGTCATCTGTATAAGTTAGCTATTGCTACATAAGAAATCATTCCAAACTTAGTGGTCACAATTCTGTGCATTAGCAATTGAGAATCAGCTATGAGGTTTTTCTGGTTTCAGCTGGATTCTCAATTAGTTGTGGGTCAGTTTGCTGATCTTGGCTGGACTCTTACCTGTCTTGGGGCTTCGCTGGAATACTAGGCTCTATTTTGTGTGGTCTCTCAACTCACAGCAGATTATTCCAGGCTTGTTTACATGGCAAGTGAGTGGAAGAGTACAGGGTCTCTGAAATCTAAGCTTAGAACTGACACTCTGTCACTTCTACTGCATTCTGTTGGTCAAAGCAAGTCACAGGATTCGCCCAAATGTTAGAGGAGGGGAAAAGGATTTTACTTATGGAAGAGAGGAGTTGCAAAGTTATCTTGCAAAAAGTGTGGATCCAGGGATGAGTAAAGTGTTGTGTTTATATTTTTTAACCTACCATACCATCTTTCCCCTCAGGGTCTTGCCTGGTGTCCTCTTGTTGGATCTCCAGTCTCTCCTCCTGGACCATCTAGCTCTTTTTGCCTTGTTCTGGGCCTACTCCCAGCCCCAGCCACCAACTCTTCTTTTTATTTGAAGAAGATTCTAAATTCTTCTAACTTTATTATGTAGAATATTTATTTTTCTTTGTTTACATTTTTTTCCTTTCAAATTATGTTCACACTAAAAATGATGATGCAGTTACACCAGAGCATGCAAGCATAGGAAGAATGCAGAAGAAAGATTGATCGGGGGAACCCTCAGCTCTGCTAACTCTAGGTTAAGAAAAGCATTATGAAAATTCTCTGGCAAACTAAGGTATCTTTTTTTTTTTTCTCCAAGTTGAGTTTTCTTCAGCCCAAACATTCATTTTAATGGAGGCAGTCTCAAACTTGTACAATTACTTGAGTAGTGCATAACTGGCATTTTTAGTTCAGTTCTGATGTTTTAGAGTAATAGATGTGAGTGAGAATGCAAAAATCTGGCAGATCCTGTACTGGGTCTGGGTGCCTGGGGAGGGGGGGTTGGAACAGCACACTGTTAATGGATGGGACAGAGGACATCTTACAATTACAGAGTGTTAGAGTCAATAAGACTTTTTGATATCTAGCCCATATACAATGAAACAGAATCCTAGAGAATTAAGCATCTCTAAAGTCACATAGCTGGTGACTGGTAGAGCTCAGACTAAAGGGAATTATGGGGATCATAACTATTATTGTGTCCTTCCTTGTGCCAGGCTTGTGGTAGGTCTTTATATTTACTACTTTAGTTGTATCTCACAACTCTGAGAAGCAGGAATTATTGGCTCCATTTTGTAGTTGAGAGAACTGAGGCTTTAAGAAGTTACAGGAAACGTGGTGGAATGAAGGACGTCCTCAGATCTCTCCCCTTGAAACAACAATAAGCTGAACATCTAAAACTAAACAAAAAAGGACCCAAACTGAACACCGGCATGTCTGAGTGTGGGATCTGCACATTAGGGCTACCAAAGGTGAAAAGCCTAGATGTCAGGCAGTGGACTAGGAGAAATAAAGAAGCTGCCTCTCGCAGCCTCCAGAGCACCCTGCAAGAAATGGGGGAGGGGAGAAGATGCAATGACTTCCCTGAACAGCCTACTTGGAAGTACTGGACTTCTATGCAGCCGGAAGGAAGACCCAGTCATCAGGGCAGAAAGCAGAGGAGCAGGATGAGACCGCAGAGAAACAATAGTTGATTTTTACCAGCCCCAGTTGCAAACTGAGGCTGAGCCACAGGCTCCAACTCCCAACCCAGAGGGCACCCCTTCCTATTGCCTCCAAGACTGATCTCCGCAGAGTCCCGGGGGAATCTAAGCAAACGCCACTGAACCTGTTGCTAATACTGACAGGGACTGAGACTAAGAGTAGCAAGTGTGATTAAATATCTACAAGTAAATAAGACATTATTTAGGCTTTAAATAAAGCAGGGATCCAAGAGGCTTAGACGACATACAGGGGAAACCAAAAGAAAAGCGCTTTCTCTGCAGGCTAAAGATAGACATTTATAAAATAAATCTTCTTTCTGGAAAAACAGCAGAATACACTTCTATTAATGCACAGGTGGAGAACTAGTCCATTAAATACCATGAACAAACAAGGTGACAAGGCATCTCAGAAAGAAAGAAAGAAAGAGAAAAATCTCCAGAAAATAAGCTTACAGACATAGAAATATGCAACTTAAATGACAGA
>NW_006431922.1:2273080-2306661 GCF_000325575.1 Pteropus alecto | reverse complement strand
TCAGAGCACAGAATAAGAATACCATGTTTTTCCTACTTCGCATATGTATTTTGTAAACTGTTTTGAAAATTTCTTTTTATTAACTTCTAAAATGCCCCTAACAGAAGTAAAAGCTAAAATAAATGAATGAGACTACATCAAACTAAAAAGCTTCTACTCAGCAAAAGAAACCATCAACAAGGTAAAGAGACAGCCATCCGAATGGGAAAATATATTTGTAAGCAATGCCTCTGATAAGGGCCTAATATCCAAAATAAACAAAGAACTTATACGACTCAATAACAATAAAAAACAAATGGTCCAATCAAAAAATGGGCAGAGGACCTGAATAGACACTTCTCCCTAGAGGACATACCAATTGCCAACAAATATAAGAAAAGGTGCTCAACATCACTACTAGCTATTAGGGAAAGGCAACTCAAAACCACAATGAGATACCATCTCACACCTGTTAGAATAGCTATAATCAACAGAACAAGTAATAACAAATGTTGGAGAGGATGTGGAGAAAGAGGAACCCTTATATACTGCTGATGGGACTGCAAATTGGTGCAGCCACTATGGAAAACAATATGCAGGTTCCTCAAGAAACTAAGAATTGATCTACCATATGATCCAGCAATTCCTCTACTGGGTATTTACCCCAAAGACTTGAAAACTCATATCCAAAAAGATATTTTCACACCAATGTTCATAGCAGCATTATTCATGGTGGCCAGGTCGTGGAAGCAACCGAAGTGTCCTACAACAGATCATTGGCTAAAGAAGCTGTGGTATATATATATATACAATGGAATATTATTCAGCCATAAGAAGAGATGAAATACTGCCTTTTGTGACAACATGGAAGGACCTCGAGATAATCATGCTAAGCGAAATAAGCCAGACTGAAAAAGTTGAAAATCACATGATATCAGTTATGTGTGGGATATAAACCTATAAGCAACAAATGAACAAGACAAAAAGAGACTCATGGACATTGAAAATGGACTAGTGGTTATTAGAGGGTAGGTGGTGGGGGAGGAGAGACAAGGTAAATGGGGTAAAGGGGGTCAAAATAAGGTTTAGGGGGTGGATGAATTGGGTAAAGGGGATCAAATATATGGTAACTGCAGGAAACTGAACTTTGGATGGTAAACACACAATAGAATATACAGATGTGATATTATGATGTACACCTGAATATTATATAATTGTATTAACAAATGTTACCCAATATACTTATTAAAAAAATGTTACAGTTTCACACAACTAAGTAAAGAGTTCATAGCACAGCTGTGACACCAAAAAGATTGTTAAAGGCGTTGGAATGACATTTAAAAAACTCATAAAATTTCTATTCACCTTGAAACAGATTGCTTGCCTATCTGCAAGTGCTGAATGAGATTATCTCCATGGTATGATTTTAGAAGACCCTGATTTAACCCCTGCTTCAAAAAAAAAAAAAAAAAAAAAACCAAAAACCAAAACAAAACAAAAAACAAAAAAGAAAATGGGATAGGGCAGGGGAGGGAGAAAAGAAAAGAAAATAATTCTTTCCAAAAAATGAAAATCAGAAAACTCAAATTTGATATGTGAAAATAAACAAGAGCTCAATTTAAGGTTTTAATTTCTGACAAAATGGAATCATTCTTGAAAAAAGCTAAAACTTAATGTGACCTCAAAGAATCAACATAGTATAGGGGAATGAGCACTGTGACCTCATATTTTAAATAACCAAATTGCATTAAAACTTGGCCAGGCCACTATAAGTCACATATATGGAAAATTCTGAAGGTAAGGCATAGGCCAAATCTTATTCGGTGGAAAAAAATATTCAAATTATAAAATATAGCAGTCCTTCTTTATCCACAGTTTCACTTTCCATGCTTTTGGTTACTTGTGGCCAAGCCCAGTATAAAAACATCAAATGGAAAATTCCAGAAATAAACAATTCATAAGTTTCAAATTGAGCATCGTTCTGAGTAGCATAATGAAATCTCATGCCATACTGCTTCCTTCCACCTGGGATGTGAATCCCTGCTTTGTCCATCATATCCACACTGTATATGCTCCCTGCACATTAGTCATTTAATAGCTTTCTTGGTTATCAGATCCACTGTCATGGTATCACAGTGCTTGTATTCAAGTAACCCTTATTTTACTTAAAAATGTCCCAAAGCACAAAAGTAGTGATGCAAGCAATTCGTATACACTGAAGTGAAGCCATAAAAGTGTTTTCTTTTAAGTGAAAAGGTGAGTACAGTATATAAGAAGATAATTTGAGAGAGAACATTCACATAACAGTATATTATTATAATTGTTTTATTTTATTATGTTATTATTGTTAATTTCTTACTGTGTCTAATTTATAAATTAAACTTTATCATAGGTATGTATGTATAGGAAAAAAAATAGGACACATAGGGTATAAAGTGTTTGGTACCATCTGTGGTTTCAGGCATCCACTTGGAATCCCCCTTGTGGATAAGGGAGGATTACTGTATTTAGAAAATATACAATTTTGTCATTGTTTTTAGTATAAACCAATGTATGTGATATTCTTGTGCAAAATAAGATGGGGGAATAAAAAATGACAAATTTCAACAGCCCTCATAAAGTCTCCTAAGCAGAAAGAAATTACAAAATTAGAATGCAATATAGTGAAATGGTTAAGTTTTTAGACTTGGGAGTCAAACTTCCTGGTTTCAAATCCTGGAGGAACCACTTTATTAGTTGTGTTAAACTTTGTACAAATTTACTTAACTTCTCTGGGCCTGTTTCCTTATCTATAAAATAGTGATAATGATAGTATGTATATGCCTCATAGGGTCATTTTGAGATCTGAATGAGTCAATGTATTATCTTCTTTCCAGTGCAGGATTCTCTTTATAGGAATTCAATTGGGGTGATTGCCTTATTGCTAGTAGTATAAGTTTTGAATTAAGGCAAACACTTTCCTGGTTTCTGGTTAGTATCTTTGCATTGGACTGTCTAGTATTACCTCTTGTCAGTTACCATTTCCTACTTGCACATGGCTGGCTGCTCTTGCATTGTTTTTCAGATTAGCCATGATTATCAGAGTTTTGGCAAATGCGCACAGGCCCATTGTTTGCAGCAAGAGGCACTGTGGAGGGGCAGGCACTCTTGCTAAAAGATGGTCATGGCTTATCTGGCTTGCTCTGATTACGTCTCTTGGGTCATACCCCATAGGTTGGTGTGTGATTTTCATGTTTGCATCTGGCATGCCTGTAGCTCTGCCACACACTCAGCCTTTTATCCATTTCCCAGGTTCCTGGTTCTACTTGGAGATCAGGCACTGGATAAAAGCAGGAATAGGGTTATCTGGGAAGTGGAGAGTGGAGGGAGAAGAAAGAGATAGATTGCTTTCCCAGCCCAAATACCAACACAGACTTTAAAAGCAAAGAGCACAAGTGATTCTATTACAATCCCCTTCTCATATATCTCCAATTCAGTGTTTCCACCCCCAGCACACCCAGACATAAAAAAGAGTGGTTCTGAGTATGAGCTAAAGACATGGTTTCCCAAGGGGATCCCTAGTGTGAGTTACCCAGGGTGATAGAAGCAGCCAGCTGGAGGTCAGAGAACAGCCTTGCCGCTGGCTCCCTGCCTCTCAGTGGCTCTTTGGAATAGCTCTGCCACAAAATATTAGCAACCTTATAGTCTAAATTTGGGGTTGGCAGAGATAAGAGACCAGACCATCTGCCTATGTGAGAGGCTTTCCAGGGCCTCAGTAAAAACCTGCGACAAGTGATGATTGTCAAGAGGTTTGATGGATTGGGAAACATGTGCATGTCTTGCTACCAAGAGCATCCCTGAATCTCTTTAGAAGAGGAGGAATGGTTTGCACTCAATAGGCTTGGGTATGTGTCTGTGTGAGTGCTCTTTCCCATGATTCTCCTAACCAGAGATGAAATCATGGAACAACATGTAATCCTACCATTACAAGTTACATCTGTTATATGAATTTTTCTGCTCTTGTTTCCCTTACCTCTGGGGCAGCATGAAGAAAACTCACAAGGGATATGGACTTTAAGGACCTGTGATCAAATTTAGATTCTTCTGTATATTAGATGATGATGCTGGGTCAAGTCACTTAACCAAAAAGAATTCCTTCACCTGTCAAAGGGACATAACAATATTTACCTCAGAGGTTTATAAAGTAGTATCTCAGATAAATGATGGTTGTTTTCTGAATTGATTACTTTTCTTGTTAAAGAAGAGGAAATAGACCATCCAGTTGTGTCCTGGGTGAGTCCTGTGCAACTTGCTGAGCAAGTTCCAACACCCACACTGGAGGCAGCTGGCCTCAGTTTCTGGCATGGCTTCTTGAGGCTACTATAAGCACAGCATCTGTGGATTCCGTGCTGAATCTTAACAAGTGGCCCTGGAGGGGCACAGGCTGGGGCTAAACTTGGCCTGCAGCTGAACTGCTCTCAGGACTGTGCTGCTGGATACCAAATACACAAAGCCACACTAATAAGACCAAGAGACTTAGGAGTTTTGCTTAGTACATAGAAACAGACACAGCAAGACAGCCAAAATGAGAAAACAAAGAAACAGAAACCATATGAGAGAAAGAAATCCAGGAATAATGGAGTCAAGCAATCTAACACATGCAGAGTTCAAAACACTGTTTATAAAGATGATCAATGAACTTAGAGGAAGTATAGATAAACTCAGTGAGAATCTTAAGAAAGAGATAAAAAACATAAAAATGGAAATGGAAATTTCCATTTCTTCAGAAATGAAGAACACATTATCTGAGATGAAGAGTATATTAGAGGGAAAAAGCAGAGTCGATAAAGAAAAGGGTGGAACCACCAATATAGAGGATGAGGAAGTCAAGGACATCTAATCAGAATGGAGAGTAAAAAGAAGCCAAGACTATAATAATTTAAGTAGCCTATGGGACAAAATTAAATGTAAAAACAACCAGATCATAGGGGTACCTTAAGGAGAAGAAGAAATAAAAGAGCTATTTGAAGAAATAATGATGGAAATCTTCTCTAACCTTGTGAAAGAAATAGATACACAACCCCAGGAAGCTCAGAGAGTCCCCCAAACCAGGAACCCAAAGAGGCCCACACCAAGACACATTATAATTAAAATGCCAAAGATTAAATACAAAGAGAGAATCTTAAAAGCAGCAAGAAAAAGCAATTACAAGGGAGCACCCATAAGACAGGCAGCTGATTTCTCAAAAGAAACTATGCAAGACAGAAGGAAGGGCTTGACACAAAATATTAGAAGTGATGAAAACTCAGGATCTGTAACCAAGAATACTTTATCCTGCAAAGCTATCATTTAGCGTTGAAGGACAGATAAAGAGCTTCCCAGACAAAAATAAGCTAAAGGAATTTATCAACACCAAGACAGTATTACAGGAAATGTTGGAGGGATTTCTTTAAGAAGAAAAAACATGTATCAAAAACAAGAATAAAGAATGGTAATAACTACATTTCTATCAACAAGTACCTCAAATGGAAAAGAATTAAGTTTTCCAACCAATAGATAGGAAAGCTGAATGGATAAGATAACAAGACCTCTACATGTGTTGCCTATAAGAGACTCACTTCAGATTAAAAGACACACAGACTAAAAGGAAGGGATTGGAAAAAGATATTGCCTTGATGGATTTGGAGGGTATTGCGCTGAATGAAATAAGTCAGATAGTGAAAGACAATTATCGCATGAATTCATGTACATGTGGAATCTAAAAAACAAAGTAAAAAACAACAAAAACAGGAACAAATTCATAGATACAGAGAATATTTTGAGGGATACTAAATGGGGGAGTTGAGGGGGGTGGTGAAAAAGGGCAAAAGGATTAAGAAATACAAATGGATAGTTACAAAATAGACATGGAAATATAAAATATAGCATAAGGAAAATAGTCAATAATGTTATAAAAAATATGTAAGGGGGAAGAGGGGTACTAGATTTAGTGGGGTGATCACTTTGTGAGTTATACAGATCTCTAATCACTATGCTGTACAACTGAAACTAATATATTATATATGCCAACTATAATTGGAAAAAAAAACTCATTGAATTGTACAATGTAAATATGAGCAACTAAATCTTTATTATATTTCAATAAAGCTGGGAAAAATGTAAAAAAAAAGAAAGAAGAAGAAATAGAATCATACCTTGGAATTGATAACAATAGCTGCTACTTAGGAGCTATTACCAATTATTGGGCATATACAGGACTTTACATATATTATTTCTTTAAACATGATCATGGATTTGGGAGGCCTTCCCAATGTACTGGGGAATCATTGCAGGCTATCAAGTTCTGGTGTTAAATTTCTCCCCAGAAATGACATATTTTGAAAGGGCTGTTTCCAGATCATTTTCTACCATATTATTTCTAATTCAGTTTTAAGCTTGTTTTCTCCCAAATCTTCATATGATAGAGTAAATATGTATGGCAGAGGTCATATTTATCTAGATTCAATGGAAGAAAAGCCAGCGTGGTCTGAGAATGCATTATTCTGGGTAATCAAATATTCTGGTTATATAGATTTCATATAACCATATGCAGCTGAGCAGTTGTCAGATAAATGTAATTCGATAAGATGCATTTAACATTCTACCTCTCTGTAATATGATTGCATTTTGATGAAGTGTAAACTTCTTTAGGATATCTCTCTGCCATTGGGTCATCTTTTTTATAGTCCTCAATTCCCATTGCATTGGACTACTATTTTCTAATCAATAGCATGCTAAATAAATGAGTTATTATTGCATTACTTGCTTCTGAAGGTAAGTGGCTCTATTTGTCTATAAAAATATCATTTATGATCATTTATGAGCTATGTAAGGTGATGGGAAAACAGAGGTGTGAAATACACTTCCTTCTTAACATATTGCCCACTAGCACCTGCCAGGCTTTCTGACTACTTTCTCTTGGATTTGCTGCCTCAATAAACAACTGAAGCACGAGTTTTCTTCTGAACTCACTTGCTTTCTGTTACATGGCACTCATCCTTTCCCAGGTGGTGCTGTTGCCTTTATTTCATGGGTTAGGATGTTCACCCAGGAAATGCTCTGTGCATGACCAACAGTAATACCAACTATTGGTGTCCATTCAGTGCTGCCCAGTGGCTTGCCAAACCCAAACAGTGGAGATATGGTTTTGTAGGCAGACTTTCCTAGGTTACGGAACAAACTAAGTCATTTACCAGTTGTGTGACCTTGAGAAAATTACTCGACCTCTCTGAATCTCCTTTTTTTGATCTGTAAAATTGTGGTGCTAATGCACATGTCATGGGGGAGGGTAAGGATTGTGAGGATTCAATGAGGTAATTAATATAAAATGTTTAGTACATGGTCTGAAATGAGAACATTCAAATTGGAAAGCTGCCTGAGAAGAGACTATTCAACCAAAGCATCATGTACTGAATTCTCTTATTTAACATTCTGGATCTAGCTTTTCAGAAAATTTAAATAAAGCTTCCTGAATTAGAAGGTAAATTTGGAGGTCAAGGTATTAAAATATTAGTAACAAAACAGAACAGTTCTCCTTTGCTAGCATAGGAATTCATGGCCAGGTGGGTACAGAGTGACACAGAAACACATCAGACACAAGGGCCAGTGATCTTGAAGTAAGGGGGAGTCAGGGAAAGGAGCCGATTGTCCACTTGAGACTAAGCCTCAAGAATTTGCAAACATTGTGGGAATGTCTTTAGCCTTCCTTAGCTTGATATGGGGTTCTATATCCCCAATGGTCAGGGAAATCTGAGCTGATGTTGGGGTTATAAGCAATTATCCTAACTACATTACTTCAATAGGGATTGCAAAATGGTAATATTCTAATTCTATTACTCCTTAATATATTAGCTGGGAGACTTCTATAAAGAGAAATTTTCCTTAAAAACTATTTGGTTACCCTATGATACAGCTTGTATAGCAAGGGCAGTTTAAATCCTTGGTTCTTGCCTTGTATTTACATGTTTTCAGAATAATGAATTAATCCCCTAGTATCCTCCAAAGGTGATCAATAAGTTTTGTTTTTGAGGTTAATTATGACCTCGTGGGTTTTTAACATATTTGATGTGTTTCAAGTCATTGCAGTCATTATTCTTACCGGTTCCCCCAAATTTCTATCTTTTGTCAGTGAGAGCCTCTTTCTGTGGGCTTCTGAATCCTTTGATAGAACACCAGTAGTATAACTTCCTTGTTGCCCAGTGTGACAAATGTTCTAGGTATATTTTATACATTTCCGGCTCCACACCTAGAATCAACAATTTCTCCAAGGAAGCTCAGTTCCTTTTGTGAAAAATGTTATTTAAAGATCACAAACTGGCTTTAAAGCTGCCCAGTGTTTAAGAGTTGGTCATTGTTTCTAGGCTGTTTCAGTGGACAAATGATAAAAAATATTTAGGATTTTTCGAAACTTAATATTTTGAATTTGAACTTAGTATTGCAGATTTTTTTAAAATTTAACTTTCTCAATTTTGTGTTTATACATCTTCTTTCTTCTGCCTAAAATCTTGGTTCCAAACAATATTAATGTATTACTTTATGCTTTACTATCTCTTGGTTGTTGGAATATTTTAATTTTAATCAACAATCTCTTGTTTGTTTCCTTTTTTTTTTGTAATAATAGTGCTTCAATGAATAACTTTGTATATACATCTTTGGATAATCTTTCCTGTGTATCTATAGGATATATTTCTAGAAGGGAGATTTCTAATACAAAGGATAAGAGTAATTTTGCTAATATTGCCAAATTCCAATCCATGGGATTGTTTCATTTTGCATTCTCACTAGCAACTTATGAGAGTAACTTTCCCCACAGGCTCTCCAACAGGACATGTAGTTTGGGTCTGAGTTTTTGTTAATCTGATAGGTATGAAATAAATTTTAGTTTATATTTTTCTTATTTTTAGTGAGGTAAAGTGTTTTTTAAAAATATGTTTTAGGGTAATTTACATTTCATTCCTTTGAATTGTTGTTTATATTGCTTGTTCATATGTCTACATTTACAAATTTTTAGACCTTTTGTTTCTATTTTTAAAAGTGCTTATACATTAAATATATCAACTTTGTTATGTGTTGCATTTGTTTTTCTCCTAGTCTATCATTTGTTTTTACTTTGTTCTTAGTGTTTGTTTCCATGTAAACTTAAAAGAAATGAATATTATTAAATTTATCAATCTTTTCATTGTAGCTTCTGGATTTTGAATTTCTTTCCATTTCCTAGCTGTAGAGGAATTCACCCATATTTTCTTCCAGTGCTTGTATGGTTCCTTAAAAACATTTTTTTAAAAATCTTTGATTTACTTGAAATTTATCCTTGTGTGTGTATGTATGTATATATGTATGTATGTATGTGTATGTGTGTGTAATGGATATTTCCCATATTCATTCAGGTTTTGGTAGCAGCAGCCAGGCAAAGATTCGGCTGTTTGGTTAGAGCCTGGAAAGTGGTTATTCTGAGGTTTTTGATTGGAGGAGGTAGCCAAATATGTAGTCTTCTCAATTCAGGTACTTCTGTGATTAAGAGTCAAAACACAACCAACCTCTGTGATTAGCAGAACAAAAGTTCCTCAAAACTGTTTATCACAAACAGGTGATGTTAAAAGTAACTTGCATGGGGCCTTTTCAGATGTGAGCACAAAAAGACTTGGGAAAGCCTCCAAGAGCCACCCTGTTCATAAGCTTCTGTACTTTGGACACCAGGTGGGCAGAGAACAAAGCTGGCAAGATTTTATGAACTGGCAAGCCTGGACTGTATTCCAGGTGAGAGAGAGCCATTCTACCTCTAGCAGAGTTGATCAGAGGGTTGCTTCCAGACAAGAACACCATTATTTTTCCTGTAAAAAGCCAATTTGGATATTCTGGGAGAAGGGGATAATATGGTACAGGTAGACATAGATAAAAAGGATTGGACATGAGCTGATAATTACTGAAGCTGGATGATGGTACATGGTGTTTATTACATTATTTTCTCTACTTCTGTTTATGTTTGAAAATTTTTATTACAAAATGTTAAAATGAGAAAATTCAAGTCACATATACAGCTTGTCTGAAGCACTTGTATCTGACCACAGCTACTCCTCTGGGCCTTCTACATCTATCCTTGAATCAAATTAATCACCAGCAGAATGCTGTGCTTGGATGGACCATATTAACTTAAACCACAGCAGAAAAGTCTTGACTAATGTATCTTTTATCCTTTTCTTTTATCGATGGTGGACATAAAAGATGTTCTTATATAGAATGTTCTTACATTTTCCATATAATCACTACAAAGAGACTGCTTCTTATATTATTAGATCTACCCTCTTAGAATCAAAGATTGGATCTGATTCAGGTACAATTCTTTTCAACAAGAATCCTGCAGAAGTAGTATTGCATACTACTAGGGGGCATATTGTGACCACTGTCTATTCGTGACATGGTAACCATTGATGATCTTTGCGTAGACTAATTTCAGTGAGTGTTTGCAAATTGGTAATATTCAAATTCTACCATTCTCACTTCATTTATTTACTTCTTTGTGACCTAGAACCCCTCTCCACACAGCACAGAAGACATGATTTAAAACTAGAAAATGCTAAGGGAGGCTACCACCAGTTGCCTTCCTCAACCTCGGGGGAACCTAGTAAGCCTAGGAAGCTTCTGAAATTGAGAGCACTGCATTTGAACAGAGCAGTCTGGCTGAATTTATATAAACATGTCTTGGAGGGAACAGAAAGTATATGAATAAATAGTGCTGGTTTAACACTATCTAACTGAACATTAGAGAGTTTGCCCAAAGCAACAATTTTAGTTTTGGCATAAATTCTCTAGAGCTTTTTAAAAAACTGTTGTAAAATGGAGGTTGTTGCATAGTAAGGCGTCTTCTGGTTGGTGGCAGTAAAGCCACTGCAAGGCCAAGTGATCAGAGAAAGGGTGTGGCCAACGTGACCAGGGTAGGAGAGGTATACACAATGGCACAGATATTGAGTCAGCACATCTGAGTTCAAATCATGGCTCTATAATCTACCAGCTATGTGACCTTGAGCTAGATATTTGGCTTCTCTGGACCTCAGTTCCTCAGTGTAAATGAGGGTTGGAGATTGTGACCTACCTTTCAGACTTGTGCACATTAGAGATAATATGCCAAGCAGTTTTCCCAGGGCCTGGTAGAGAATAGACATTTGCTAAATAGAGGTCACCAAAGTAACTTTAATTATCAGAGTAAATAGTTAAGCAAGAATTGGGGCCCATCCCTAAGTCCAATAGATGAACACTTTAGGCGGCAAAGTAGCTTCTGGAGCAGATAGGCTACATTTGAAATTGTGCAAGTTTCCTGCTGGGGAGAGTTGTAAGCTCCACAAAATACAGTGACATCACTACAGGGCTAAAAAGTCAGGGCAACTATCTAGTTAGCTACCAATAGAAATCAGAGGTCTTGTCATACTTCCAAAGCCATTTGGTAAGAAATGATATGTCCAACTTGTGTTCATGATGATGTCTAATAGCTCATCTCAAGCTTTCTCACTCATTAATTGCTGTAGTTTAGCTTTTTAAATAGAAATTTATACAAGGATTTGAAGTTTCTGTGGCTTCCTTTATTTGGTTTGGTATGTTAATAACACTAGGTTTTAATTTTAGTTTTCTAGCACCCTTTGTAATACATGAGATAGGGTGACCAGCCTCCTAGTTGCTTAAGTTTAGGACATATGAGGCTAATTGCTGTTGGTTTCTGGTCTGAATGTGGTTAGGAGGTACATGGGAAATTACTCTTAAGGAGGGTGGAGTAGAGTTGAAAAGCTGTTTAGAAGAGTAATTAATGAAAAATATTGGGATCTCCTCTTTCTACCTTCAATAAATACTTAATTAACTTGGTACAATTTTTAGACAGAGTTCAGAACTCCCTAACAAAGGCCCCTAGCCCACGCTTTTTTTTTTTTTTTTTACCACTTGATTAGACTATTGCAGTTATGAGCACAAATAGAGTAGGGGATGTGATATTGAAAATCTAGTCTAAGATTTTCAAGTCTATGTTGATGAGAAATATAGAACTTGAAGAAAAACATTGGAATTGAGATTCCGATTCCAATTTGACAGTCTCCAAAGTCTGTGGTCTTAAACACTCTGCCTTAAAGAATAGTAGACTAATTTATTAGAGCGCTGAATAAGATGGGAGAAATGAGTTTTCATTGTCAGGCTCAGGAAATATGTCACTGACACTATGACCTCTGAGAATGGCTCCCTGGTATTTCTCCCTACATTCCTTTGCTTCATGACCAAAAAATAAAAGGACCAAAGAGCCCTGTATTCCAAAGATAGAAGAAAATTAATGTTTAAAGTCTAAGGTCCCTGTAGACCAATGTTAAATGTTCTAGAACAAAGGTCAGCAATTCAGCATGATTATATGGGGAGCCACATGATATGACAGTAATAGAGATAATGTTCCATTATTGAGGGGAGGGTGCATTTTAGAAAGCCTACTGAGTCAAGAATAATTTAGTTATTGCTGGGGGTATGGTGCACTTGGTGCTATGTGCAACATTTTGAATGGAATTGGTTTCAGACAAGCCTGGCCTGAGCTGAGCTATAGTAAAGCTAACCACTTCCTCATTAGTTCTAGTAGAGGGAAACTTCCTCCATACCAGATAAAAGAGAGAGACTGTATTCATGTCAGCCAAGCGATGTTATTGCTCCATAACTAGGGAGGTAAGGAGAAAATCTCAGGATATCAGCTGGAGAGGAGATTTGGTAAAAACAAACAAACAAACAAAATGCTCTATGAGATGAAGTGGTTGGTGTTATCAGTTAATGGAGACGATATCTGGGCAGGTTTCTCAGTCAGGGCAGGATTCCCAGTAATGGAACTTTCAGAAAATGTAGAGTGGGAGGGACAGCTAATCGGAATGTTATTGGGGTGGAAGTATTGATATTTTGGCTGTGGATCTGTGAGGTAATCAATCTGCTTAGTGGACTTGAGCCATCCTTGTATGATCGCTGTTCTTCGTGGGTAAGTAGAGTGTTCCAAGAGACACATTCAGTGGGTGGTTATTGGAGCTCAGCTGAGGGCAGCTGTTAAGTGCTTTGATATTTTTTTAAAAAAAATTCAGACCTAGATTCAAAATTTGGAGCATATTTTATCTTCTTTGTTCCTCAATTTCCTTTTTTGTTATAATAAGTACTACCTCACAGTGTTGTGAAGATTAAATGTGATAGTATAGAGGGCAATTAGAAAAGCACTTGGCAAAGGGTCAACATTAAATCGGTGGTTCTCAACCTCAGCTGTGCATTGACATGGAGGAGAACTTTAAAAACCACTGCTGTCAGGTTTTACCAAAGACCAATCAAATGAGAATCCCTATGATTCTGTGCAACCAGGGTTGAGAGCCCCTGTACTAAAACTTATTTATTATTTGTATTTAGAAAACTCTTTTAGAGGATAGAAAAGAGTAGTGAATTTTAGTTAACTTTTAATGGAGTCCTGTGTTGTTAACTGCTATTGGTTTTCTTTTATGTAGTGGTAATTTAGAGAAGATAAAACCACCTGTCTTATAAATCCACTTGGATATAATTCTAGTTCCAGGCAATTCCCCTTGTTTCTCATGCTTAGGGAGCAGAAATGGGAAGATCTGCAAGTATAAACAATCCCTCTGGAATCCTACCTCCATGAGACACTGGTCTATCTAATCAGGTTCAAACCGGGGGCGGGTGGGGTATATGGGACCCCAGAAATTTAATTAAGGATGCTCTGCTGGGCCTCCTCTAGGCCTTGGTACAGGGGAGACTGATGGTGCCGGAGCACTCATTAAGGATCTTCCTCCTCCTTCCTCTACACTGTGGACTCTCCCGAAGACAAGGTCAGGAAGAAGAATTGAGTGGACTGCAAATGTGAGATTTCAGTTCTTGTGTTTTCTCATACAGCAACTGGAAAATTACAGACTTAAGATAACAGGGCTTTCCCAGAAATTCTCCTGAGTTGTTACTGAGACTAGGATTAATGTTATCCTGACTAGGAAGACCTAAGGGAGAAAAATTTGGCCCCTGTCTCTTGAGTTACTAGATTTAGTCATGTAGAAAAAATCTTCAGTGAGGTGAAAGCGTGTATCTAGTTTTGAACTGCCAGAGCTGAAACACTAGGAGAGAGAATGAAGGGCCCTTGAGGTCACATTGCTATTTTCTCCTTCCTTCTCTGCTTGGGCAAAGATAATCTTCGAGTACCGAAATGTTCCTATTCACATTTTAAAAAGTAAAACATAAATGGGGAGATCAAATAATAAGTAAAATAAGTAAAAATAAATATATTTAAATGAAAAATATAGTGATTAAAAAACCTTGAAATATTTGTGATAACAAAACATGAATGATTTGTTCTGAAGTGACTGGATAAAAGTAACTAAAAATGTTGAGCCCCATCTTGTCTATTCGTATCAGAGTAGGATTGGTTGTACGGAATATAGCTTCCTTGCGGGGGGTGGGGGGGTGGTAATAACTTTATTGAGATGAAATTCATATACCATAAAATTTATTCATTTAAATGGAATTCAATAATTTTTAGTATATTCAGAGTCGTGCAACCATTACTGCAATCAATTTTAGAACATTTTCATCACCCCAAAAAGAAAATCCATATCCTTTAGCTATCACCTCCCAACCATACCCCCTGACCCCAGGCAGCCATTAATCTATTTTCTATCTCTATGAACTTGCCTATTCTGGACATTTCTTATGAATAGAATCATATAGTATTTGGCCTTTTCTGTCTGGCTTCTTTTATTTAGCATAATATTTTCAATAGTCAGCCATATTGTAGCTTATGCCAATACTTCATTCCTTTTTATGGATGAATAATATTCTGTTGTATAAATACATCACATTTATTCATCAGTTGATGGACCTTGGGTTATTTTCATTTTGGGCTATTATGAATAATGCTGCCATGAACATTCATGTACAAGTTTTTGTGTGGAAATATGTTTTCATTTCTCTTAGATATACACTGAGAAGTGAAATTGCTGGGTCAAATGTTAACTCAAAGTTTTTGAGGAAATTTCCAGACTTCTGAAGTGGCTGAATCATTTTATGTTCCCTCCAGAATTGTATGAGGATTCTATATCCTCTCCAAAACTTATTACTATCTTTTTTATTATAGCTATCCTATGGGTGTACGTGAAGTCATATCTTATTGCCATTTTGATTTGCATTTGCTTATGCCTACTGATGTTGAGAATCTTTTTATGTGCTTGTTGGCTAGTTATATACCTTCTTTTAAAAATGTCTATTGAGATCTTTTATTCATTTTTTATTGGGTTTTTGTCTATTTATTATTGAACTGTAAGAGTTCTTCATATATTCTAGAAACAATTCCCTTCTCAAGTATGTGATTTGCAATATTTTCTCCCATTCTGTGTTTTGTCTTTTTGCCTCCTTAATAATTTTCTTTGAAGCACAAAATTATTAATTTTGATGAAGTCTAAGTTGTTTTATTTTTTGGGGGTCTATTGTTGTTTATGCTTTTGAGGTCATATCTAAGAAACCATTGCTAAATCCAAGGACACAAAGATTTACTCTTTCTTCTAGGAGTTTTCTAGTTTTAGATCTCCGAGCCATTTTGAGTTAATTTTTTCTGAATAGTATGGGGTAGGAGTCTGACTTCATTCTTTTGTATGTGGATATCCAGTTGTTTCATTACCAGTTGTTGAAAAGATCATTTTTTTTTCCAGGAAACACTTATTAAAGACATTTTCAGAGGCAATCCCAGTGTTTTGGTGTTTAGCGACAGACCTTCAAGCAGAGAATGAAAACTGATGTTTACTGAGTTTCTAGTTTCTAAGTCTCATTGTCATCCTAGGCAAAGTGGGAGAATCACAGGCACATGCATTGCCAGTATCCTATTTGTACCCATAACAGGAATTACTAATCAATCACAGCACACTCTCTGGTTAAGCTAGGGTTTTTGGGATAGTATCCCAAGAGGATCATTTTTGGAGGAGTTAAAACATTGAGGTTAATTTTGGACATGTTGAATTTGTTGTGCATATGGGACATGTAGGTGGAACTGTGGCACTAGGTGGTTGGATATAAAAGACTGAAATCCCAAATGAGGGAGAGATCTGGGTTGGAGAGACTTGAGACTTTGTCCTGTAGATGAAAGCAAATCCAACATCCTAGAGTGAGTGACAAGGCAAGATAACCTGGGACTAACTCAAGGAGTTTGATAGACCACACATAGGACTCCAGAGACTGGCCAAAAGGTAGAAGAAAAGCCAGGAGAGAATATTGGTGAGGAAATTAAGGCTAAAGGGAGATTCAAGGAGAGCTATTGATAGTGTCAAATGTCATGAGAGGTTTGGTAAAGTGCAGAGTGGAGAGTGTCTCTGATTATCATGAGAAGGTTGTTGGCCACTTTGGCGAGTGAAGCTTTGGTTGGGTAGTGAAGGTGGAAGCAGATGCAGTGGCCTGAGCAGTGAACTGGATGTGAGCAAAGACTCATGTTGGTGGAATCTTTTAAGAGAGACAGAGCAAGGTCTCAGAAAACCAACAAGATTATTGTAATTTCTTGGAATTTAAAGAAAATCTGAGATCAAATAAAAAGTTCAGCAGACTGTGAGAAAAATGTCTTAGATCAGATGAAAATGTTTGTGTCTGCTAGTTCCAACCTGCATGTCATAACATCAAACCAACTGCATCATTGTCTAAGACATTCCTGTAGAAATAGACCCCAAATTGTGGGGGGAAAATTAATCTCAGGGACAGGCCTTGCTAAAGAAGATTTACTTGCAGATAAACTACAAAATCTCTAAGATAGTTTTTCTCATAGAGGGGTCCACGTGATCACTTGGTTCAGAAACCCAGAGTGCTTTAAAAAATGTGGATCCCTGGGATGCATCTCAGACCTACTGAACTGGGGTCTCAGGTTTAATAAATTCTCCAGGTTTAGAAAGCTCTAGAAGCATGGATGATGATGTGGATATTTACTAACCATTCTATTCATAAGATTCTCCAGCAGTTTAATAACATGGGTAACTAGAGCCAGATTAAGGACCTTGCCTACTGGGAAGTTGCCGAGAGGAACCATCTATAAATGGAGTTAAAATATTCCTAGATAAGAAACTGGAAATTGGGCCCACTTCTATTAAAATAAATAGTAAGGAGGAAAACAACCTTTATTAGCCTTAAACTATCTCTCTCTCTCTCTCTTTTTTTTTTTTTTTGGATATTTTTAAGTGGATATTAGCTAAGATTTTGTAACAGCATTATGTATGGTTCAGCGCATTTTGGAACTAGTAATTTATTTTGTTATCTGTCTTAAATCATTTAATGATTCTTTAAGGAGTCCTGGTTTGGAAAATTACCTCCAAACCACCCAAAAGAACAACAACATGAAAACAAACTCAAACAAACCCAGAGACAAGTATAAGAGCTACATGAAAATGAGAGCTGTTTTGCTTAAATTAAATAGAAAATGGACTCTGTGCTGGACAGTGAAAGTAATTAGGAAAAATTATACTTCAGCCTAAGATGTTCACTAGCAGAAAATTAGTTTCACCTCATTCCGCTAAATAAATGTGGAATAAAAACATAAAATATTGTTTTGAGAGGGTGCAAAATCATTCACTTGGGTTCCCATCAGCCTTGGTTGAGCCTACGAATCCTAACTATTTGGAATTATTGAATTAAATAACTGAAAGGAGTTCAATTCTAAAAAGTATTTACTGAGTGCCAATGAAAGACAGTTTCTGCCATTATTAAGTTAACAGGATCAAGACAGGTATTAATAAGTTATTAGAAATATTATACACTTCTGTTAGGTGAGGGTTCAGTGCTGATAAACTCATGATAAATATTTTCAAAATGTGATATGTAACACATTAATAAAGTACATATTAATGTGCAAGTGCATGAAAAATGGAAAAGTTTAGTGTTCATAGATTCTATTTACTTTGTTTTAAAGAATAAAATATTAGAAATGTAACATACTTTGAATTTTAATAATAATTCCAAATTTTCACAATATTTTTTTTCCCCCTGGGAGGCTATCCAAACTTTATTCTTTGCTAACTAGCATTGTCCAGAAGTGAAATATTGCTTATAGATTTTTCTAGGGCTAATATTGGAGGAATAGCTAAAACATTACTAGAGACAAAAGTCCTAAAATGTATTTAACACTATGAAGCTGTTAGATTTGCCCAAATCCTTTCAATTGTTCACTTGTTTCCATCATATAAATTATTTATATCTCCTTTGCTCTGATAAAGGGAACCAGTAATTTTTATCAATTAAATTTTCTTATTCCTGTTATTACTGAGTTGGTATTAAACTATTGAACTACCATGAAAATGGATTCCTAAAATGCAGCTATGTCACTTGGGTAAGAGTTAAAACATCTCTGTGCCTCTGTTATCTGTCTATAATATACACTCTATTTTATGGACATATTATAAAGGTTAAAAGAGAAAACATTTTTTAACGAATACTCCAATATATCATGAACATAATTCTATAATATTGCTGAAAAACAATGACTAAGAGCGATACATACATACACTTAAAAATTTATAGATTTAAAAGCACCTTTTATATACATTATTTAAAAGTTTCTAAAGAAGACACAAACTCCTTTCAGAGCAATGCCATGAGATGCTTGTCAATGATTCCAGGAAGTAAAACACACAAGTGATTTTGTGTGTTTAATTTTATAGAACAAGTTCGTTTTATTCAGCTAATGAGAAGGAAGAGGTATTAAGAATTTGAGAATTACTTAGCCTCACTGACCTCATTTCCCCAAACATAATTATGTTGGCAGTGAGACAAAGGAAGAAGGAATTTTCCTGGACCTTCTGGTCTACCAAGTGTGCTAACCACTGGTATGCAACTAGGTGGATTCACTTTCAGGGTCCTCAAGACAAATGAGGCATAGAGCAATTATAAAGTCATCTCAATGGAGCTGGGAAGGAGGAAGCCCATCTGGACAGTGCTCTCAAGCTTTCATTGTGCTAGGTGCACACTCGAGGCAAATGGAAAACACAGCACAGCTCAGGAGAAGCCCAGAAATGAATATCAGAAGAAACACAGTAAAGTGTAACACGTTTGACACAAAAATAACATTGATTCTCATCTTCAGTGTAGATTCTCAGAGTGACTGAGCGATGGGAATCAGAAATCAGTCTAAAAGAGACCTTGACTTAAGAAATCTGGAGCTATTGGCTTTTATTTTTTAATCAGAAATCTCACTTCGAGTGGAAAAAATAACTTGTTCTTAGGTAAATCCATTCACAGAATTGTGAGAAAAAGCATGTTCATACACAGAGCCAGAGAAAAGCCCCCAAACTGAGTCTCCCTCTGTAAGTGGAGGGCAGAGAATGACTAAAGAAAGAGGCTGGGTCACTCCAGTCTGGTCATTAATAGAGTTTATAAAGGGAAACTTACATATGAGGCATGTCTTGGGTGGCTGCAAGATGAAATGGATCCCTGTACAGCTTGGCAGTTGCCAATGAATTATATAGGGTAAAAGGGCAGGGAGCAGGGGACAGTCACAGGTAATAGTAAGTGAATACTACCAGGAGTGGGAGATTACATGCTTGACCAGGTCAGGACAATAACCTGTTCCAGGAACCAGCACATAGAAGGAGGTAAGGGAGGGGAGCTGATTTATGTCAGAAAGAACATCAACTATGATCAGACATTCTCTAAGGGGGATTTGCTGAAAGCAACCTCTGTTCTGGCCCGGGCCCAGCTTGCAGGACAAACAGTGGTCACATCATGGAACAATCTATTCTCCCCAAAGAACTTGGTTTGTGTTTTGGGTGAGGGCTACTGTTGGCTGCTTCATGAAGACACTGAAGGGAACAGTAGAATCTCAGAAACAGGAGCAGCCAGGTTGTGTCTTTGGTTGTATCTTCTGAGTCATTTCCTATGTCTCCTGTAGCTGGTTATCGGTGAACTGTGTCATTGCTCGGACATGGCACCCTGCACTCTATGTTTGAAATGTAATCTACTCAAATATTTGTCAATTGAGTTTTCTGTAACAACACTATGCTAAGTATTGAGGGTGCTGCAGGAGGTGGATGAAATTCTGTCTTCGATATCATAGATCTCACACTCTAGAGATAGTTGAATATACACAGCGAGTTTTTCTTCTTTAACTTCTCCTTGTCTTCTAATTTACTTATCTATACTCAAAAATTCAGAAATCTATTTTGAGATGTATTGGTTGTGAATTAATTTCTTTTGGTACAAACTCATTTCTTTCCTAGATTAAATGTAATAATATGTTTTATGACATCTGATGGTTCCTGAAAATCAATAAAACTAGTCGATGATTAATGTTTGACTGAAGGTGAAGGGAGAGGCTTCTGGAGAAGCAGAGCAGTATAGAGGGAGTTTCTTCTGGAGAGATACTCAAGTCTCAGCAAGAATCTCAAGAGTTGAATGGAAGAAAATAACTTTTAACAACTATTTTGTTATTTACTTACAGAAAGGTAAGGGTCAACATGTCCTAAATATGTCAGTGATGTATTTCTTCAAGAATGACAAAATAGGTGGTGGAGGTGGGATACTTGAGAAGTCTTTGATCAAATTTATTTCTTGAAGTGTGCTATGTAGCATTGCTAGGATAGGAAGTTTATTCCTAGTATGAGAAATTTTGCTTATGGAGCATAATTTCTTAAGTGGTTTCTTTTCATTCATCTATCTTTCATAAATTTATTTGATGAAGTGGTTTTGGTTGAATTAAACTTGATAGTGAAAGGAAGGAAAGACTGAGTTTTGGTATGTTTAAATGACTATTACACCCATTCTTTGTGATTAAAATTTAAAGTGCCTAGCCTTAAGACGCTCTGGCTCTTGTATCCTAGAAACTGGAGTTGTAATCTTGTTCTCACAAAGTGTCCTCTCAGATATAATCTTCGCAAACTGAGCATTCTACTACTTCATAGAGAATGAGATTCAATTCAGCATTCTTAAG
This sequence comes from Pteropus alecto, assembly GCF_000325575.1. NCBI lineage: Eukaryota > Metazoa > Chordata > Mammalia > Chiroptera > Pteropodidae > Pteropus > Pteropus alecto. Next base: position 2,285,729 of record NW_006431922.1, on the reverse strand, counting down.
ACAGCGGGGGAGGGAAAATGCATGAGAGAAAAGGAGCCTTTCTTAAAAGTACTAGAATGAGAATTGAAAACAGACAGACCTGCCTTCACAATTGGCAATGCAAGGCTTGATGCGTGTGTTTGTTGGCTTCTGATACTTCTTTCGGCCTCACTTGTGGATGTACCATCTGCTAATGAGTTATTATTTGGAGTTGTCAAATCATATACAACATATCAGTGTCTTCAAAGTTCTAGTTCCTGCCTCTGTTTTGTTTTTTTCTTTATTATGACTTTCTGGGGACAGATTCCCTCTGTGATGGAAGATGTAGAGCAGGAGATTGGAAGGACAATGCAACCTCTGATATTTTCTTGCCTTTATTTTTTTTAAAAAAACTTAGCAAGCGAGTAATAGTTTGAAAGAAGAAGAAAGTACATGTTTAGGTGACAAGGAAAATGGATGACATTCAGCTCCCATCAGGAAACATAATGAGTCTTTCACTGAGTGAAGGTTTATCATAGATTACAGGGTATATAGTTTATGAGTCTTTGGGGTTGGGCAGTGGGTTAGGCCGGGTTCATCATTTACCAGCTGGCAGGCACTGAGCAGATTGCTTGAACTCTCTGAACCTTAATTTTCTCATCTATAAAATGGAGATACTTGCCTAACCAAGTAATTGTGAGAGTAAATTAGATAATCGTGTAAAGAACTCAGTACATTGTTTGGCACTTGATAGATGTTCAATGAATGTTAGCTCTCCTTTTCACGAGAAAGTTCAACTAAGTGATTCAGGCCAAATTGAGAAGTTGCTGTTTCATTCTCTAGGAAAAGAAAAACCAATAATGCTGCAATAATTATATCTTCTTTTGTACAAGAGAACAACTAATTCTATGTTAAGAAAGTGGGGTCCAACAATATAAGAGAATGATGAAACAATTGGGTTTTACTTTTTTTTAATCAGAGGCATTTAAAAGTCCCTCTGATGTTTCATATGCAAGTCTTCTGATGAGGTGTGGGTGTGGCGTCCTTTGAAACTTGCAAGATGACCTGTGGGAAAAGTCACCTTTGTTCAAGGCGAAGGATGTATTTCTGGTACCTCCTCCTTTCTTTTATAGAAGGCAAAATATGTCCTGGAGTAACTCAACTTCCTGTTTCATTGTCAAAGGAACTCTCTGGAAAGGAGAGTGTGCCCGTACTTATCCTCCATAGAAAGAGAGATGACCCTGAGAAAGAAAGCTGGGCATCATCATGCTCCTTTCTCCAAAAGCTCACAAATAAGTACTTTAATGGGTTTACATGGGTAGGGATATATAGATTTATTCATTGTCATAAATTTGCATTCACTCAGAAATACCTGGTATCAAATTTAGAATGAGGCTAGTTGTTCTGTAGCTTATTTATTGATTAAACAATGAAAGAGGTACTAAAGTTTGTTAGAGGAATATCTACCTACCTATTTGTTAATTGTGAGAACAAACAGAAACATTTACTTAGGTACAAAAAATATTAATAAAAGCAGTTAATTACCCAGCGGTCGAGGTATTAATTATACTAAATTTGATTTTTCACTTATGCATATGTAATAGACCAAGCTATACTTGATTATTAGGTGTGTGGCACAAAAATCTTAATTTCTCTTAAAGTACTCTGTAAAACTGACATACTGAATCCTCTCATCCATGATAATCTGAATCGATAATTTGTTTTCATATTTTAATTGTTTTAAAACATTAGGACCTATAGTTCTTGATTAAGAAACAAAGAGAAATCACAATTGTAGATTTGTGCTCTTAAGGAATATTTAAACCAAAGACGAACACATTTTCCTCATATGGAGAGTTCCATATTTGGTCTTGGCGGTCAGATGACTGCCTTCCTCACCTCTCTTAGCTTACTTTCCTGCTCTGTAGGATTGCAACGGGATCTATTTTATAGATTCATTGTGATATTTAAATAAAATAAGTTGCCCAAAGTGCTTGACTTAATAAATGCTAGCTATATATATCTTTGTTTCAATTATAAAAAGCTAACTCATGAGTGAGATTTCATAGTGATGTGGTATCCCTTAATAAATTTATATTTATCCAGTTGCCATTTATGATTTAATTACCAAAATTAGAAAGTTAATCTACCATTCTTGAGCATAACTACACCTTTTTGTCAGAAGAATCTTGCCTCAGGGTCACCTTATAAAGAAACTAGTATTACTGAAGTTATTTATTTATTTTTAAATCTCAGTGTCTAAACCATGTGGGATGGGACTTACTTCATACTGAATTTCTAAGGCCAGAAATTGTGACCTTATTATCTTGATAAAACGCTCATCTGTACACTTTATAATACATGGAGAAATGTTGTATAATACATGAAAAAAACTTGGTCAAAAATAATTAAGCCATCTTCTGTGAGAAATAGTGATTCTTTAGGCCAGTGAAGCCCTTGTGATGGTCTGCTAGATATGAAGGAAAGAAAGTTCTTTGCCTATCTCCTAGGGATACTGCCATACTGCTTAAGACAGCAGGGAAGCACCTTGGCAGAAGAGCTATCCTTTGCCCCCATAAGGGGCTTGCCTTCTCTTTGACCTAGTCTGGTCGATGCTTCCATTCAGGGCTGGGCATCCATGTGTGACTTTGAAGAGAGGGTTCTTCACCCCAGCTGCCCCTTTTCTTGCTCCCTCTAGGGTAGTGCTGGGTGGAAAGAAAGCCAGCCATAAATAAATATTCCTTAGATCTCATCATTCTTCTTTTTGATAAGAATACTTGTGCCAGTAATTTTTTTTCTTTTTAATAATTTTTTTTTCAATTATAGTTGACATAGACATTTCTATAACTTATGAAGTGATAAATCTAGTACTTATCTGACACCATACATAGTTATTATAGTATTATTGACTATATTATTGACTATGTTCTCTATGCTATACTTCACATATCCATGACTATTTTGTAACTATCAATTTGTATTTCTTAATTTCTTCCCCCTTTTCACCTAATCCCCTGACCCGCCCCCACCCCCAAATCTGGCAACAATCAAAATGTTCTCTGTATCTGAAGTTGTTTCTGTTTTGTTTGTTGTTTATTCTGTTTTTTAGTTTCCACATATAGGTAAAATCATACGCTATCTTTTTCTGTCTGACTTATTTCACTCAGCATAATGCTCTCTAGGTCCATTCATGTTGTTAAGGATGGCAAAATTTCATTTTTTTTATGGCTCAGTAATAGTCTATCTGACATCATTGATTATGTATATATATATGTTTATGTATATATATATGTGTGTGTGTGAGTGTGTGTGTATGTATATGTGTATATATGGAGAAATGTTGTATAATACATGGAAAAAACTTGGTCAAAAATAATTAAGCCATCTTTTGTGAGAAATAGTGATTCCTACCCTCCTCTTTAGACCAGTGAAGCCTTTGTGATGGTCTGCTAGATATGAAGGAAATATATGTATATATACACACACACACTCACTTCTTTATCCATTCACCTGTTGATGGATACTTAGGTTGCTTCTATAACTTAGCTATTGTAAATAATACTGCAATGAACATATGGATACACATGTCCCTTCAAAGTAGTGTTTTTGGTTTCTTCAGATAAATACACAGGGTGGAATTGCTGGGTCCTTCCTTGTTTCTTGTTATAGCCTTTGTTTTAAAGTCTATTTTGTCTGATATAAGTATTGCTACCTCAGCTTTTTTTCTTTTTTAGGTTTTATTTTCATGAAATATCTTTTTCCATCCCTTTCCTTTCAGTCTGTTTGTGTCTTTTGATCTGAAGTGAGTCTCCTATAAGCAGCATATATATCGGTCTTGTTTTCTTAACCGTTCAGCCATCCAAAGTCTTTTGATTGTGCATTTAATTCATTTACATTTAAAGCAATTGTTGCTAGATATGTAGTTTTTGCCATTTTATTATTTATATTTTTTGATCATTTTTTTCTTTTTAAAGAAGTCCCTTTTTTCTTGTAATACTGGTTTGGTGGTGATAACTCCTTTAGTTTTATTTTGTCTGGGAAGTTCTGTATCTGTCTTTTGAGTCTATGTGATAGCTTTGCTGGGTATAGTAATCTTGGTTGTAGGTCCTTGCTTTTTATCACTTTGAATATTTCATGCCAAGTCCTTTTGGCTTGCAAAGTTTCTGTTGAGAAATCAGCTGGCAGTCTTATGGGAGCTCCCTTGTTGACAACTAACTGCTTTTCTCTTGTTGCTTTTAAGATTCCCCCTTTGTCATTTTAATTATCATATGTCTTGATGTGGGCCTATTTGGGTTCATCTTGTTTGGGACTCTGTGCTTCCTGCGCTTGTATTTCAATAGTCTTCAATGATGGAAATGTAGGGAAGTTTCCATCATTCTTTCTTCAAATACGTTTTCCAATTTCTGCTCTCTCTCTTCTCCTTATGGTATCCCTATGATGTGAATGTTGGTATATTTGGTGTTCTCCCTGAAGCCCCTTAAACTATCCTCATTTTTTGGATTCTTTTTCTTTTTGCTGTTCTGATTTGTTGCTTTCCTTCACCTTGTCTTCCTAATTTCTGATTCAGTTCTCTGCTTCATCTGATGTACTGCTGATTTCCTCTATGTATTCTTTATTTCAGTTATTGTATTCTTCATTTCTGATTGGTTCTTTTTCATGTTTTCTATTACCATTTTTATGTTTTCTATCTCTTTATTGAAGTTCTTACTGAGATCATTGAGCATACTTAGAATCAATGTTTTGAACAAGCATCTAGAAGATCACTTGTCTCCATTTTGTTTAGTACTTTTTCTGGAACTTTGTTTTGTTCTTTGTTTCTCTATTTGGCTGCCTCCCTATGTTTGTTTCTATATATTAGTAGAACTGCTACATCTCCCAGACTTAGTAGAGCAGACTTATGTAGTAGGTGTCCTGTGGGGCCTGATGGCACTGTCTCCCTAGTCACCTGAGCAGGATGCTCCAGGTGTGTACCTTGTGTGGGTTGTGTGTGCCCTCCTGTGGTAGTTGAGCCTCAGTTGCTATTTGCTTGTCAATAAGAGGGATTGACCCTCAAGCTGACTGGCTGTAAGGACTGGCTATGACTATCGTGGAAGAGGTATTGTGCAGAGGCTGACCCTATGGAGCAGAATTTTCTTTCGTAGGGCTCTAGTGTCTTCCCAGTTTGCCCTTTGAGTGTATTGTTTGTGGAGGTGGTTAGGTGGTGCTGTGGTATGGTCTGAAGCTGGCTACTGGGTGTGTTGATTCTGGGGCCTCTTGGTAGGGGCTCTGTTGTAGACCAAGTTCAGCCATTTATCTTCCTATGAGTCCATTTACCTGACCAGGAACCTATAGATAAAACAAATAATCACCTTCAATTTTACACTTTTGTAAATCTAGGTTTTCATATACTGAAAGATTGACATATCTATATTGAAAAGTTTAGTGAAAGAAAAAAGTGCTCACATTTATGTATATGCGTGTGCAGGGAAGGGAAACATCTACCCTTCCTTTTCTTTTTTCCTTTTTTGCTCTTAATCAGCCTAAAGTGCAAGGCAGCAGTCCTGATTTTATGCCTGCCTTTTTCTAGCTTATTAATGACTGCTTTAATTGTGTCCCAAAATTGTCAGGAGTCTAATTGGTCTGACCCTCCATGATTTTTCTAAACATTAAATGATGTAATTGGTGCCAGAGATTTGTGAGTGAGACTCAAAAGAGGCATTATTGGTCTGCACATCACTTGATGAACAATGGTGTGAGTGAGCTTTTAGTCTGATCTTTATTCATATCTGGTCTTGCTTTATAATTTATACTGCTCCTAGCAATATACAATGCAGTGGTAAAATAAATGGCACAAAGAATATTTGGTGTTGCTTGGTCCTGGTGATGTTAGGAATTCCAGTCACATTCGTTCCTGCCCACATTACCTATACTATTTAAAAATGAATTTTCAGTCTTCTTCCATATTTTCTTTGTTCTTTGGAAATGCATGGTTCAACTTTAGAACAGGGTAAATTAATTAAATTCTAAGCTCTTAATGGTATTTTAAAAAAATACCATTAATTTTTTTTAAACAAAAGGATGAGAGATAACTGACTCTATTTAAGGCTTCCCTATCACTTAGTTTTTTGTAAGGGGGAAAATCAATGCTTGTGTATTGAGCCACTTGCAAGTTTTGAGACTGGGAACCTAGAAATTCTCTCTCTTTACTCAGATAAATGGGAAAATGACAAGAGTGTTTAAAATGGCTCTTGGGAGCATTGGAACCCAGCAGGAGAATCAATCAAGCCATATCTATAATAGTTGAATAAACTCCATCGGGCCACCTCTATTCTGGGATGACAGCACCTTTTACAGTGAAAACTAGAGTTTCTTGGTGTATTAGTTTGCTAGGGTTACTGTAACAAAGTACCACAGCTGGAGTGGCTTAAGCAACAGAAATTTATTATCACTGATCTGGAAGCTGTAAGTCCAAAATCAAGGTGTCAGCAAGAATGGTTCCTTCTGGAGCTGTGAGGATCTTTTTCAGGCTTGTAGTGGCCATCTTCCCTCTATGCCTTTTTATGTTATCTTGCCTCTATGCCTGTTACTGTATGCAAATTTTCCCTTTTTATGAGAATACCAGTCATTTTGAATTAGGGTCCACCCTAATGACCTCGTTTTAGCTTCATTATCTCTGTAAAGACCCTATCTCCAAACACTTTATATTCTGAGATACTTGGGGGTTAGGACTCCAGTATATTTTGAGGGGGAGGGACACTTTTCAACCCATAACATTTGTATCCTGAATTTGTCAAAAAATGGGAGATTGACGAGGTAAAATTCAGAAGGGAAATGAGGAGAGACGGAACAGCAGAAAAATATATGTGCTGTGAGAAATAAAACTCCTGGGTGATGTTCTCCTGAGAAGGGGTAGTCATATCAGCATGAAGAGGAAGAGTAACCACTGAGTGAAAAATAGCTGTTTTGAATTTTTGGAAAGATGTATAGCAAGTGAATTGATACTAGATGATATTATTAGGGTGTTTGTGACTTCAGAGGGAGAATAATATATGAATAAGAGCATAGCTGTGGAATTAGCTAGACAGTGTGATCTTGGGCAAGTCTCTTAATTTCTTTGACCTTTACCTTTTGATTTTCGGTCTTTAAGAGGTAAACATGCTTCATAGGGTTCTTATGAGAAATCAATAAGATAATTCATATAGAAGTCTCAGCACATGTGTGGCAACCTTTTTTCAGTAAATGTTAGCTGCCTTTGTGTTGGTATCCTGGCTGAACACAGATTCAGGATGTGGAAGAATTTTAGTGTTTTGTGGGTTGTGGTGAATTAAATGAAAGCATCAGCCCTAAGCATGAAGACCAGCAGCCCTGATTCCATATTTGTAGGTGGTGGTTGGTTTTCAAAACTTCTTTTTCTTTTTGCAAAACTTTGACCTGTTTTGCTAAGGGTATGCTTGGCCTCTTGGATAGTTGCCATAGACACTGTCTGATTTCAATCTTTAAATCTGAGAGAGACCCTGACAAATAGTAAAAGTACAAGAATACTATTGGATGAACAATTTCAGTTAGTTGAAATAAAATGTCACTGAATTATCTAAAAGCTACTCCAGTCCTTTTCAAAATAATGTTTGTGAGTAAATCTGTCAAGTATGTATAACTTGGTGGTTTTAGGCAATTTAAGTTATAAACAATTGTTTCTTGCCATCATCATTATGATCCAGGATGTGATATTCATTGGTGGAATATCACATGCAAAGAGAAAATACAGGCAACACTTGTTTGAGAGGCCAAAGTCCTCTTCTGGCATGATTCTAGCATTAATGTAGTTGGCCTTGGATCATTGGATAAAGGCTTTGCCTTGCCATTTCATTTGACTGTGGGAATGTTGTTCTGAAGGCTACTTCTTGAGTATTATCATTATGGGGGCCACCAAAAGCTGGGGATTGAGAAAGGAGATGTCCTTTATATACTGTTTAAGGTTGTGACTAAGCAAACTTGGGTGGCAGAAAGAATTTTTCTTTGGCAAACACTATTAGAAATATTAATCCACTAAATCGCATAACTTTCAAAGTTAGATACTATTATTATCCCTACTTTACAGATGAATAGACATAAGGCAGTGGAGAAGTCAGGATCCAAACCAGTCAGTCTAATAATTCCAGGGTCTGCGCTCCTAACAATTGCATCACTGTATGGGAGGTTTGTCTGCAAATAAATTATGAAACCCTAAGCCTTTGGAGTAGAGAGCAATAAATTCTATTTTTCATGGAAAACCCTTCTGTGAGGGATAAGAATAAATGTAAGTGACAAAATAAAGAATAGGTACATTACTACTTTTACTTTTCAGATTCCATCAGAACACCTTACCAGTGGCCTCTCTGCACATCTGAATGAAATAAGGCATTTATTTTATTTGCTTCCTTATCATTCAGTTTACGTGTATTTGGAAAATTAAAGTGCTAAAAAGAAAATCAGTTGAAGGAGAGACTATGTATATCAACCAGTTCTTAACCTATTTACTGAAGAAATATTTATTAGTATATTTAAAAATGAAATAATCTTTTTGTCAACAATCAAAATTCATTATTTTGCATCAAAATAAATCTTTAAATCTCATTAGTTTCCTTTAAAATTTTATGTTATTCTGAAATCTATTCTCTTACAGTTTGGACAAATTAATAGGATATCAATATTAGATAATCACAAATGGTTTAGAATTTAACAAAAATAGAAGTTATTGCTCTCTACTCCAAAAAAAATTTTTTTTGAGGAAACTAAGGCACAGAGAGATTAAGTAGTATACCTGTGGCCTCACGGTTAGTAAAAGGAAGAGCTGGGTTTCCAGTTCAGGCTCTCTGATGTAGAGCCCATTTTCTGTGTTACTGTTATTTTGTTTGTAAAATACCCTCCATAAATCTACCACACAGATGTTGCTTTAAGGGCTTAATATATGCAAAGCATAGTGTGAAGAGCTGTAGAGTTAAGAAATCATTTTTTGAAATCAGGCCTCTTTCTGTCTTGAAAGATTTTATTTTTTAGTAGAGATAGTAACACAAACATATAAATAAACAATGAAAGGTAAGGTTTGGGCAGGAGGGGCTTTGAGAGGAAGATACTTCTGGCTGAAAATCAACAGTGGGTTTCTGAAGGAAGTAAGATTTCAGTTTTAGTTCTAGGAAGGCAGACCCTGTACTTTGGTTTCCTAGCTCTTAGCACAAGATCTATAGCATTATAGATGCTTTTTATAACAATTCAATTCTTTTAAAATAAACGAATACTTTGGACCTAGATATGAGAAGTAGAAGTAGAGGAAGGATACTCTCAGTCCAACTTGATGATGCAAAGGTCAATTGTCTACTGACTCCAGGTGGGGCCCTGTGCTAGGTGGGGAGAACAGCAAGTACCAAAGCACGGAGACAGGAAAGCTCAGGGTGCAAAGTCCACCTGGGTGTACAATGTTACTGGGTGTGGGAAGGGAGTGGGAGGTAAGGCTGGAAGAGTGTTGGAAAGATCTTGTTCTGAGGAATGTGAGGAGAAAGATCCCCAAATGTGTCATTATTGTCTATATTTTTACTTTTCTTAAACAAGTCTTGGTGATTGCTGATTATGATCATTTTTTTCTAATATAAAAAAAAACTACTTAGATGTAAGAACAGCAATTTATTCATTTATATATATTTCATTTACAATATGCTAGAACCTGCAATTGTTACTCATTTCTATATGTTTCCAAACCATATAAACAGTCTAAAGCAGTAGAAAAATGTCTTGTTTGTATTTAACATAATGAGCCAATTCTAAAATGATGTTTAGACACATTAAACCAAATCAATTCTGAGGCAAAGCTAATTTTTAAACGTTCATGGAATTTTTCCTGAAGGATTTGAGTGGAGGCTGTTCCTTAAAATAGCTGCAGAAACTTGGGACGAGGTGCTTAATTTATATTGCATATATAAGCAATATGTACATTTTATATATCTCTATGCTTATACCAACTTCTCTGTAGCTATCCCACTATGTAGCATATAATATAAAAAATTTAAAGAGGTTTTGGACTTTAGAATCTGACAGATCTGATTGGAAGCACAGCAATGTCACTTTCTAGCTATATGTCATTAGGCAAATTGCTTAACTTTAAACCTGAATTTTCTCATATATAAAATCAGAATTACAATTTCTAACTCATTATGCTCATAAGAGCATACATTTATTATTGCATAATTGCTGTGTATTTTCCATTTGAGGAAACTGAGGCACAGAGCGATTAAGTAGTTTACCCATGGCTGCACAGCTAGTAAAAGGCAGAGCTGGGTTTTCAGTCCAGGCTCTCTGATGTAGAGTCCATTTTCTGTGTCACTGCTATCTATTTGTAAAGGACCCTCCATAAATCTACCACACAGATGATGCTTTAAATACTCATTTCTTTCTTTCTCTCCCACGGCATTTGGAAGGCTAAAATGGGACAGTAATTCTACCTTTTAAAAGTTCATATGTAAGCTTTCCAAATAAAAAGACATTTAAAAATTTCGAGGTCTAAAGTTTTAGAGTGCTTAGAATGTTAATAACCATTTTTCCATATCGAATATATTAGTGATATATGTTCAACATAGAAAATTTTAAAAATAAAGAAAGAGGTGAAATGAATCAAGATCATCTATACTCCTTGGAGATAATAAAGTGATTAAAATTTTAGTAAAATAAATGAATTTTTAAAAAATAGAAATAAATTGGTATATAACATAATATTAGTTTCAAGTCTACAACATAACAATTCAACATTTGTATATTTTCCATAACTATTATTACAATAAGTCTAATTACCATTTATCACTATACAATTATCCCTCTTCACCTATTTTGCTCAGTCCCCAACCCTCTTCCTCCATGATAACCACCGATCAAGTCTCTGTATCTATGAGTTTTGTTTGGTTTTATTTTAGTTTGTTTTGTTTTTTAGATTCTCTATATAAGTGAAATTATATGGTATTTGTCTTTCTCTGACTTATTTAGCTTAGCATAATACCCCTAAGATCCATTAATGTTGTTGCAAATGGCAAGATTTTTTTCCTTTTTTTTAATGGCTGAGAAGTATTCGTGTGTGTGTGTGTGTGTGTGTGTGTGTGTGTGTGTGTGTATGTGTGTGTGTATCATAGTTTTTTTATTCATCCATGAATAGGCACCTAGGTTGTAACCCTATCTTGGCTATTGGGAACAATACCTCAGTGAACAAAGGGGTGTATGTATCTTTTTGAATTAGCATTTTTGTTTTCTTTGGATAAATAACCAGAAAAGGAAAATCTGGATTATACGGTAGTTCTATCTTTAATTTTTTTTTCGAGGTATACACATCAACACACTTTACTTTTTAAAAATCTTCACAAGAACACTGCAAGGTAGACAGAATTGTCTCCATTTTTGTAGGTGGAGAAACAGACCCGGGGGGGAGGATTCTAAACAACTGTCCACCTAGCGATTTCTCACGTCACGTTTTATTTTTCGTTTTTATTTTATCTTTGTATTAAGTTTATTGGGGTAACATTGGTTAATATAATTATATAATTTTCATAAGTACATTATAATTTGTATATTCTATTGTGTGTTTACCACACAAAGTCCAATTTCCTTCAACTACCATATATTTGATCTCCTTTACTCATTTCACCCTCCCCCTCCCCCTATATTTGACCCTCTTTACCCTGCCTAACTCCCCCCTCCTCCCCCAACCCATACCCTCTGCTAACCACTAGACTATAGACCACGTCCATAAGTCTCTGTTTGTTACTCCTGTTCATTGGTTGCTTTTAGGTTTAAATCCCACATATAACTAATATCATGTGATTTTCAACTTATTCAGTCCAATGGGTTTTGTTTTTTAATTCATTCTGCAACTCTGTGCCTTTTTATTGGTGAGTTCAGTCCATTTACATTTAGGGTGATTATTGAAATATGAGGTCTTCTTATAGCCATTTTATCTCTTGCTTTCTGGTAGTTCGGTGTTTCCATTGCTTCCTTGTTCTTGTGTTTCTGTTTTCTTTATTTTGTTTGGCTTTTGTAGGTTTTGCCTCTTGTTCTTTTTGTTTGATGTTATATACTTCGGTTCTGAATCTTCTGTGTGTGGTTACCATTATGAATAGGTAAAGGATAGTTTCATATATACACGGTCATCCATTTTCTTCTGCGCATGCCTTATCTCCATTCCCCTTTGCGAATTTGGATCTTTGAATCCTCCCCTTTTCAGTCATTGTTCTCTCAATGTGTCCCTATGTCTGCTGAACGTTCATTACTATCTTGCTATAGCAATTCTTTTCATATTATTTAAGCTTATAATTCCCTGTTCTCAGTAAGGGTTGCACTCTGCTTCTATTTGCCTGATAGTCACTTCACTCCTATTATTTATTTCTTTATTTTTGGTCATTTTGTTTTAGGCGAGCTGACCCCTTTAAGTATTTCCTGTAGTGTAGGCCTCGTAGTGGAGAATTCCCTCAATTTTTGTATGTCTGAAAAGGTCTTAATTTCTCCTTCATATCTAAAGGAGAGCTTAGCTGGATACATTATTCTAGGCTGGTAGTTAATAGTTTAAATATTTGATTCCATTCTTTTCTGGTTTGTAAGGTCTGCGCTGAGAAGTTAGATGATAATCTAATGGGTTTTCCTTTATAAATTACCATTTTCTTCTCCCTGGCTGCCCTGAGAATTCTATCTTTGTCATTGATTT
>NW_006431922.1:2255640-2272676 GCF_000325575.1 Pteropus alecto | reverse complement strand
CCTTTCCTTTCCCCTGTCCTCTCTTTTCCTTTCCTGTCTCCTTTCCTTCCTTCCTTCTCTTCCTTCCTTTCCTCCCTTCCTTTCTCCCATTGTCCCTCCCTCCATCCCTCCTTCCTTCCTTCCTTTCTTTCTTTCTTTCTTTCTTTCTTTCTTTCTTTCTTTCTTTCTTTCTTTCTTTCTTTCTTTCTTTCTTTCTTTCTTTCTTTCAAGACACCTTGTCACCTTGGTTGTTCATGGTGCTTAATGGACTATTTCTTCACCTGGGAATTAATAGAAGTGTATTCTGCTGCTTTTACCAAAAGAAGATTTATTATATAAAGGTCTCTCTTTAGCTGCTGCAAAGAAGATGCTTTTCTTTTGGTTTCCAGTAGGTGGCGTCTAAGCCTCTTGGATCCCTGCTTTATTTAAAGCCTAAATAATGTCTTTTTTATTTTCTTGTAGATATTTAATCACACTTGCTACTCTTAGTCTCAGCCCCTTCAGTGTTAGCAACAGTTTCATTAGTGTTTGCTCAGATTCCCCTGGGGCTCTGCAGTGATTGGTCTTGGAGGGTATAGGGGGAGGGGCCCTCTGGGTCAAGACTTGGGGGCTCTGGCTCAGCCTTGGTTTTGCCACTGGGGCTGGTAAAAATCAACTGTTGTTTCTCTGTGGTCCTATCCCACTTCTCTGCTTTCTGCCTTGATGACTGGGCCCTGGTGCCTTCTGCTTGGAACTCACAGCACTTACGGGCAGGGCAGTTCAGGGATGTTCCTGCACCTTCACCTCTCTCCCTCCTCCTGCAGGGAGCTCCAGAGGCTGTGAGAGGCAGCTTCTTTATTTCTCCCAGACCACTGCCTGACACCTGGGCTTCTGACCTGTGGTAGCTCTTATGTGCAGATCCCACACTCAGATGTGCTGGTGTGCAGTTGGATGTTTTTTGTTGAGTTTTAGATGTTCAGCTTATTGTCATTTCAAGGGGAGAGATCTGGAGATGTCTCTCACTCCACCATGTTTCCCAGCTCAGTCATATCTTTAAATTTTTGGGACACTATACTGTTTTCCATAGTGGCCACACCAATTGATATTCACTTCAATAGTGTATGAGGGTTCCCTTTTCTCCATATCTTCACCAACACTTGTTATTTCTAGTCTTTTTGATAATAGCCATTCTAGCAAGTGTTAGGTGATTACCTCATCGTGGTCTTGATTTTCATTTTACCTGATAATTGCTATTGTTGAACATCTTTTCATGCGTCTGTTGGCCATCTTATGTTTTTAAAAAAAGTCTATTCAGATCCTCTTCTCATTTTTAATTGGATTGTTTTTGTTTTTGTTTTTGTTATTGAGTTGTTTGAATTCTTTGTATATTTTGGATATTAACTCCTTTTCAGATATATGATTTGCAAATATTTCTCCCATTCAGTAGGTTGTCTTTTCATTTTGATGATGATTTCCTTTGCAGTGCAGAAGCTTTTTAATTTGATGTAGTCCCACAAGTTTATTTTTTCTTTTATTGCTCTTGCTTTTGGAGTCAGATCCATAAATTCAATGCCAAAATCGATATCAAGAGTTTACTATCTATGTTTTCTTCTAGGAATTTTATCATTTCAGTTCTTACATTCAAGTCTTTAATTCATTTTGAGTTAATTTACGTGCATGATATGAGGCAGTGGTCTAGTTTTATTCTTTTGCATGTGGCTGTTCAGTTTTCTTGACATTCTTTATTGAAGAGACTGTCCTTTCCCCAGTGTATATTCTTGTTTTTTTTTTTTCTTAAATTAATTGACTACATGTAGGTGGGTTTTTTTCCTGGGGTCTCTATTCTGTTACATTGACCTATGTGTCTGTGTTCATGTGAATAACATAGTTTTTGATTACTATAGCTTCATAATATAGTTTGACATGAGGGAGTGTAAAACCTCCAGCTATTTTCTTTTTTTCTCAAGATTGCTTTGGCTAGTCAGGGCCTTTCATGGTTCTGTACAAATTTTAGAATTATTTGTTCTCGTTCTGTGAAAAATACCACTGGAATTTTGATAGGGCTTGTATTGTATTTGTAGATTACTTTGGGTGGTATGGAGATTCTTAACAATGTTAATTATTTCAGTCCAAGAGCATGGACTATCTTTCCATTTATTTGTATCTTCTTCAATTTATTTTATCAATGTCATATTTTCCAGGGTACAGGTCTTTCACCTCCTTGGTTAAATTTATTCTTTCAAATGAAATTGTAAATGGGACTAGTTTCTTAATTTTTACTGATAGTTTGTAATTAGTGTATAGAAATGCAACAGATTTCTGTATATTGATTTCGTATCTTGCAACTTTAGTGGAGTCATTTATTAGTTCTAACAGTTTTTTTTGGAGGGGAGGTGGAGTCTTTAGATTCCTATATATAGTATATATAGTATCATATCATCTGCAAATAGTGACAATTTTACTTTTTCCTTTTCAATTTAGATGACTTTTATTTCTTTTTCTTGTCTAATTGCTGTGGCTAAGTCTTCCAATACTACGTTGAATAAAAGTGGTGAAAGTTGGCATTCTTGTTTTGTTCCCGATCTTAAGAAAAATGCTTGTAGCATTTTTCCATAGAGTATGATGTTAGCTGTGGGTTTGTCATATATGGCCTTTATTATGTTGAGGTATATTCCCTCTATTTCCACATTGTTGAGAGTTTTTTATCATAAATGGATATTAAATTTTGTCAAATGCTTTTTCTGCATCTATTGAGATAATCATATGATATTTATCTTTCATTTTGTTAATGTGGTATATCATGTTGATTGATTTGAGGACTTCGAACAATTCTTTAATCCCTGGAATATATCCTACTTGATCATAGTATATTATCTTTTTAATATATTGTTGAATTTGGTTTGCTAATATTTTGTTGAGGATTTTTACATCTATGTTTAATTTTTTTGTGCTGTTTTTGCCTGGTTTTGGAAGCAATAATGCTGGCCTCATAAGAGGAACTTGAAAGCATTCCCTCTTCTTCCACTTTTTGAAAACATTTGGGAAGAATAGATATTAAATATTCTATAAATGTTTGGTAAAATTTACCAGTGTAGCCTTCTCATCTTGGGCTTTTGTATATTGAGAGGTTTTTTTTTTTTTTAATTACTGATTCAATCTCCTTACTAATAATTGGCTTATTCAGATTTTTCTATTTTTTTTTTCCTGATTCAGTCTTGGAAGAATGTATATTTTTATGAATTTATCTATCTTTTCTAAGTTGTCCAATTTGTTGGCATATAATTGTTCATAGTTTTTCTTATGATCCTTACAGGCCATATCCCTAATGACAATAGATGCAAAAATCCTCAACAAAAAACTCTTCCATTTCTGATTTTATTTATATATTGATCTCCCTTTTTTTCTTGGTAAGTCTTGCTAAAAGTTTGCCAGTTTTTAAAATCCTTTAAAAGAATAAGCTATTAGTTTCATTGGTATTTTTTAATTATAATTTTTTTTTAGTTTCTATTTTATTTATTTCTGCTTTAACCTTTATTATTGGGCTTCATTGGTTCTTCTTCTAATTCCTTTAGGTGTAAAGTTAGATTGTTTGAGATTTTTTTCTTATTTCTGAGGTAGGCCTGTGTTGCTATAAACTTCCCTCTTAGAACAGCTTTGCTCTATCCCATAGATTTTTGACTGTTGTATTTCTATTTTCATTTATTTCAAAATATTTTTAAATTTCTCCTTTGATTTCTTTATTGACACTTTGGTTGTTCAGTAGCATGTTGTTTAATCTCCACACATTTGTGATTTTTTTTTTCATTTTTCTTCCTGTAACTGATTTCTAGTTTCATACCATTGTGGTCAGAAAAGATACTTGATATAATTTATTGAAACTTATTTTGTGGCCTAACATGTGATCTAGTTTGGATAATCCATGTGCATTTGAGAATGTGTATTCTGCTGCTTTTAGATGGAGTGTTCTGTATATATCCATTAAGTTAATGTAGTTTAATGTGTCATTTTAGATTACTTTGCTTACTGATTTTTCTGTCTGGATGTGTTCTTAGACCTGAAGTGAGTCTCTTATGGGCAGCATATAAATGAGTCTTGTTATTTTTGATTGAAGAATTTAACCCACTTACATTTAAAATAATAATTTTTTTTTGAAAGAAAAAGTTCTTTTTTTTAGATGTGGATAATTAGAGAAAAGTTTATTATTTTTATATTCTTTAACATTTATTACTTTTTAAAACTTAATAATTTTTTATTTTTTAGTTATAGTTGGCATATAATACTATATTAGTTTCAAGTGTACAATATAGTGATTAGACATCTATATAACTCACAAAGTGAACACCTCAATAAATCTATTGCCCCTCTGACATTGTACATTTATCACAACATTATTGGCTATATTCCTTATGCTATGCTTTCTATCTCCATGACTATTTTTTGACTACCAATTTTTACTTCTTAATCCCTTTACCCTTTTCACCAACATTGTCAATCCCCCTCCTATCTGGTAACCTTCTAATTGTTCTTTGTATCTGTGAGTTTGTTTCTGTTTGTTTGTTTATTTATTTTGTTCTTTAGATTCCACATACACATGCAATCATATGTCATTTGTTTTCTTCTATCAGACTTACTCCACTCAGCATACTACCCTCTAGGTCCATCATGAAATATCATTTTTCCATTCCCTTGCTCTTAGTCTGTGTGTGTCTTTTAATCTGAAGTGAGTCTCTTGTAGGCAGCATATATAAGGATCTTGTTTTCTTATCCATTCAGCCACCCTATCTTTTGATTGGAACATTTAATTCTTTTTCATTTGAAGTACTCATTGATAGGTATGTAGTTATTGCCATTCTTTATTTAGACTTTTGATACACATTTTTATTCTTCTTAAAGAAGTCTTATAATACTGGCTTCTTATAATACTGGCTTGGTGATGATGAATTCCTTTAGCTCTTTCTTGTCTGGAAAGCTCTTTATCTGTTCTTTGATTCTAAATGATAATTTTGATAAGTAAAGTAATCTTGGTTGTAGGTCCTGGCTTTTCATCGCTTTGAATTTTTTGTGCCAAGCCCTTCTGGCCTCTAAAGTTTCCACTGAGAAATTAGCTGCCAGTCTTATGGGCACTCTCCTGTATGTAACTAACTGCTTTTCTCTTGCTGCTTTAAGAGTCTCTCTTTGAATTTAACTTTTGGTGTAGGCCTCTTTGGGTTCATCTTATTTGGGACTCTCTGAACTTCCTGGAGTTGTATGTATATTTCCCTCACCAGGTTAGAGAAGTTTTCCATCATTATTTCTTCAAACAGGTTTTCAATTCCTTGTTCTCTTCTCCTTTTGGTACTCCTATGATGTGAATGTTGTTATGCCTGATATTGTCCCAGAGGCTTTTTAAACTTTCATTTTTTTGGATTCTTTTTTCTTGTTGCTATTCTGATTGGGTGTCCTCTGCTACCTCATCCTCTATGTTGCCAATTTGATCCTCCTTTTCATCCACTCTGTTGATTCCCTCTAATGTGCTCTTCATCTCAGATATTGTGGTCTTCATTTTCTGACTGGCTCCCTATTATGTTTTCCATCTCCATTTTTATGTTTTTTATCTTTTTGTTAAAGTTCTCACTGAGTTCACCTACTCTTCTCCTAAGTTCCTTGAGCATCCTTAAAACCAATGTTTTAAACTCTGCATCTGGTATATTGCTTGACTCCATTTTGGTGAATTCTTTTTCTGGAGCTTTGTTCTGTCCTTTCATGTAGGACATGCTTCTTTATATCCTCATTTTGGCAGCCTCCTTGTATCTGTTTCCATGTGGTAGGTAGGGCTCCTAAGTTTCCCAGTCTTAATAGAATGGCTTTATGTAGTAGGTGTGCTGTGGGGCCCCTTGGCAAAGACCTGGGAGGGGTCCAGCTGCAGGCCAAGTTTAGTTGCAGTCTGTGCACCTCCAGGACCACCTAGTAAGAGTCACCAAGCAATCCACGTATGTCTGCCACCCATGTTGGGCTTATAGGTGCCTTGAGGGTCTAAGTCAGGAACTGAGGCCAGCTGCAACTGGTATGGGGTTCGGGGCTGCTCAGCAAGAGGTATAGGGCACACCGAGGCCAGATGCTGCTTTTCTGGGTTTTGTGAGCTTTTGAGAGATTTTATTAAAATTTGCCACAGGATCCAAGACAGCCTGTTTGTATGGAATAAATTACTGGAAGCGACTTGGGTGGGCTTACAAGTTAAGAGAGTCAAAGTCTCAGGGAATCCCCTGGGCAGAGCGACCTGTGTTATCCAGGTTGATGGCACCTGCGTCTGCAGGCTGGCAGGGTAGAGGGCTCAGAGACAGAACAATGGCTTCTGCCTGCACCTCTGTCTGGCTGGTACCCCTCACTCCTCAGGTGGGGGAAGTGCCTCTGCAGCCAAGATAGCCCTCCTGATTCTCGATCGCCACACACAGTTGTGGGACTGGTCGTTTCCTGTCTCTGTCCCTCCTTCTATTTTGAGGTGACCTAGTTTTAGGGCTTCTGTTTATCCAGAACTCTGACAACTCTGCGTACTAGTTGCTCTGTAGTCTTGTTATACTTTTGGTGTGGTCTCTAGAGTTGATGTGTGCTGCCTCTACCTTCTACACCATCTTGAATCCTCTCTAAAATAATTATTGATAGGTATGTGCTTATTGCCATTTTGTTCCCTCTTTTCTGGCTTTTTTTGTAGTTCCTCTTTTTTCTTTTTTTCTGCTCTTGCTCTCTTCTCTTGTGGTTTGATGCCTTTCTGTAGTGCTATATTTATATTTCTCTCTCATTATCTTTTGTGTATCTATGTAGTTTTTGCTTTGTGATTATCATAAGGTTCACATATAATAGTATATTTAACAGTCTATTTTAAGTTGATAGAAACTTAAATTTGAAAGCATTCTTCAAACTCTACATTTACCACCCCCTATGTTTTATGTTTTTAATGTCATATTTTACATCTTTTAATTTTGTGTCTATCTGAGCTAATTATTATTATAGTTAACTTTACTACTTTTGTCTTTTAACCTTCAAACTAGCTTGATAAGTGGTTAATCTACTACCTTTAATATATATTTGCCTTTACTTATGAGATTTATCTTTCATATATTTCCATGTTGTTTGTTAGTTCCTTTTCTTTTCAGCTTAAAGAAGTTCCTTTAACATTTTTTGTAAGGCCAGTTTAGAGGTAATAAACTCCTTTAGCTTTTGCTTATCTGGAAACTCTTTATCTTTCGATTCTGAACGATAACCTTGCCAAGTGGAGTATTCTTGTTTCGAAGATTTTCCTCTAAGCACTTTGAATACATTATTCTGCTTCTTCTGACCTGAAAATTTTCTGCTAAAAACTCAACTCATAGTCCTATGGAGGTTGTTTTTCTCTTGCTGCTTTTTAAAGATTCTCTCTTTATCTTTAATTTTCGACATTTTAATTAAAATGTATCTTGGTGTGGATAGCTTTGGGTTTATCTTTGAAACAGTCTGTGCTTCCCAGACCTGAATGTCTGCTTCCTTCTCCAGATGAGGAAATTTTTGTCATTATTTCTTCAAATACATTTTCTGCCCCTTTCTCTCTCTCTTCTCCTTCTGACACCCTTATAATATAAATGTTATTCAGCTTGATGCTGTCCCATAGGTCCCTTAAGCTTGCTCTATCATCTCTCTCTCTCATCTATCTCTATCTATCTATCTATCTATCTATCTATCTATCTATCTATCTATCATCTATCTATCTATCTATCTCTCTATCTAATCTATCTATCTATCATCTATTATCATCTATCTATTTATTTATTTTTGCCACTCTGTTTGGGTGCGTTCTAGTACCTTGTCTTCCACATTGCTGATCTGTTCTATTTCATCCAGTCTGCCTTTGAACCCCTCTAGTGTATTTTTTTTCATTCAATTATTGTATTTTTCAGCTTTGTTGCTTCTGTTTTGTACTTTTTAATATTTTCTATCTCTGCCTGAAGTTCTCACTGTGTTTATCTATTCTCCTGAGTTCAGTGAGCATCTTTATGACTATTACTTTGAACTTTAATAGGCAAATTACTTATATATCTGTTTCATTAAGGTTTTTTTCTTGTTATTTAATTTAGCATATATTTCTTTATTTCCTAATTTTGCCTGACTCTCTGTGTTTGTTTCTATGTATTTAATGGCAGAGTTTTCTTTACAAGTCTTGAAAGAGTAGTCCTGTGTAGGAGATTAACCTTATTGTTTAACCTTGCCCAATTTCTTGATTGTCTCTCCAACCTTTGTGATTGTCTATAGAAGCCTGATTTATTTCTGATAAGTCCCAGTTTTTGAGGGTGTACCAAGACCTGTGAGTGTTCCAGAGGGAGGGATCTAAGTCAGCATCTAGTTTCAGGATGAATGGAAGCTAGACTGTGAGGCAACAGATTTTAATGCATGCAATGTTTAGACAGCCCTGTGAAATCGCAATTGTGAATCCTGCTGAATTCCAGCCCAGTTGATCTAGAGGTTTCCCCTTGGTGACAGTACTAAAAATTGGGGTCTAGACAAATGTATAAGCTCTTATTTGGGAGGTACTGGTGAGCTATAATGAAGCAAAGGAGAGAGCAAAGATGATGTTCCCCATCCTATATTCCCTGAGAGCATTTTTGTAACCTCTAGATGTGTGACATACTTGAAGTCTGCCCCTCAGGCTGGAGCTCCAGGACAAGAAAATAGGTCTTTTTCACAAGATTGAAAATGTGTTTCATCTGCTGTCTTTGCAGTGTCCTTGGGGTGATAGCCTTTCAAAAACTGTCTCTAATTATTTCAGACATGTGGTGCCCAGAAAGGCAATCTTGTCTGGCCACCAGAGTCAGGTATTCAAGGGACATCCTCTATGTGGGCTGCATGCACCTATTGACCATGACAAGGCCATGGGAGTGATGAGGGGGTTGGATGGTGATGTGCACAACCTTGATGGGGCCATGGGAGTGGCACAATGGCAAAGTGTACCCACTGGCACTAGTATGTTAGAGAAAGAATGCAAATATTGTGCTCACTAGTGCTGATGCTAGCAAGGTAGACTGAAAATGCAAAAGCGAGCCTCAGCAGCACCCTTGTTCCTGGAGAAAGTTCCAACAGGCTCCTGCCCTTCTGGTAGATACTTTAAGATTAGTACATGAATCTCCGTCACATATGTTCTAGGTTCTTTTTAAACTACTGCTTTTGCACTTGGTCCCTGGGCAAGTGAGTTTGCTTACAGCCCTTTAAAAGTGAAATCTTCATTCTTTACAGTTCTATGGTTCTCTTGGACATAAGACCTGCTACTTTTCAAAGCCACATATTTTGGAGTCAGTGTATCTGGTGCAGGTCCCAAGGGTTGGGTTGGCCAATGTAGGGCATGAACCTCTTGCCCCTCAGGGATAAGCTTCATATTTGCGAGATCTCTCTCGTTTGTTTGTTGCCATGACAGGGACGAGGTTTTGAAAGACCACATCTCTCCTACCTATCTTGATGTGACTCTTTTATCCTTTGTGGTGGAGAATTTGTTCAGCTAGTCTTCAGGTCCTTTTCAGAGGGAATCGATTCAAATGTAGCTGTAGACTTGTATCTATAAGAGGAGGTGAGTTCAGGATCTTCCTATGCCACTATCTTGAACCACCTCTGAATGTATTTTTAATTTAATTTAATTTAATTTAATTTATTTAGAGAAGTCCAATATTATAGGCAACAGTCCTGCTTTACAGGCCATGTGGAAAATTTATCTTAGATTTTAAAATCTGTTAGTCATGATGGTGAAAGGCATTATTTCTGTGAAATGTGAAGTCACAGAAAGAAAGGAAAAATAATATTAAACAGCAGAGAATAAGGGCAGAATTTGGATTTTTATTTAATTGCTTTTAGAGTAATAAGAAGAACATGTTTTCCTTAAGTGTATTGCATTGTTAACAACATTTAGAAGACCAAAGAGGCAGCTGATGAGGTTTTCGAAAGAAGGATTGTTAACATTTTGGGGTTCTTTCTGCTTCAGGAAAGAACTTTGAATCAGGACCTCTAAAATTTTAGTATCTAGTTATCCTGGAATTTGCCAAAACATAGCTTCCCCATCCATGTAGCAAGAGTGAAAATTATATTTATCATCTATTATTTAAGATCTTTAAAAGAAGATTATAATAAAGTGGAGTGATTAAAGAAATGGAAGAAGCATGAGCTTGATTTGGTATGTTGACTCGTACATTGCTATAGGTGAGGTATTGTGAAGCTTCTGGAAGACTAGATTGTTCCAAGCAGAGGAGATACTGGCCTTTAGGGTTCCCATTCTACTATGTTGTAACTGGATATTGTCCAATGATCCTTTGTGGTTGGAAGGACATAATTTCAACAGACTGGTAACTAATTGCTTTTATCTCTGGTTTATTCACAGGAGATTGAATAAAGAAAACCATGATGGTGCAAGCACAACTGCACTGCTTATATTTCCTTACACTTTATTTGGTAAGAGAAGAGGATGTTCTTTATTTATTTACTAAGATATTTTTCGCCATCCTTATACCCCAAACCAGAGAAGCAATGGTTATCACTTAAAAAAAGAGTCTATCAGAATTCAATGTTTGCCCCAAAGTGAGATTTTTAATAGAATGTCTACAACTCATATGTCTGTATTTTCTCCTTAGTTCTTAAAAGCCAATAGCACTTAATGGGCAAAGTGTAAAAAAAATCTATCTACTCAAGTTTAGATTTTCATGTCAGGGAATCAGGAAATAAAAGCATATTGCCACATGTGTTAGTCTGAGTCCCTTAATCTTGACCATTTTTTTTTTTTTTACTTTGACCATGAAAAATTACCAGTGAAACACGAAGAAAATAATTTTCTCTATTTTCAACCCTGCTCTACTCTGTACTTTTCTTTCTATAAATGTTTTGGAGTTTCCTAGTTAAATTTGTCTTTAGCCATTTATTGAGCTAAGCCTACTGACAGGCTTGTAAACAGTGGAGATGGATGAAATTTGAAGAAATCCAACCCTTGACCTCAGATAATGAGATGCTATCCTGATTTTACTCATGAGCTCCATAAATGTCATTCACTTGCCAATTTGTTGTATTATGAAGCAAGATTATGGAGAAGCATTTGCTTTTACCTTAGAAGGAAGGTGATGCTCACATCTCTAGATGCTCACACCTCAAATCTTGGTTACTTTCTTCTGTAACATATAAATTTAACATATAAAGTAACATATAAATTTCAAGTCTCAGAGAACTTTCTAGAGCCCACACAGATCAAAATATTTAGAGTGAAGTAGAATGAAACTTGTGAAAATATCACAGCTTTTCTCCTGGGGATGGAGGGCCAGGAGTGGATAACCTGTAGTTAAAATTTTATGAGCAACGCATATCCTCAAAAACCAAGGGCTCAAAGCTTGTCACAGGATTACTTAAGAACTGGATTAAACATACCCACTTGACTTCTCTCTTCTTCCTACTCTCTGAAACAACCTTTGCTATCTATATATCATACAGTTATAGTAAAGTCAGATCTAGGTTCAAACTTGGCACTGTGACTTACCCGTGATAGGAATTTGGGTGAGTTACTTAAGCATCGAACCTAAGTTTTCTGCACTGTGAAATGGGTCTGAAAGATTACTTGCCTATAGAACGTTGTGGCAATTAAATGAGACAACACATTTTTAAAGCCCTCAGATTAGTGACTAGCATAGTCTAAGCACTCATTAAATATTAGCTCTTATCATTACTACAGGGTTTTAAATATTCGGTGTCTACACTTAAATAGACTCTGACCTCCATGTGGAAGGGACTGTATTTTAGTCATCTTCGCAACTTCAGTACATAGCACAGTGCCAGGAACAAGGTAGAAATTAAATTCATAATTATGGGCTTATATTAGGAAACAACAATGAGATCTAAGGGAGAGAAAGAGAAGATTCTATCAATAATTTGGTATTAGTGGGCTCATCTGCTTTTTGTCTAAGAATGTACATGCATTCTTCTTTTTGGATAAAAGTTGAAAATAAGTTTTCCTTCTCTCTGCTCTCATCCCAGTGAGATTTCTACCTATAGTAAGAAATACTGTCCAAACACTGTTGATAGCAAGACCTTTGCCCAGGAGATAGTCACAAAGCACAGCTGCCTTTGGTTGAAGGAGGGAAATTGCTAATTCTGTGGTGGGATTTCAGGGACATTAAGATGGAGCCACTTCTCTCTCCTGCCTCCACCCATCTTTACTCCCAAACCCTCTCTTATGAAGAGTGGAAGTTTAGTTGGAGTTTTTGCCTTTACCATACTGCTTTCTTCAGCAGAGGTAGTAATTTAAAATGATCGCCAGTCATTTATTCTATACTGTGAATGATTCTTCTGTTACTTTCTGAGAACTGGTTTTCATAAAGGGGTTAGAAACACTGCATGAATATATTGTAAAGGTATTGAAGAGAGAGGAAGTAAGTAATCCAGGGTTTGGGAAAAGGTGATGAATAGGGAGGAAGGGAAATCAAGGAGAAATCACCTATTTTAGAGTTTTGCCTGGGACTATGATTCTTCCAGAAGGAAGAATATCTTGGAATAAATACTATGTAATCAATTCAGAGAACACTTGCTGGAAAATGCAATGAGAGTGGCTACCAGGCAGGCAGATCTGGCAATTGCACATCCTTTGATGGCCTGGAAGGCAGTGTAGCAACATAGTTCAGAGTCGGGGCTTGGTTCAACAGAGCTGGCTCTATCCCACTGTAAAGCCAAGTATCTGTGTTTCTGCTGTGGGACTTCTCTGGAGATATTTTCCTGATTTTGATGAAAACCAGAAGAAATGATGTGTGTGGAGGGTCTAGTTCCATACCTGCCACATGAAGAACACTCAGAACTGTCTGTTTCATTTTCTATCCCTCCTTTCCCCTCTTCGTACAAGATGGTGAATGTTATTACCTCCATCTCCTACATAAACCCTCTGGCCCTTTCATATGTTTCTACCACCCTGTCCTTCTCAATTCTGGCAGCATGATCTGATGACTCATGGTGTGCGCATGGATTTTGAAGTCTTTGTAGTCTAGATAGCTGTGTTAATGGGCAGGAAAAAAGATTTGTTGCCTCAATATAGGAACCCAACTTTGAACCCTGCAACTGAGATGTATCCTCCTTTCCTGATAGGTAAGCCAGCTTGTCCATGTAGAAAGAATGCAGGATTTATGTGAGGTTTGCTTGACTAATGCAGTTTTCCTCTGGATGCCATCACTGGTATGATCAACTGAAAGGCTGGCCACTTGCTGATGTAAGTGGCAAGTTGATGAAAGGAGTTTTCTGTCAAACAGTAGCTCCACAGAAATCACTGCCCTCGTCTGGGACCAAACATGGCAGCACCTGGCCATCTTCACCCAGTTCTTGTGCCCCAACTTCCAGAGGAGCTAATGGACCTGAAGAAGATGTAGTAAAGGAGTGGAAGGAAGGAAGATCCCCCAGAGGAAGATTAACTTAGAAAGTAAGAGATGAGCTAGAGGCTATAGAATTATTGGCTATAGAATTATTGTTTTAGTATAGAGTACTTTTAGCTATAAGTAACAGGACGTTTAACTTTAGAGATCTTCACTAGGGGTTTGTTTTCCTCAGATAACAAGGAGCCTGAAGTGGGCAGTCCAGGGCAGGTTCAGTCTCTGTGATGTTATCAGAGACTTAGGCTTCTTTCTTTTTGCTTTATCATTTTCTGAGCTGGGTTGTCCCTTCATGGTTTCATGATGGCTGCCATAGCTAAAGACACAAGGTCCATTATCTGAGTGACAGCAGGGGAGATAAAGGGCAATGCCAGCCACATCTGTCTTTTTTCATCAGGAAAACAAAAGCTTGACCAGAACTCCCCAGGAGACTTTCTTTTTTTTTTTCCATGAACCAGAATGGTTCACTTGGCTGTCCTCCTAGCTGCAAAGGAGTCTAGGAAAGAGACCACTTGGTTTCCCATGGGAGAGAAGTTGACAATGGCTGGGAGCAGCTAATCCAAGGGCCTGCCATAAATCTGAAGAAGAGGGGACCAAATTCCAAATCCCTCTGTATTCTCATTTGTTATCGTTCCTTTACCAGACAACCATTATCAACTTAAGATTCAATTAACCCAAGGATCTAGTGTAAGATAATTTCCCCCCATCACTCTCATACTAACTGTTTCTGGGTTATTGCCAGCATTTCCATGCCAAGGATATACTTGCTCTCCCTAAAGAAACAGAAAACAAATTCTCCCCTGCACAAACCCCTCTCCTCTCCACTTCTTACTTTTTTAGTTTTATCTGACTAGCTCAAAAGCTATTGACTTGCCACATGCTTTTGATTCTAACCTATCCCACCTCTAATTTTCACTATAAGTAGGAGTCTGAAGAACCACTCAGGAAGGAGAGGAGACCAGCATCAAGTATGAGGGCTAAATCCCTCCTCCCAGAGCATACCCCTCCATGGGTGGGTTTTTGGCTGGCTGTCCTTTCCTGTGTGCCACCGGCTCCACTCTGCCTTCAGTTTCCCTTCAGAGAGCAGTTGTCCTAGAAACTAAGGGATGGCAGGGGCTGCTGCCGAATGCTCCCCATTTTACCTGGTTGGGAATGATAGGAGTCATACCTTCCCACACATCTCTGCTGCTTTTGTTTCCTCTTGTGGGTAGTGACTGAGATGGCCAGTTTTAGAGTCTCAGGTTTGAATCTTGCTTCCTGCCACTACCTGAGCAAAATACTTAACCTCTCTGTGTCTCAGTCTCATCACCTGTAAAATGAGCTAACAATAATTTACCTCCTTATGGTTGTTGTTAGGATTAACTATGCTTAGGACAGAGCTCAGCACATAATAACTTAGTGAGTGTGAGCTCTTCTTATTGTCCCTGGATTTGGGCATCTGCAGAGGGTTCCTTGCCTTTTAAGTTCAGGGTCTTTGAAAATTCGAATTGGTGTGGGGCTACTGATTGAAGAAAACATTCTGTGCTTTAATTTTTTTCTAAATGAGTAAAGATAGTTAAACAAATGTTAAACAGTAAGCTTTTCTTAAAGTTACAGTTCGAATTCAAATCAAATTTGAATGAATTTACCATGTAATTATGTGTCATGCAAGCATTGTACTAAACATATCTGCATATATTTTCTTCCCCTTACAAACCCAATTGTCTCTGGGGAGACTATAAGCTCTAGAGTTTAGGGAATCTTTCATGAATTTCCTTATGAGCTAACAGAAGTAAAGGGAGATGTTTTAAGAAGCTGTTGTTAAACCATCTAGAATTTAGAAGGCACTGTGGGAAGACCATGAGCTTTTGTTCAGTTAGATCCGCATGTATGTGCTGTGTCAACCACTTATAAATTTTACTCTGAACAAGTAGCTTAACTTTTCTGAGCCTCATTTGTAAGATGAGAGTTAATATTCCTCCTATAGGGCCATTGCTTGAATGGTTAAATGAGAAAAGCAATGCAAGGTTCATAGCAAACCACTGACATAGTAGAGCCTCAAGAGATAGCAGGGTTCTTTCTGACTATTTTGACTAGATTTCATATTGCTTTGAGCCAGGTTAAAATCTTATGTTTTATATATCAGTCTTGGAAGCCACAATAAAATCAGCAAGTGACATATATACATTCATAATATATGGTAATGTTAATTTTCATTTTATTTTTTTAACAGACAACTGGGTATGGCCAAGAAGGGAGGTTTAGTGGACCCCTGAAACCCATGACATTTTCTATTTTTGAAGGCCAAGAAGCAAGTCAAATCATATTCCAGGTAATGACTACTCTTAATGACTACTCTCACTGTCATCTTAATTTCTCATGCTCTCTCAGTGAACTTTTACTCTTATCTACTGTGTAGCAGGAAATAAAATAGAGGCATGCCAGATCTCATTATCAAGAATGATTTCAGAAGCTAAGTTAAACAGAGAGATGAGTGGCCTCTGTATTGTAAGGCATTGAACCTAACATCCTATATTCGGACTTCCTTAGCTGTGTCTGGGGCAAATTCTCCCATCCTGGGAGTGGGGATCTTGGTCCCTATAGGCTCTGCCTCTCCCCAAGGGTAGGAAGGGAACTTGTTTCTAGCAATCGATGGCCATCTGATCATCAGGCTGTTGGTTTGATGCGTTTGCTGCTTGAAATGTTTGAAGATGTGGGTTCTCTGGATTACTGCTGGAATGGCCTCACTGTTTGGCCAAAGGCCCACTTTGCATCACTACCTCCTCTGAGCCTAACCCTTGCCTGTGGGTTGGCCAGGGCACACTGGGAGGCAGTCATTTCTTTCAGTTAGGTAACTGAGAAAAGCATCAGATTGAGTGGTGATCTGTAGGTGGAAGTGAGAGACTTCAACTATAAAAATATTTGAAATAATCCTGGAAATGTAATGGAGAGGAAGAAAAACATGCTACTATATTTACAGAAATCCCCTGGGGAAGCCTGCTTGGCCTTGGAGTGGCTGAGGATGCTTTGATGAGCCTCTGGGGTACCTATGATCCCCACTCCCCCACACACTGGGAGAGAAACAGCGGTTTGTTAAACTACCTTCTAAGGTAGATGCCTTCCATTGTTGGACAGTTCTAAACACACAGAGGCTGAAAGCTGCCTTGTACCCCTTCCCCCACCTTGGGAGTAAAGATTTGAAGTCACCAATTATTGTAGTTGAATTGTATATTTTCCCTTTGATTCTCATTTTTTGCTTTATGTACTTGGGGGTGTGTTGGTAGATACATATATGTTTATAATTGTTATAGTTTTTTGATGAATTGATCCTTGTATCTTTGTTGAATGTCCTTTTTAGTCTCCAGTAAGAATTTTCATTTTAAATTGATATTGTTTTTAAGTCTATTTTTTTCTAATAGATTAATTTCACCCTCGTTTTGAAGGATAATTTTGTCAGATATAAACACTTAGCAGTCATTTTCTTTTAGCACTTTGAATATGCCATTCTGCTGTCTTCTGGCTTCCATGGAAAGTCAGCTATTTATTTTATTGAGATCTGTTGTATGTGATGAATCTTTGCATTTTCAAGGTTCTTTTTGTCTTTCAAGTGTTTAATTATGATGTGTCTAAGTTTGGGTCCCTTTGAGTTTACTGTAGTTGGAGTTTATCAAACTTCTTGGATATATAGATTAATGTTTTTCTCAAATTTGGGAAAATTTTGGT
>NW_006431922.1:2245758-2255581 GCF_000325575.1 Pteropus alecto | reverse complement strand
GACTCCCATTATGCATATGTTTGATTGATGATGTTCCATTGTCTCTAGAACTCTATTAATAATATTTCTTCATTCTTCTTTTTTCTTCAGGGTGGATAATCTCAACTGATCTCTTTTAAGCTCATTAATTTTTTCTTCTGCTAGTTCAGATCTATCATTGAGCCCTTTTTAATATATATTTTTAATTTTAGTTATTATATTTGTCAACATCAGAATTTCTATTTTTTAAAAATCATTTCTATGTCTTTATTGATATTCTCTATTTGGTGAGACAATGTACTCATACTTTACTTTTCAAATTTATTTAGAAGTAGTGTCCTTTAGTTTTCAAACTTATTTAAAATAGATAATTTGAAGTTTTTATCTAGTAATCTAACATCTAGGCTTCCTCAGGGGCAGTTTCTAGTGACTGCTTATTTTTTTTCTTGTGTATGGGTCTTTATTTTTATTTGCATGTCTCATAATCATTTGTTGAAAATTGAACATTTTATCTCATTTCCTGTTTAGAAAAAAAGTGAAGCTCATTGCCAGCATTAGTTTAATTTTACATGAACATGCTCTTTGAGGCTGAAAAAAAATCCGACTGGTTTTCAATGTGAAAATAAAATATAAAAACTGTTCTTGGAGTTATTTCTAAATAGAACTTGTCTCTAATCCTAATGTAACGTATTAGGATTATATGATATAATATATATTATGATCAGTATTTAATCATTTTTTTTTTGGTGTGGTAATTTTCAAAGCATGAGACAACACAAAGTGGACCATCTAGGATTTGACATTTTCAGCTATTGAGAATTACTATATTTTGTAAATGGAAATACCAATACTAAAAACAGAATGCTATAAATAGAATAATGTTATTTGTTTCCAAAGATTAGATATGCTAGAGATATGTGAAAATAATAATAAAAACAAGATATTTCATGGCAAACTTTGGGGGTAAGATTAGTACTGTAATAAGCGTGTTATCTCAGGGTAAACACAGCAGCTGCAAGTGCCGCCAGTGAGTATTCTCAGGGCAAACAGGGAATGGGTTAAATAATAGGATGCAGCAGCTCTAGAAATCATAATCCCTCCTCTTCCAAGGGTGTGTTGTTGTTGCTGTTTGTTTAATGACTTTCTTGAACTAATTCTGTAAAGTCTTTATTCTTTTTCATGCATGACAATCAAGTCTCTGCTCCATTAGTTTAGTGTTCAGCTAATGATTGAACTGAGACTTTCTTGAAAGCCTTGAACCAATAAGTCTTCCAGCCTTTGCCAAGGGGTTATGTGTGCATGTTGGGCACACATTTAGGGATGTGGCAAGCAATTTAAAACTCTATCTTGGGCTTCGCTTCTTGCTTGTACAGAGCCTCAAGACCAGCCAGAGGCGAGAGATTAAGGTCTTCTCAAGTCTTCTCTGGACATATGTGCAGCTCTACTCATGAGAATGGTTTTCTAGACTCCCAGGAATATATTGGACATTTTCAATGCCCCCTAGGGACATCTCATTCCCCAACTTTACATTTTATGTTTTTTTTGGTCAGCTTCTGTTGCGCCAACTTTTATCCCTGCCTTAGAGAGCTGCAATGTTAAACAATTGATAATGATGATTTACAACAAATTCTTCAGGAGAAAAATTATTTGCAGTGAATGACTTCTGACTTAGGTCCAAAAAGACAAGCCCTGTTAATTAGTGTTTCCAGGGAACTTTGAAATAGATGAGATAATAACAGTTTTCTGGGGATGGGGCATTTCAGAAACTCCAAACTCCTTTGTCTCCATAGTGCTATGGTTGTGAGGCTATTGATTTTCAAGGCTACTGCATATTTTGAGAAAGGTCAATGGAATTAGAGCAAATCAAAATCACCACAATGCTTAGTTCTTACTAATAGTCATGGTCTTAAATAAATACTCCTTGGATTTTACAAACATTTAATTCTGAAAAAGTTGATATTTACAATTTTTGCCAGTTTCTCATTGCTTTTATGGAGGGAAATATCTTTTGTAGATCCTTATTCTACTTTTCCCACTTATATACAAGACTTTTAACTTAAAACATTCAATACCACTTTAATTTATTACATAAACAACATAATATCAATAAGCAAACAATCATAAAAACTCTTCATCTACAGCCCTACCCACTTAAAATGTCAAACTTACTTTATAAAATTCCATTTCTTACCCACCAATTTTAATACTTTTGGTACTATTACAATCATAGTCTAGATTTGCTCTTACATTCTCCTTTGATTATTTTACTTCATTACATTGTTTCTTATGTTGCTTTATGATATGTAGAATGAGCATTTTAATAATTAAAATTCTATCAAGTTTATATGCTATATTAATTTCATCATCTTTCTTTTTGACTATTTAGATGTTTTCAACTTTACCAGTATTGTAAATAAGGCTACTTGTACTACAAGTGTGTAGTTTACTGTTTAAAAATATTTCTTTAGTATAAATTCTGTTTAGTAACATTTTCTATCAAAAGCTACAAACATTTTATGCCTCAGTTAATTCCAAAAGGATTGTGTTAATTTACATTTGCATCAATAATATATGTTTCTTTACATCCTTTACAACATCCTGAAACATGACCATTATTGATTTTTAATTTGTTAATAAAAATATATAAAATACACTAAAATTATTAATGAGGTTGAACAATTTTTATGTCTTTATTTTATGTAAATTTTCTATTCTTGTGGTTTAAAAAGTGTTATACTTTGTCTAAGTTGATATTTTCTTCATTTCTGAACAAGTATTAAGAGATTTCATATAGAATCCTATCAAGTGAAAGTTACTTTTAAATCGTTTTCCTTAATATTAAAATATCTCTTAATCTTTGACACAATTTTTAGTAGTACTAAATGATAAATTTTTATTCTAGCAATAAAGCTACCCTTTTTAATTTTCTTAGAAGATAGTAATGTCATAGCTTTCAGATATTCCCAGCAAAATCTCACCTAACTTGTTACAATTTAAAGCATCAATTGACCTTTTGTCAATATATTAAAATATATCATCCATTGTTTCTTGAAGGAAATGTATTTTGAATGTTAAATAGTTAATAGTCAAGCAGACTTTTAGAATGTATTACTTTAAAAGCTCAGAACTTGTTTTGTGATTGTACAGATGAAAATGTTACCTAAAATTGGTGACTTTCTACAAATTCTACAACACTGTTTTTTTCTTACAACCTCATCTAACTTTGCTTTTTCCCAGTTTAAGGCCAGTTCTCCTGCAGTGACTTTCAAACTAACTGGGGAAACAGACGGAATATTTCAGATACAACCAGATGGACTTCTGTATCATAACAGATCTCTGGACAGGGAAACAAGAGCTGTTCACAAACTCCAGGTGAATTGAAACCAGAAAAAGGAATCTAACTACAACCTTGATGAGCCCCCTTTGTGCTGGAAGTGTCACTGGTTTCTTCATCCCTTGCAGAGTATCCATTAGGGCTCTCCCGACATTAATTGCATACATTGAAAACCTCATTTGTCTATTTCTTTTTCTTTTCTTTCTTTTTTTCTTTTTTCTTTTCTTTTCTTTTTTTTTTTTTTTTACCAACTACAGAGGCTTATAGCAAAAATCCCTTCTTCCTTAAGCTTTTTGACCAGAGTAACCCAATTTACATTGTTAAGGCCCTCAGATGGCATTACTTGTCCAAGTATGGCTGTGTCCAGGCAACTGGATCAAAACCAAGCCAACAATGCTCTGATATATCACTGGTATATGTCTATGGCTGTTGTGTGGGCTCTGGACCCACAAAGAAGGCAGCATCAGTGCTGGGATGGAGACCTTGCAAGAAGCAAATACAACCAATGGTCAGAGGCTAACTAGAGAGACTCTTCTCCCCTTCTTTCCCCTTAGTTTTAATTGTTGGTATCTGAATACAATAATGGATGAGAGCTAATTGCAGGAAAAAGAACAAGGAAAAACCTTTCTGTTTGGTAACTTCTAATGAATCTGTATGTTGACCACTAAAATGCCTCTGTAAGAGGACATGACACTTCCATAGGCTCAAGGGTAAAAGCTTTCTTATTTCACTGACTCCAGCTATTTTGAAAAGAAGCATATGCAGTGTTCAGCATACCCCACTGATAGAAAAATACAGTCATAATTAGCCAGGTTTAACTTATAGGGCCTCTATTTTAGCAGCTCCCAATTTAGGTTTTTATAAGTTTCTTACTCTCTTGTAGTCACCAGATTATTTGTTCTTTGAACTCTAATTTCCTTCAAGTGAATTTTGTTGTGTGATATGAAGTCCAAACTCACCAACGTGTTTTCCTTTTCATTTCAACACAAGGTCTCAGCCCTGGATGTTCATGGAACTATAGTGGAAGGCCCAGTCCCCATCACCATAGAAGTGAAAGATATCAATGACAATCGACCCACATTTCTCCAGTCAAAGTACGAAGGCTCAGTAAGGCAAAATTCTCGCCCAGGTAATAGCCAGGAGCCTGGAGATATTTATGGAAAGATGGAAGAGTTTCAGGCAGAAGGGGCAGATTTGCATGGCTAACAACTGCAGCTATCACTCATTAAACACTATCTTATTAAAATTTCATAGCAATCCTCAAGGAGTTGTTTTATTATCCCTGTTGCTCTAGGGCATGATTTCTCAACTTTGCACCATTGATGTCTTGGGCCTGATAATTCTTCTTTTGTCAGGTGCTGTTCTGTGCATTCTAGGATGTTCAGCAGCATCCCTGACATCTATTCACCAGATGCCAGTAGCAACACCATCCCTCACCATCCAAAATTGTAACTTTGGACATTGCCAAATGTTCCCTGGGAGGTAAAGTCACCCCCAGTTGAGAACCACTATTCTAGGGTGAGCTTTAGAACACTTTAGAGCTCTATAACACTTTAGACACTCTGGAAAAACAAACTCGCTCTCCCACATCTTCCCAGGAATCTACATTCTCATGATCACCCTTGCTCCCAGTTCTTTTTCTTTTCTTACTTCCAACCGTAGCTGTGACTCATCCATTCACTGTGCTTCTACCTTTCATTTCCACAAAAGCTCCTCATCAAGGCATAGATGTGTGCCACAGGCTTTATTAAAGATTTGTGTAGGTGAAGGAGAATTATATCATAACAGTGCACAAAATAAACACGGATATTAGACTTCTGAATTCTCAGAAACAATCTTGGCCATTTCCATCAACTAACAGTCAAGTTTTCCTCTATGCTATTTAATCTTTTCTATCTCTCATTCTTTAATGCTCACTTCTAATAAATTAGGAAAAATATTCCTTTCACCTTATTAAATGGATTAATTTCACTGTCTCTGCCCCTGAAATTGCATACCAAAGACTCATTACGAAGCTCTGCTGAATAAAAATCTTCCAGGTCTTCCCCTTTCTCTTTTCATCAATAGGATATTTTAGATTAGTGGTTCTCAAACTTTTTGGTCTCAGGGCTCCTGTATTCTCTTAAAAAATATTAAGGATTCCAAAGAACTTTTTTACATATCTAATATTGTTACATGTGGAGTATGTCCAGAGGGATGCTGGTAACCGTTTAATAGCTATCTCTCTATGGGAAAAAACCCTACTTGTAGCATTTACCTAATTCTGTGGTAAAAATACTTCCACCATGGCCTATTTTGAGTTGCCAATGGTGTTAATTAGCTCACAAACCTGGAAATTCAACAATGGCCCTCCTGAGCTGGCTTCAGTACATCACTGGTTATATCTACCAGTATTTATCATATTAAAGATTAAAACTGAGAAACTTCAGGATATTTATTAATTTATTTAAAAATGCATATTTTAATGAAAAATAATTATATTTTCAAATACAAAAAGAATTATTAAGAAGAATGGCATTTTTTAATCTTTGCAGGTCTCTTTGATGTTTGCATTACTTGAAAACAATTAGATTCTCATGTCTGTTTCTACATTCATTCTGTTGCCATATACTGTTTTGGTTGAAGCATATCAAGAAAAACTTGCCTCACACAGATATGTACTTGGAAAAGGAAGAAGTATTGTAATAGCTTTTTTAAATAACTGTGGATATTCTTTGATACTATACCAAAACTCAACAAGTGGTGGTTTCTTACAATGTGGAATCTGAAACCATATCAACGCCCCCTTTCTTTTGAAGGAAAAAGTAACTATGTTTGGTTTAGGTTTCAATTAATATCTTTTTTTTCTGGGTACATTTTGTTAAATAGGAAAGCCCTTCATGTTTGTCAATGCTACAGACCTGGATGATCCAGCCACTCCCAATGGCCAGCTTATTTATCAAATTATCATTCAGCTTCCTAAGATCAACAATGTCATGTACTTTCAGATCAACAACAAAACAGGAGCAATTTCACTTACCCCAGAAGGTAAGTCAGGTGATGCACTCACAGGACTGAGTGAGTCAGAAAAAGGGACTTAGATCTGTCACCTTCAGAGATATTTCCTTTCCTATTTTCTCCTACTTTCCATAGGATCTCAGGAATTGGATCCAATTAAGAATACTTTCTATAATCTGGTGGTCTCAGTGAAGGATATGGGAGGCCAGAATGAGAATTCTCTCAGTGACAGCACATCTGTGGATATTACAGTGAAGGAGAATATTTGGAAAGCGCCAGAACCTGTGGAGATTATAGAAAACTCAACTGATCCTCATCCCATCAAAATCACTCAGGTAGTGCCCAAGGAATGCCTAGAGCCTACTAGATAAATGATCTCACTTTGTAGAAGCCCACTCTCATGTTCTTCATTGACAGATTTATTAGATATATTTTTATATAGAATAATTATAAAGCAAACTAAATAAACAAAGTCTCTGGCCCCAGGTGTCTGGAGTTTACTATTATGGGTAAACTCTGGACTTCACCAAATTGGATTCTGATATATATATTTGAGCTTTAAAAGAGAATTTTATTCACCTTCACCTTCCAAGTGGATACCACTAATATTTGTTGTTCCCTATCAGTAGTCTGTGATACGGCTGCACTAGAATAGGTTGTATATGATGTACACATCATGTACATGTATATGATTTGAAGTTCGAAAGGCTGCTTCTTATTCTGTGGAAAAAAATCTCTATCCAGTATACTCATCCCATCATAGCATAAAGGACAGACAGGACTGGCCAAAAGTAAGAGTTGAGTAGGCAACTTTTACTCTTGGAGACCAATCTCCCCCAACTGCATCTCCTCTGTGTGCCCTCCTCTCCGTTCACATGCTCCCCCTTCCTACCTCCATGGCTGGTGCTCTCATCCTGAGTCTCCTCCTACCTTAGCTCCTGGAGATTCACCCTAGACTCTGCCGAGATCTAATCTTTTCTGGAAGATCAGGCAGTTCCTTGAAATCTGTGGGTTAGTGAGAGAGCACTGGATTTGGAAGCAGATGACCAAAACCATGTCCTTGCTCCATTACTTTAATAGTTTATCATTAATAAGTCATTTAACTACTCTAAGCCCCAACTTCTCATCAGTAAATGGGGATAATAACAACTCTCCAGGTTGTTGTGGAGATTAACTGAGAAGTAGTATCTATGAAAGGTAATGACAGGTATTAATATTTCTGAGTCCAATCTGTGGTTTCCCTAAGATTGTCTTAAAGTAACACTGTTGTTGTTAAAGGGCCCTGGAATAGCCTGTCTCATCATATCTATTGTACAACTTAAAAGAGTTTTATTTATTGAATGTTGAATTAATGAACTTCACTGTCAGGAAAAAAAAAAAAAGAAAGCAAGTGGTATTCTGCTTTGCCAGCTAAGAAGGTGTGTCAGAACTCACTACCATGAGAATTACAGATTTGAGTTCCTTACTAAAGTCTTTCTATTTATTATTGAGGTTATCCCCATAAGGATTTATGAATGCTAAAAAGAACACATACACTTGTTTGCTCTCAGGACTGTCAAAGAAAAGAAATTATGGGGTGCCATACCCAATACCTAGGCCCAGGGAAAGTGTTTTGGGTTCTTGAAATCCAGGAATAAATGTGGAGGGGGACACTTCAATAGAGGAGAACTCATACTGAATTTTTAGGGTAGAAGAGGTACTCACTTAGACCCAGGAATATGGTCTTTGGCTTGGACAGAGGGCGATGCTTGAATAACTAGCAAGCCACAATGATGCTCCCTTGATACCCTTCCCAAGCTTGTCTGAGAGAATAGTTTAGTATGAAAATTTCAAATAGCTATAAGAGCTTGGGCAAATCACTTAATCTTTTTGTGTCCTAGTTTCCTCATTTATAGGAATAACAATAGCCTCAACCTCATAGGACTTTTGAGGATTTAAAGAGATAATACATAAAAGTGTTTAGAATTTTGTCTGGCATGTGGTAAACCCTCAATAAGGGTTATTATTAGTATTAGAATATCAGAGAGGCCAAGCTCTGTCTATAGAAAATAGATTGTTTTTACTATTGACATTATTTATTTTGCCAAGTTTTTACAAAGCAATCCTAAGAGTTGGCAATTATTTTTATCCCTAAAGTGTTTAAGACTAAATATTTAGGGGGGGAATGTGGTTTATTTATGTATCATTTGTCTTACTTAAATAACAGCATGGAGAAGAGTTTAAAGTTTCTTCTTTACTCTTAATATATCATGAAGCTCTTCATATATCATGGCTTATTCCTCAGATAATGCCAGCTACAAAGTACATTTTGTTTTTTAGATCGATGATATATGCAGCCTTTATAATGAGACTTTCAAAAGAATAACCTACAAACTCTTTAGTGAGTTCACAAAAAATTGCTTTAGAGACGAAAAATACCCTTATGTTGCTTTTTTTGAGCAACGTAATGGCAAAAAGAAATAAAAAAGGCTTATTTTAGGTTGAAAATAAAAAATATAATTTAGTAGTTATAAGAAACCACAGACATACAAACAAGGTTGTCAGAAATTTGAAACTAAGAACCAGAAAATTGTTTATTTCCTTTCCAGTTTTCTCGGTCCAGATGTATCTTTCCTCACAATTGACTTTGGACCCTGTAGGTGCGGTGGAATGAGCCAGGTGCACATTATTTCTTAATTGAAAAGGAGAAGCTGCCAAGATTCCCATTTTCAATTGACCAGAAAGGAGATATTTATGTGACTCAGCCCTTGGACCGAGAAGAAAAAGATTCAGTGAGTAAA
Organism: Pteropus alecto; assembly: GCF_000325575.1. Lineage (NCBI taxonomy): Eukaryota > Metazoa > Chordata > Mammalia > Chiroptera > Pteropodidae > Pteropus > Pteropus alecto. The sequence continues at coordinate 2,246,491 of NW_006431922.1, read as the reverse complement.
ACTGAGAAGAGTTTCACAGGAGACAAAACTCAGTCCTGTACCCATAAGTAGCTGAGAGCAGAAAAGATTTTACCTAAAAACAACAAAAAAACCCAAACTGTGTTCTGAACCACAGTATATTATTGCTCTCAAAGATATGATAATATCCTCACAAATCTGACCCATTTTATTTTTTTCTCCATTTCTAGTTCTAAGTAAAGTCAAAGTAAGGAGTAAATAAAATATAATTGAAATAGCTGCTTCTCTACCTTTCCAAGACAGTGATGAAAGAGTCATGTCTTAATTCTGATCTTTCTGTTGTAGTATGTTTTTCATGTGGTTGCAAAGGATGATCTTGGAATACCACTTGCATTCCCACTGAAAATTCATGTGAAAGTTAAAGACATTAATGATAATCCACCTACGTGTCCATCTACAGTGACTGTATTTGAGGTCCAGGAGAATGAAAAAATAGGTAAGAAATGAGAACTGTTCCCAGCTGTGTAACTGTCCTTTCTATGCTAACTCTGTAATCCCTTTCTCTTTTCTGTCTTGTAAAAAGTGAGCAGGTAAGCCTGACTGGAGATCAATTTCCCATGCCTAGCACAGCATAGAGGTTCAATGCATCTTGAGACTCACCTAGGTACAGTATTTGGGCTCAGTCAATATCTGGATAGTGTTCTTAAATTGGAGGTTTTTATAACTACCATCACCACTACTACCACTATTACTGCCACTACTATTACTGTTACCT
>NW_006431922.1:2207540-2245696 GCF_000325575.1 Pteropus alecto | reverse complement strand
TCTTTCCACTTACACTAGTATCCTGTATACATATATAAGGTTATCTCATTTGCAAAATTTTCCCATAGATTCTTATTTGCTCTCTAACAAACTCAGTAACAGATAAAATTTCATTAAATTTGCTAAATAATTTAAATCATCATTTATACTCAATGTCAGATACCCTGTAGTAAGTAAGCATGACAAATGGAAATTGACTTTTGACCCTTGATGCTTTCTATCTAGGAAGCTGACGATATAGTCCTATCTATTTTTGTCCTTTTGTTCTTAACTTGCTATGTTTCCTTTACTATATCTCATGATAGCTTTATATTCATATAAGGACTCTTACCATGAGAACATTATGATTTCTGGGAGTTTTATGACTTCCCTGGATTTGGGAACACTCTTATCTATTACCTATTGGTGTTGAGCATATTGGCTGAGCAGGTTGGCATTTCTTGAAATGTTTTATTTGTTGTTTCATATGAGTTTTAGAGGCTTTACAAGGTTAGCAGCCTTGTATGACTACCATTCCCAGGGCTTTGCTGCCCTCTGGGAAGATCCTCACATGCCTGTGGATCTTCTCATTATTTTCTTTTGGTCTCTCTATTCTTCTTGCCGCATACTTTTAACACAGTGGGTAGTGTCTTGGAAGCTTGATAAGCATTGCCTGTGTGGCTTGCTTGCTCAATGCTTATTTCTTTCTTCTTGCTGTCAGGAGTCATACGTAGGCTACCTGTTGTCAGTGTGTTTTGCTTAGGTCTTCTTATTTTCATTTATTCCAATTCTTGCTACAACAGAAAGTGTTAAATGGCAACTTGAAGAATTTTAGTTAATTTTAAGAAGGAATTTTCTAACGACAATGGAATGTGTGACAATAGCCAAGAAATACTTGTAGCATGACTGTTTTTGGAAATCTAGGATGGTCTAAGATGACGAATGAAGGCAAAAGACCTCTGAAGACCTTTCTAGATGAAACCTCAAGTCTCTTTGCATATAGCCTAACATTTAGTATTAGTTGTGTATTGCTGCATAACAAATTGCCCCCAAATTTAGCAGTTTAAAATAACAAATATTTATTATCTCACAGTTTCTGTGAATCAGGAACCTGGTTGCAGCTAGCTGGGTGCCTTTGATTCAGAGGAAGAGTTCAGAGAGAGAAGGAGAGAGAGTGCACTAAGAAAATGTCGAGTGGATGGAAGTCAGTCTTTTTATTACCTAATCTTGGAAGTGACATCCTATCACATTTTTCATATTTTATTTATTAGAAGTGAGTCACTAGACCCAGCACACACTCAAAAAGAGGAGATTACATCAGGGATCAATATAAGGGCGAGGGGTTGTTGGGAGCCATTTTAGAGGCTGCCTGCCATATTAGTTTTCTGAGACTGGTGAGAAAGTCATTATTGGTAGAATAAATTGTTCTGGTAAAATAAATTGTTTATGCTATTTGCCTCTCTAAAAGTGAGAATTTATTTTGTAACAATATTTCAAAGTCTTGAATGGACTTAGTGGACCAGGAATCCTTATAAATCAACACAAATTGAATCTATTCTATATATGTAGGCTAACAAAGATACAAAACAATGTCCCTGTCCTTTAGGGGGCTTACTGTTTAGCTCAATAAAATACTAAATTATTCCTTAATATGTCTATATTCTCCTGTTTGGTGTCTTCTATTAGCCAAAATCTCATGAGACTCATTTCTTCAAGTCTTAGCAATGCTAACATTAATTTTGGAATCCTATTTCCTACCAAATTTTATGTGTTTATCCAGGACATTTAGTCTTTCATAAAGTATTTCTGAGTGCCCCAAGAGGTGCTATGACACCTCCAAGTCATTTTGAGCTGCCACTTGTTCCTGGCCTTTGGCACTCCTTTCACTTCTGGCTCATCCACAAAGTTCTATACTCACAGTGAGTAACATCCCCCAGCGGAATTTCCATAGTCACTTATGTCAACAGCTTCATGGTGACTCTGACAGCTGGAAGTTTCCTGTGGAGTGAGAGAACAGTATCTTCTGGGTTATACTCACTTGTTGAGGGGAAAGTTTCAAAGTATGGCTGCTGACACCAAAGAATCACAGAATTCAGTAAAATACTTTCATCCCGCACACAGATACTTTTCTTACAAGGGCATATACACACCACAAAGGTGGCTTGGTTGTGGTGGATTCAGAAATAGCAGCTGCTACTATACTAGTACATATTTTCATCTGCTCTATTGCTCATGATGCCTCCCTTCATCAGCATAATGAGTCATGTCTACATGGGTCCAGTTCCATTACAGACATAACAAAAGTATTTCCTTCTACCACCCACAGTTAAAATCCTTCAGATTTCTAGATAAGTCAGTGGATGCCAATTGATATGGGAGAGAGGGTGTTAAACCTAGCTCCACACATGAGATATATTCGAGTTTTAGTCCCACAGTGGGATTCTTGGTATATGAAGAGAAACTCGTGATTCCCACTTCACAGAGCAATAGTACTGATCAGACCTCACCCAGAGCTGGGTGAAGCACTGACTTATAGCCTCTGACTTCTGAAACTCCCTGGACTGAAACACTCACAGGAATAAAATACTTAGGGCCATAAAGTGCAGTAAGGAAGACAGGATAGGATGCATGCCTATTCTTTGTCCTATGTTACCTTTAGGGTAGAGTCAGTTTCTGCAATTGTTCCATAAAGTTGCTTAGAAGTGACCCATGGTTGGCTTCTTCTTCAGTTATACCATTTGCCTTGTATGTTAGTGTCTGAGGGTGACAATAACAAATTACCACAAAGTTAGTGTCTTTAAACAACAGAAGTTTATACTCACAGATTTGGAGGCTAGAAGTCTGAAATCAAGGTGCCAGCTAGAGGAGAATTCTTCCTTGCCTCTTCTGGCTTTCAGTGCCTCTTGGCATTCCTTGGCTACTTGTGGCAGCATAACTCTAGTTTCCGCCCCATTATTCCCATGGCCTAATCCTCTGTGTGTGTCTCTGTGTCTTCTCTTTTTATAAGAATACCAATCACTAGATTTAGGATGATTTTATCTCAAGATCATTAACTAATAACATTTGCAAAGATCCTATTTCCAAATAAGATCATATTTGGGCTTTCGAGTGAACTTAAATTTTGGGGGGACATTATTTGTTATAGACTGAATTATGTTCTCTCTAAATTTGTATGGTGAAATCCTAACCCCCAATACCTCAAAGAGCAACTATTGTTTAGAGATAGGGTCTTTAAAGAAATAAAGGTAAAATGATGTCATTAGTATGGGTCTTAATCCGAATGAATTGATGGTGGTATTGCTAAGACTTGGGGACATGAGTCACACAAGATTCTGGCTAATAGAAGATACCAAACAAGAGAATATAGACATATTAAGGAGTAATTTAGTATTTCATTGAGCTAAACAGTAAGACCACCCCCACCCTTAGGCAAAGGAAAGGAGCATTGTTTTATACTTTTGTTAGCCTACATATATAGAAGAAACTCAATCTTAATCCAACATTCTGAATCTATCACCAATATAGTGTTCTTCTAAGAAGAGAAAATTTGGACACAGGCATGTACAGAGGAATAACCATGTGAAGACACATGGAGATGACAGCTATCTCCAAGCCAAGGGGAGAGATCTCAGAAGAAACCACCTCTGCTGACACCATGATCTCAGACCTCTAGCTTTCAGAAACTGTGAGAAAATAAATTTTTGTTGCTAAAGTACCCTATGGTGACCCTATAAAACTAATATACTACTCAACACACTATACTATGGAGAGGGTTAGAAGAATCAAAGTAAATCTAATAACTTTAGTCAGCTATTTAATTTACAGTGGTTTCTAGGAACCTGCTCATTCAGTGAAACCATTTTATATTAGATTAAAGGGAGACTGTAATGGATAGATTTCCTTCTTTTCTTTTTCATAGGGAGCAAAATTGGGACTCTTATTGCCAATGACACAGATGAAGCAAACACTATCAACAGTTTTTTAGAATACAGAATTGTGGATCAAGCCCCCAAGTCTCCCACAGAAGGACTCTTCCTGGTCCAAGCCTACACAGGGGTGTTCCAGTTAGCCATGCAGTCCTTGAAGAAGCAAGACATTCCTCAGTACCATTTGACAGTAGAGGTGTCTGACAAAGGTTGGTATCATATTTGCTGTCAAGAGTGAAAATATTTGTTTTCATTTTAGTTGTGATTTGTTAAGCTGCTGTAATGCCTGGGTATATTACAGAAGGATGCTGTTTAAGAGTTCTTGCTTCTCAGGTGAAACATACATGCAGCACAAAGGCAGCTGGTCCAAGTTACAACTAGGCAACATTATTGCTTTAGTCCTAGTCCTCCATGAAGCAGATGCTAAGAGGGGAGTAAAAGTACAAGGATTTTTTTTATTAGGGGAAATGTCTATGATAAAAAAATGGGAGAGATACGGAGAAGACTGGGAGAATCATCAGACTACAATACAAGCCTGACCCTGAGTGAAGGAGACAGAGGAAAAAAAGGCTGGTGGGAGCATCATAGACCACTGAGCAAAAAAAAAAAAGGTTGGCAAGGCCATTAAAGACTCCAAAATTAAACAGAGAAAGAGTCTATAATATTTAAGAATGAAACTGCCTTTGCATGCCTGCCTTCCTCAGTCACTGGCTAGGAGCAGCCATGAGAAGCAAGGCCTCAGTGCATATGTGGTGATGGATTTCAGAGTGCAGCAGTGGAGTCATCATCAATTAAGGTCCCTCTGTTGTTGGAGGTCAGCAAGGCATGTTGTCATGGTCACCATGATCATGAACAAGAAAATTGTATTTTCCAATTCTCGTTGGACTCAAAGGATTCTACCCCATGAAAATGGAGGAAAAATGCATCTTTGGGAAGTTCTATCTTTTCCTATTTTCTTCTAGTTGGCCATTTGATAATATTAGGAGATTTTCTTCCCTACTCATTATGTAATTTCAAAGCAAGTGATTCTTGACTTTTGTTGTATCAAAAGATCCTTTGAAAATCTTATGAAAACCATGCATTCTTAAACAAATGCACACATTCTCAGACAAATGTGCACAGACACATGTATTTGGAAACAGGCTTATTTTAAAGAGACACACACTCCTAGGTTAAGAACTAGGTTAACTAAAACTGCATCTTAGATTAACAAATAATTCAGTAAGTGCGTAACAAACAGTTCAGTAAGTGTATAACACTTGGGAGGAACAAATTATATAGGTATGGCACAAATTATATAGGTATGGAGAAGAAAGGGGCATAATTTTCACACTGTGCTTCACATTCTTTTCCTTTACACAGATGTTGAAATACTGGAGTGAACTGGGGTTTAATAGGCCCCCAGTGCTGAATTTTCGAGAGTTAGTAATTTGACTAATATTGAGGTTCTAACATTTGTCTAGTGTTATGGTAAAAAGGTACAACAAAAGTGATAAGTATAATAAACCATGATGAATTAACAATCTCATACCATCAGCCTTCCATTCTTTTAGCAAACAGTTATTGGGAGTTTACAGTATTGGAGGCACTATTCAAGGTATTGATACACCTATGAGTAAAATCCAATGTCTGTTCTCAGAGAGCACTTATGATAGAGGAGGTAGATATGTGAGTAAACAAAATGCAAGATGCATGTACAGGTTGCCCATGAAAGAAATGAATAGGAATAGAATAGGTAGGGCTTTCTAGAAGAGAGGACATTGAGCTGAGTTTTGAAGGATGAATATGATAAGTTACAAAATAGTATAGCGTTTACAGAGGAGAAAAAACTCCCATTTTCAAATGCATAGGAAGATGAAGCAATTTAAGACTGTAAAAGCCTAAAGTAGAAATCATATTACAAATTGTCTATGTATACAGATACATCTATAAAAAATATGAGCCAGAACATAAAATATATTTATATGTAAATATATATGTGTGCATGTGTGTTGATAGAATTAAACATTAAAGTGTGCACTACAGAAAATTAGACTAGGCTGTAATTAATATAGTTTTACATAAAATCAGGGAGAGCTTTTTAACCAGGAGGTCCCCTGATGGCCCAGAGGAGGTTTGTACAGAGAAGGGAGCCAGTGTGCAGGTCCTAGGACACCACCCTCTGCCCCTACTACCAATCTTCTGTCATTCTTGTTGTTTACAAATGTTTTGGGACTGGCTTCAGCTTTAATCAACATGCACTTATTTATACTTTGATTATTATTAGGTTACATGCCTGGCCTCAGGTACCAGGCATTGAGCATGATCTACGGTGTAAGACTGCCTGAGTATAGTCTTTAGGGCCCCAGAAGGAAATAGATGACCCTCCTCAAAAGGAGTAACAAAGTTTTAAGAAGGGATTATTCATGAGGGTTGTGGGCAAGATGAAGGGAAACCAACAAGAGGTATGAAGCACAATGAATGGCCCTTCCTACCATAAGATGTGAAGAGTTGAGGGAAGGGAGCATTATCTGAAGTAGCAAGTCCTGTGCCTGTGTCTATAGACAAGGCTGCTGGCAGTGTGGAACTATACCAGACCTCTCTCCTCCTGCTCTTCCTCACATCTCCTGCCAGTGCTACCACTGGCAGAACTCACCTATTACCCAGAGGGACCAGAGTGCTCAATGATGAAGTTTATAAGGTAGGCCTCCTAGACACAATACAGAGTAGAGGGTGGGAAGTGGATGGAGAGGAGAAAGGGAGCACAAAGATTTGAGTTATGCTCCATCACTAGTTAGTTGTGTGACCTTGGTCAGGTTACCTAACATCCCTATCCCTTGGCTTCCTCATTTGTGAACTAAATGACAATGATAACAGTACCTACTTCATCAAGACAGTATGAAGGTGAAATAATACAGGTAAAGCACTCAATACAGTGCCTGGTACCTAGAGAATGCTAACAATTTGTATTATTTCGAGAACCTCAGTTCTTTTTTTTAATTTTAATTTTTCAATTATAGTTGACATTTAATATTATATTAGTTTCAGGTATACAGCATAGTGGTTAGACATTTATATATGATTTACAAAGTGCTCCTCCCCAATTAGTCTAGTACTCACCTGGTACTATACATAGTTATTAAAATATTATTGACTATATTCCCTATGCTTTACACACCAACGACTATTTTGTAACTACCAATTTGTACTTTTTAATCCATTTACCTTTTTCATTTATTCCCCAGCCCCCCTAATCTATCAGTTTGTTCCCTGTATTTATGAGTCTCTTTCTGTTTTGTTTGTTTTGTTTTTTTAGATTCTACATATAAGTGAGATCATATGGTATTTGTCTTTCTCTGTCTGACTTATTTCACTTAGGTCCATCCATGTTGTTGCTAATGGGAGGATTGCAATGTGTTTTATGGCCAAGTACTTTTTATGGCTGACTAATATTCCATTGTATAAATGTACCATAACTTCTTTATCCAATCCTCTATTGATGAGCACTTAGGTTGCTTCCATATCTTGGCTATTGTAAATAATACTGCAGTAAATGCAGGGGTGCATCTATCTTTTTGAATTAGTGTTTTGGATTTCTTTGAATAAATACCCAGAAGAGGGATTGCTGGGTCATAAGGTAGTTCTAGTTTTAATTTTGGAGGAACCCCCAAACTGTTTTCCATAGTGACTACACCAACTTACAGTCTCACCAACAGTGTACGAGGGTTTGCTTTTCTCCACATCCTCACCAACACTTGTCATTTGTTGATTTATTGATGATAGCCATTCTAACAGAATAGAGCCAAGAAATAAGCACACACCTATATGGTCAATTAATCTAGGGCAAAGGAGGTAAGAATTATAATGGGATAAAGAAAGTCTATTCAATAAAAGATGTTTGGAAAACTGGACAGATATATGCAAAAAAAAAAAGAAAAAAGAAAAAAAAAAGAAACTGGACCACTTCATTACACCATATATGAGAATAAACTAAAAATGAATTAAAGACTTAAATGTAATATCTGAAACCATTAAACTCCTAGAAAAAAACATAGGCAGTAAACTGTCTGACATTGCTCTTAATAATATTTTTTCTGATATATCTCCTCAGGCAACGGATACAAAAGGAAAAAGTAAAAAATGGGACTACATCAAATAAAAAGCTTTTGCACAGCAAAAGAAACTGTAACAAAATGAAAAGAAAACCTACTGAATGAGAGAAGATATGTCAATTATATGTCTGATAAGGGGTTAATATCCAAAATTTATAAAGAACTCATACAACTCAACACCAAAACAAAACAAAACAAAACAATACAATTGAAAAATGGGCAGAGGACCTGAATAGATATTTCTCCAAAGAGGGCATACAGATGGCCAATAGGTATATGAGAAGATACTCAGTGTCACTAATTACCAGAGAAATGCAAATTAAAACATCAGTGAGATATCACCTCTTAGAACCCAGATTCTTAATCTTTATGTATAGTACATCGTGGTTATTAGAATAATGGTGACCCAAACAAAGAACCTGTCATGTTGTTTCTTATTCTGGATATTTCCCTGAGCTCTCCATTCTCGCCCACACCCCATGTTCATCTTAAAACTAGGTTGAATCTGCTGTCTCTGAGTAGGACTTTGGATTGTCAAACCCATCCCTTAAAGCCTGTGTCATTTCCCCAGGGTTCCATGAGCCACCTCTTCCCCACTTTTGCCTCCAGCAGACTGGGCAATAAAGCCTTTTGAAGGGGACTAATTGTACCACTCTCTTCTTCACTTGAAGGGGAGGAAATAGGCACCCCAAACCTTCCCTCCATAGGGAGCAGAGGAGATGCTGGGATGTTCAGAGAAGAAAAAAGCCACCTGGGATGCTCAGGGAAGGCTTTCTGAAATAATAGTTTCACACTGGGCTTTGAAGGCTATTTAAGTTTCTCTAGTTAGAAAAAAGAGATTGCTTCACAGAAAAGGAGCAGTCTTGCTCAAAAACGAACCTTACTCCAGAAGGGGAAGGTGGTGGGCTATAGGAAGCCCAGGGAAACTGTATTCAGGACTTCTTTCGGCCTCCCCATGGTGACCTGCTTGTAGGTACAAGTGGGGAACAGAGGACACCGTTTCCATATAAATTGCAGATCAATGGCAAAATTGTGACTATGGCTGTCACTTCACTGGCCAATATTTTCTTGCAGGTATCTAATTTTAATGCATAATTTTTCAGTGAAAATTTTTGTGACGTGACTTTGATTTTCAGATTTCAAGACCCTCTGTCATGTGCAAGTCAACGTTATTGATATAAATGATCAGATTCCTGTCTTTGAAAAATCAGATGTGAGTAGTTGTCATCTGTTGTTTTTTCTTTACTTTGTTCATATTACTTGCCCCTGACTCTGGAATAAAGACACAGACAGTAGTTAGGAAAAATGCCAGACTTCACAGGTAGCCTTAGTCAATGCACTGGTAACAAATGCAGACACCTTTTTCAGTGGAAATCTTCAAGGAACTGTTGTAGTATCTGGGAACATCTGTTTATAAACTGCCAACTGTTCATTTATTCTAAGGGCTGCTTAAAAACTGCAACCACAATCTTTGTCAAATTGAAAGGAGTTTAATGGATACTTGCAGTTTGTCATTATATATTTTGTGTGTAATAGGACAATAAATAGATTACTGGTAGGTCTCAAATAAGCATTTTTAGTAAACTCATTTTGCAATAATTGGGTAAGAGAAGAAAAAACTAATCTCTGGCTTAAGCCAAAGTAAAATGTGTTCAAGACATTTGCAAAAATTAGGAACATGGGCAGAAAAAGCAGGAGAAAAAAGATCAGTTGAGGACATCAAGAAAAATGTTTACTTATTGTTGATGAAGGCTTTAAACTAGGGGCAGTTTTACCACTACTCCTTGGAAGGGGTGTCTCCATTTATTTATTCTGGAGCAGAGAGAAGCCCGTTTGACTAGATTGTTATGTCATGTTAGAAGTCAGTTATGAGACAGAGCTCTGTAAGGATGTTCACAAATCAAAATAAGGACAAGGCTATGACAAAGAAGAGAAGATGATTTATGAGAGGTTTTGGGGTGATAAGAGGTATGAGTGACTGAATGTAACTTGTGTAACAGGCACTGAGGCTAAACAAACATGAGGCAGAACCATTTTCTTCTCAGCCTCCATGATCCCATCTTTGTGTTGTGATTTCCTTGCATTACATCTAGACAGTGGTTTTAGATTGAGCATGAGAATCCTGCTTTGGAAGTCTCAGAGCTTGGAAATGCAAACTGGGCTCTAGAAAGTGAGTCTGCTGCTTTCACTGCTGTGGTCCTCTCCTGGACTCTGGCTGTTTTCATCTTTAAAATTGTGATTTCCAGAGAGATGATCTGGGAGATTTTCAGTGGGGAGAGTGGAGGATGGGATACAGTCTAGGCCAGTGATTAAGAGTGCAGGCTTTGAAGTTGGACAAATATGGGTTTGAATCTCAATTCTATATGATCTTGAGTAGGTTTTACCTCTCCAGTTCTTTGTTCCTCTGTTAAATCGAGAAGATAATATAACTACTTAGTAGGGCTTGTTGCTTATCTTTATTGAGTACATACTGTGTACCAGGCACTCAGAAGCTTTACACGCATTATCTTTCTATCCTCACAGAATACATGAGTAGTTCTATTTTTATTACCACCATTAGACAGATGAAGAAACTGAGACTTAAAGACATTAGGTAACTTGCTTTAAGTCACCCAGCTAATAAGTGACAAGCCTAGAATTCATACCCAGGCCATTTGGCTATAAAGTTCAGGCTCTCAACTACTACTTCTTGGTTGATTATGGATTTATTAAAATAATGTATGTAAAGTACCTGCCACATTGTAAGTACTCAATACATAGTGTCAATTTATATCATCACTAGTATAATAATTACAATAATTATTATTGGATGTGGGAGGGAGGGTCTCTTTTAGAATCCTAAAATATCTAGTAGCTCTCTGAGATGTTGTATTTCTTGGTACAGTGGATATCAGTCTATGAGTGTGACTGATGTCAAAATCAACTGCAAAATATTCATCAATAAGAAGAGCAGGCTTGGTAAGTATTGATGCAAACTCTGACTTGTGTCCATTCTGAAACCAAAGAGACAAGTTAGCTCTTGGCAATTATGCTGGATGACAATGCACATTCTCATCATTTCCTTCCCCTGTTTCCTTCTTAGTATGGAAACCTAACTCTCTCTGAAGACGCAGTTGTTGGGTCTGTCATCTTAACCATCCAGGCCACTGATGATGATGAGCCATTTACTGGGAGTTCTAAAATCCTGTATCGTATTATACAGGGAGACAATGAAGGGCGACTAGGGATTGAGACAGATCCCCAAACCAATGCTGGATATGTCATGATTAAAAAGGTAAATAGCCTTTTAATGGAATTTGGTTTTTCTGTTGATTAATTTACTTATGACCATGCTGAAGGTTTGCAGTATATTATTTTTTGTGCTGAAGGCTACAAAAAAGAAAAAAAGAAAAACAAAGACTCTGGAGGAAAGTTTTGAACTACAATAAAGGAAAGCTGAAGTACAGGCTTTTGAAGACAAAATAAAATAATTTCATAGGCAATGGAAGCACCAGGAGAAGAGTGCTAGTGGTGAAACAAGCCCAAGAACAGTGTCAGAATCCTGATCCCATTATCTACCATCTACTCTGCTTCCAACAGAAGGCCTCACTGGGTTTTACCAGTGAGGTTTGTGTGTGGACCAACTCAAATCATTAGCATTTTGTGTCAGTCTGACATTTCCATTACAACTGACGTTTCCATTCATGCTGTCTACGTGGAGAAAAAGAACTATAGAAAGAAATGATAAAGGAATGGGCATTTTTCAGAGTTTGCAGTGGGTATTGCAGACAGCATATCTCCCATCCTCCCCAAGGATCAGAGCTCTCTTAAGGGTCTATGAGAAGTTTGAGGCCTGTCCATTCCAGTACGAATGATTCTCACGTCAACATTTTTTCATGGTGGCTTGTTGGGAAACAAGTTGATTTGACCATTTGTGGTTAATGGGCACCTTTAGGGAGATGTTGGTAACCCTGATTATTAGTGGTAGATTAGAACTTCAAGTATCCTCCTACACAACCTTGAGGCAGTATATTACAATGGAGCGAGCCTCTGACCAAAATCTTTGTCATATCCTTATTTTGTTTGTGGCTGCTTTCCAAGTGTCTAGAATATTGCCTGGCACATAGTAGAGATTTAATAAATACTGATTGACTAAATAAATTATTGACTTTTGTCCCATACACAATTGTTAACAAGCAAGCACAGAAAAGAGTCATCTAACTTGTGCTTTAGGCCTGTGAAGTCCTAGCTCTGTGTCCCTCAGACACTGTGATAACAGAACTCTAGGGAAAGGATTCATCTGACTGTTCATAGAAAGGTGATTCTAAGCAGAACAGGACAGGAGTCCTGGAACCCAGAAAGGAATAAGCTGCTGGACTAGCCAGATACTTACACTCTTGTTCATGTGATGACCTAGTGATATACTATATTTTTAACCAAACTGCATGTCTTGAATACCACTAATATCACAATATCTCTTTGTAAGATCACTTTGCCAGTTAACAAACTTTCTAGTGCTGCTTTATATAGTGCTAGCTCAAGGCCTGTAGTAGCTGCCTCTGGAGAGGGATCTCTGAGTAAGATCTTTCAAATACTAAGCAACAACCACCCCTGAGGTATGGATTCTTCATTAGGTTACACCAAATGTTAGCCAATTGCCCCTAGGATGTGTGTATTTACTACGAAAGATGTGTGTATTTATATTGTTTTTAGTGTTTTAAATAAATTAGACTTATAATATGGTTTCTTGTGTATGACTTAGGCTTACTTTTAATTCCCTATTCATTAAGCTATCAGGGGAATACTGTTGCTTCTAAATTATCATGTTAATCATTTAAGTGTTTAAACTAAGGTATGCTTTTAAATTGTAGTAAAAAAAATAATATAAAATTTACAGTATTGTTAACTATATGTACATTGTTGCATAGCAGATCTCCAGAACTCTTTCATCTTGCATGAATAAAAACTCTACGCCCTTTGAATAAACAACTCTCCATTTTATCCTCCCTCCAGCTCCTGGCAACCACCATTCTACTTTCTGTTTCTATGCTTTTGACTGCTCTATGAACCTTAAGTGGAGTCACACAATATTTGTTCTTCTGTGACTAGCTTATTTCAATTAGCATAATGTCCTCAAGGTTTTCCTGTGTTGTAGGATATGACAAGATTTCTTTTTTTTTTTTTTTAGGCTACACAAGTTTCTATTGTATGTATACGTCACATTTTCTTTACCCTTTCTTGTGTCAGTGGACATTTTGGTTGCAATTGTGAATAATGCTGCAATAAACATGAGAGTAAAAATATTGTTTTCAATTCTTTTGCATAAACACACAGAAAAAGGATTGCTGGATCATAGAGTAGTTCTAGTTTTAATTTTCTGAGAAACCCCCATGCTGTTTTCCATGTCTGTTGCACCATTTTTCATTCCCACCAACAGTACACAAGGGTTTCAATTTCTCTACCAATACTTGTTATTTCTTTCTTTTAAAAAAAATTATAATGGTCATCCTAACAGGTGTGGGGTTTTTTTTTTGCATTTCTCTGACGATTAGTGATGTTGAGCATCTTTTAATATACTTGTAGGCTTGTTGTTTGTCTTCTTTGGAAAAAATAAATTTATATTCAAGTCTTTTGCTCATTTTAAAATCAGGTTATTTATTTTTTGCCATTAAATTGTAGGAATATCTTATATACTTTGGGTATTAGCCCCTTATCAGATATGTGATTTGCAAATTTTTTTCCCCCATTCCTACGTTGCCTTTTCATGCTGCTGATTCTTTTCTTTATTGTGCAGAAACTTTTTAGTTTGATATAGTCTCACTGGTATATTTTTGCTTTTGTTGCCTATGCGTTGGTCTCATGGCTATAAACCAAGTCTCTTAATCACAATTCTGTCAGCAACTGCTCATCTGAATTACAAATGTGTAATTTGTAAAATTCACCAAGAAGCCCATACCCCACAAAGGTAGCCCATTTCACTTTATGAAGCACTTCTGCAGATGCTCTCCTTTGCTTTTCACATTGATTCTGAGGAATAAGGAATAGGTCCCACTCTATGGATGAGGTTCAGGCCCACAGCAAGATATGGTCAGGTACCCCAGTGATGGCAGAGCTGAAAACTTGACTCCAGGCTCTTGCTTCTCTCAGGAAATTATTTCTGTTGAGGCTTGGTGATGTCCTTACTAGCTCTATAACCTTGACCAAATGATGTAACCTCTCAGGCTTCAGTTTTCTGATCTATAAAAATGGGTGAAATAATAGCAACTTCTTCATAAGGATGTTGGAAGAGTAAATGTGAAAATATGTATATCGCTCTTAACATAGCACCCAACAGATGATAAACTTAAATGTTCAGCATTATCTTAATTCTGACCTTTATTTTTGAGAGAATCAATAAATTTCTGTTTAATGAACTATTCCAGGGTTAAATAAATTTCAGGAGTGCTGCATTTTTTTCCTCTTCTAGGAGAGTCAAAAGCATATTAGCATGTTAAAAGCTCTGGTAAATCCTGCAGCACAGACTTTTTCATGGTTCTATTACTATTCTGGAAAGTAGGTTTTTGTTGACACTGAATTGAGAACTGTTGCTTTGTAAAAGAGTTTTTTAAAGGAGTCTAGGGAATAAATCTTTTAAGGGAGCTGTCATCCCCAAATTAATTGTATCTCTTTTTTGCCTTACACAGCCTCTTGATTTTGAAACAGCATTCATTCACAACATTTTGTTCCATGCGGAAAATCCTGAGCCTCTGGTGCCTGGTGTAGAGTATGATGCCAGATCTTTTGCCACGTTCAGTCTTTTTGTAACAAATGTGGATGAAGCACCCCAATTTTCCCAACAAGTATTCCAAGCAAAAGTCAGTGAAGGTGTGGCTGTAGGCACAAAAGTGGGCAACGTGACTGCCAAAGATCCGGAAGGTCTGGATATAAGGTAGAAGAGAGAGGGCTGGGCAGGCCTGGCTGTGCAGTGACCAAGGCCTGTGGGGAGGAGGAAGGGCTGGGAGGGGCAGAGGAGCTGGCTTGACTCCAGGGTTCTCCTCTAAGAGAGCAGCCAGTGGTCTGAAACTCAATGCCAGTACACATGGTGAACTTGACCTTGATTCTTGCAGGCAGCAGTTCCTTGGTTCTTGACGGTAGAGGTGGAAGATGGTGATGGAAGGGTGGTGTGGGTAGAGGGTGGGGAGATTCAGGCTCAGGCAAGTTGTAAGCATGTTAGATTCCATTCTGGCCCACTCACTACAGGTTCTACTGAGAGCTGATGAATTCAGGAGATGGGATCTAGAGACCTCCTTGTGTCTGAAACAGTCCCAGGCAGGGGCTGGGGTTTGGAGAAGAGTTCCAGCCCAACTCTAAGGCAGACTGGAGTTCTAAACAGAGAATGAAGCAAAAGCCCAACTGGGCAGACTCGGCAGGGATAAGGGAATCTTCTGAATGTAGAGTATATAGGTAGGTCCCTTGGTATTCCAGAGAGTAGGTCTGGGGCAACAAGACTCATTCCAGGGCCCACCCCTGGGGAGGCTCATGCTCAGGCTGAGGTGATTAAACAAAATGTATTAATATTTCCACTTTAGCAATTCTCAATCATTTTTCTTCCAGTACAATAGGACCAACACAGATTTTTCTTAAAAAGTACAATGATAATTAATTTGCCCCAAATATATACATATATGTATATATATATATACACATACATACATGTATATATCTATATCTGTCAATATTTCTAACCTCTGTAGAATCACATAGTTAATGAGCACATAGTAAGACTTGAACCCACATCTTTTGCGTCTATTGTATAACATTAGCCCTACTGTCTAAGGCATGGCAACTATTTCAGCATGATTTAAAACAATGTATGTGGTTAGGAATGGTAATTCCTTAAGTTTCTCTAAACATTTGAGGGGAATCTTGCCTCCAATGAGCTGTCATTTAGGTACTTGGAATCAGTGCTAAGACCTTTTTCTGATTGTTAAAGAGTAAAGTTCTTACCTACTGTTTAACTCTTTTTGTTTACTTCTCTAGTTTTATAAAGACAAACATAAGAGAGGAAAAACCATGGGAGACTTACTGTGTGGTTTAGTGTAGATATGCTACATTAGAGCCACCAATTATGATGGGGCACAAATGTTTATAATTTTATAACCATTTATGTTTAATAAATGTTTCTTCCTCCTTTGCGACAATGCTATTAAAAATAGCATTTGACTTGTCATTAGTCAAAGATAAGTGAATAAAAATTTGAGTTATGAGTGAAGAAAACAAAGGCATTTAAGAGAATTTCTCAGATAGATCAAAGAAAAGATATATATATACACTATTAAGTTGAGATTGAGAAGATGAGGAAGAAGTCTGAAAAGGGAAGTGCCCTGTAAGAGAAGTCCAAATGAAGAAAGCGCTTTAAGAATGAGGAACAATTAGTAGTTCAGATGCTAGTAATACATTAGTTAAAAATGGAGATGATTCCAAAGTTTTTGGCCTGAGTAAGTTAATTGTTCTCTTTCTCTCAGCTTTGTAAACTTATAATCCATCAGCAACCAATGGATCCTAATCTAATTCACCAGCAAATATTAGAGATGTTTTTCATTGAAATACATCCAGAATACAAGTGCTTATCACCACTTCTGCCATGGTTCAGGCTACATCTCTTTTCTGGATTCATCCTTGCCCCTGTGCCACTCTTCCACCTCACCCTAAATCTATTCGCCACAGAGTGGTCCTTTAAAAAAGCAAATCAGATCATATGACTCCTCTGAAAATCCTCTGAAGGGTTCTCATCTCACTCAGGATGAAATTCTGATTACACAGAATTTCTTGTTCATCACCTGTACACATGCCTAATATAGCACTTGGCATATAGAATATACTAACATTGGGAAAAATTAATTTGATGAATTAATACATCATAACTTTTTAATCATCACCTTCTTCCTGCACATGTATGTTGTTTTCAGTATTTATTATATAAAATATTTTGACTATATGTATACCTGTGATTCTCCTGTAACTTCTATTAAATTGTTTTTGTGTGGGGAAAATTTCCGGAGGTGAAATTCTTTGGCCTAAAGATATGGACATCCTTATGACTATGATGTGTTGTTTCAAAAAAGGCCTTTTCAATTGTTTTTTCATGTGGTTCTAGTCTTGTCTCTCGCAAATTCATCTTTCACACACCTGCCAATGAGTTCCACTGAAAACACAAAACTGACTAGGGCACCTTCCTGCTTAATATCATTCCATGGCTGCTAACTTCTTCTCATGATTTGGCTCTTTCCAGTCTCTGGGACTTCATCGTTCCCATTCACTGCTTCCCATTTATTCCCAACACTGCTGGAAAGTCTGACTCCCCTACACCTGCAAGCTCATCCTCAGCCTCTCAGCCTTAGCTTATGCATCTCCTGCTTGAAGCCACCTCCTTTTTCTGACCTTAGTTAAATTAACATCTACTCTTTCAGGAAGACTGCTCTTATTTCTGTGAACTTTTCTGGGATTCCATGAGGCCCCTTCCATGGTATTCACCACATTTTATTGAAATTATCATTTCTGTATCAGACTCCTCCATGGGCCTAAGAGCCCCCTTTTGCAATCTCCTCTCTTGGTCCACTGCCTGATATTTGTTGAGCACTCAATAGATGTTTGTTGCATGAGAGAATTCACTGAGCCACCAGCAACCTCAGAATATCCATTCATTCACACAACGGTTGTTCAAGTTTTCTTAGAGGGGTGGGTTGCTAATAAGTTTTAAAAGATATTTCCAGGTTGTTTTCATTGAAATTCTTTGATTGCCAGAAAAGTTTAACTTTTTCCCCTAGAGTTTGTGACTATACTTTTTCTAATAAAACAAGTACAGCTACCACTCTGTAAAGATAGTCCTCCTTTTGAAGATAGATGTTATGCAAATAAAACATTAATAATACTAAATAATGATCTTTTATGCTGTAAATAATATGCAAGGGATAGTGCTGATATAGTGATGCATAAACTATCTTCACATTTTCATGCAGAATAATGTGGGCTTTCTTTTGTTCTTTTCACCTTATGAAGTTATTCACTGAGAGGTGACACGAGAGGTTGGCTTAAAATTGACCCTGTCACTGGAGAGATATTTAGTGTGGCTCCGCTGGACAGGGAAGCTGAAAGTCTGTATCGGGTACAAGTGGTGGCAACTGAAGTAGGTGAGCAAAAAAAAGTAACATAAATTATTAGGGGATACATCAATAGAAATGGAAGAGAGGGGAAGGTGAGTGGGAAGGTTCACTGGGTCAAATCTTATAGTGGAAGAACAAGAGGGTACAGGAGTGGAAGAAAGTGCTTCTTTGTTTTGTTCAAGATGAGAACCACACGTTCCCCAAGCAGGGCTCCTGCAGGCAAGGTTGCACCTGCAAGCTGGCTCGGCTTCGTGGATACTGCTCACTCTGTGGTTTCCTATAGGGACTGCAGCTCTAGGAAGGTTCCTGTGTGCCCACCAAACTACTGCCTTCTCCAAAATGGTTGGAGGTTTCTCCTGAGAGCAGGGTCAAACTACTGCCCTGCTCACCTAGACCATTACTTGCTCCTTCGGTCTTAAATTGTAGCACCTCAGGTTTTGTCTTTCTTGAAACAAAATGTTATATGCAATGTTCTCGATTTTGATATGTGCCAGAATTGCCTGGGGAGCTTATTCAGTATGGACCCTAGTTACTCCTGGAGTTTCTGATTTACGGGTTTGGGTGGCCCTGGATATCTGTTTTGATGAAATAGAGTGAACTTTGAAAAGGAAAGACAATATTTAGATAAGCCAAGAATGTTTGAATTGTCCTGATGTAATCTTTACAACTCATTTAATTCAGTTGTGGTGATTTATATTACCCACTGGTTCTGAGTGTGGAGTTCCAGGGACTTTAAAAAATTAAAATAAAAATAAACTCACAGAAATAGTAAGGATGGTTCTTGTCATTTAAACCGAATTCTCCAACTTAGAATAGGAATTCCATTGATCTTATCCTGATTAGAGCCTCTAGTTAGATAGTAAATATATCTGCCTGGTTTACCAAAAAATGAGAATTGAACAAATTATGACTAAAGAAATAGAGTTTTAGACTAAAAATAAACTTTTAAAATGTGAGGCCGAGTTGAGAGCTGGAATAGGGAACATTCCAATAGATGAGAATCATAAAAATGTTCCCTGCTTGTGAAAAGATTAATAAAAACAAAAATACTGTAGTCAGGTGAAACCAATGAGGGTAGAAATGAGGAAATGTGTGTTGAATTTGCAACGAACATATGAGTGGACAGGTTAGCCAAAGTGGGTGAGGCCCTGACTCTCTTTCTTGATTGCTTCTAGTTAAGCACATTCCACTATCACATTGTATACATTTAACTATTGATTTAAAAGCTCCCGATTAATCAGGAGGAATGTTCTGGCTGGGCCTTCATGCTGTGCATTCCACTGCAATATACTGTGGAGGTCAACACTTCACTTTGGATGTGTCCTAAGGGCCTCTCACATTTAGTTGTTTCATAAACCAAAACCAGAGTTCAGAACCCTGCTCCATTTGCAGTTGTTAACCCTGAAATTATGCAAATAGGTAAAATGACCTCAGGAGCACAGTGGCTTTTCCTACTTTGGTTAAGTGTTGTCAGGAACATAGAAGACAGTTGAAAAGAAAAGCAAGAAAACAGGGTTTACTAGAATTGAAGCCGGTAGGAGGCAGAAATTGCAAAAATAGTATCTGTGATAGAGGTCAGAGAGAAAGAGAGTAGACAGCATTCATGTTGCACTAACAGCCCTATTTTAAGCACTCAGTGTAAAAATTTACTCCTCATACAACACTATGGGGTAGGTATAATTATTGACTTTATTTTATGGATGAGAAAACCAAGGCACCGAACAGTTAAGTAGCTTGCTCACCACTGTGCCATAGTAAAGAACTATTCTGTAGCCTTTTGCTATTTTCTAAGAACACTACATGTGGGATCCTCACAAAGCCAATTGTTTTACGACTGAAGAAATTAAGCTTAGAAAACTTAATGAAAATGCCTCAGTATTGAGGAGCAATTTAGGGTGTAGGTTCTAAGGTCAGACCTCCTGGGTCAGAAGCCTCTCTTGTTGTGTGACCTTGGGCAAGTCACACTTCTCTCATCCTCATCTGTAAAAGTAAATCAAAGTTTATTTGAAGTGATGTATAGAAAATATTAGCACATAAACCTTAATTGTTATTATTATTATTATCATCGTCATAATTATTAAGACTTTTTAACCAGGAAATTAAACCAGGTCTGATTATAAAATTTTGTTATCTTCCTACTACCTCAGTATATTCAGCTACTTAAATTATAATTTTTTTTTAAAAAAAAAAAGAAAATTTCCTTTCTTATTAAGAGGAAATGAGAGAGTTGATACCATGTTTCAATCACTTAATTCCTTAGGTGGATCCTCCATGAGCTCCACAGCGAATTTCCACCTGACTCTTACTGATGTGAATGACAATCCCCCAAAGCTAGTTAAGGAGTACACAGGCTTATTCTTCTGCTATCCCCTCAGAAAACCTGGAAGTGTCATTTTCGAGGCCACCGATGATGATCAGCAGTCATTTCGAGGTCTCCAATTTACATTTTCCCTTAGCAGTGAAAGCTTACAAAAAGACTGGGAAGTTTCCAAAATCAATGGTAAGTTGTCAAAAGTACATCAAAAAAATGGATGTATGGTGAAATTAGTTTTTATTAGCCTAGGTGTGCTTGCAGCATTCAAAACAAGGCTTTCTTCCATGCTCCAGGAAGGCAGTTCATGCTCTGGGAACTTGCAGAGGGAAGTTCTCCATAGAGGAAAAAGCCCTCGGCTTTGAAAAAAGGAAAGATTGTTAACATACAGCATCCCCCTCAGCTGAACAATATGAGTAGCAATTGCAAAATTTCCAATGGCAGCCAAGAAGCAAATATCATAATGCTTTTTAAAAACAGCTCTATAGAAGTATAATTGACATACAATAAATAGCACATATTTGTTAAAATTTATATGTGTATACACTATTGAAGCCATCAACACAATCAATATAAGAATATTTTCACCACCATCAAAATTTTTTATGTTTTGTTGCAATTCCTATTTTCAGCTCACCCTGCCCTTACCCTATAAGGTAACCACTGATCTGCTTTCTGTGTGCTACAGGTTAGTTTGCATTTTCAAGAATTTTATCAAAACAAAATAATAGAATACACACTTTTTTTTGTCTGGCTAATTTCACTTAGCATACTTATTTTGGGTTTTATCCATGTTGTTGTGTGTATCAATTCTTCATCTCTTTTTATGGTGGAGTAGCATTCCATTATATGACTATATCACAATTTGCTATCCATTCACTTATTTATTGTCATTTAGGTTGCTTCCAAGTTTTGCTATTACATATAAAGCTGCTGTGAACATTCACTGAACAAATATTTTGTTTGAGCATATGCTTTCATTTTCTTCGTTAAATATATAGAAGTAGAATGGCTGGATCATATGTTAGTTTATGGTTAAATTTTTAGAAAATGGTTAAATTTTTAAGAAAATGTCAAATCGCTTTCCAGATCATTTGTAACATTTTACATTCTCACCAGCATATGAAAATTCTAGTTGCTCAACATTTTCCTCAATACTCACTATGCTCAGTCTTTTCAATTTTAGCCATTCCTGTGGGTATGTAGTAGTATTTCATAATGATTTTAATTTATAGTTCTCTAGTAAGTAAAGGTGTTGAGAATCTTTACATGTGCTCATTTTCCATTCATATATCTTTTTTGGTGAAGTGTCTAGTCAAATATTGTGCCATTTAAAAAAAATTGCCTCTTTGGCTTGTATTGTTGAGTCATAAGTATTCTTTGTATAGTCTTGATACAAGTTCACTGTCAGATACATGTTTATAAATATTTTCTCCTAGTCTGTGGCTTGAATTTTCATTTTGTAACAGTCTTTTGAAGAGCAAATTAAAAAATTTTCATGATATCTGACTTACGTTTTTCTTACATAATTTGTGACTTTTTTGTGTGTGATGTTTAAGAAATTTTGGCCAAACTCATGGTCACTTAAAATTTTCCACTTTTTTCCCCAAGTGTTTTATAGTTTTAGCTTTGCATTTAGTTTTATGATATATTTCAAGTTAATTTGTGTATATGGTGCATGGTAAAGGTCAAGGTTCATTATTTTAAAGATGGCTATCTATTGAACATTGCTGATTGAAAATATACTTTTCATATTGAATTGTCTTGGCAGCTTTGTCAAAAATCAACTGACCACATATATATGGATCATTTCTGGATTTTCTTTTACTTTTTATTGATCTCTTTGCCTAACTTTATACCAATACTACACTGTTTTGATTACCGTAGCTCTATAATAA
The DNA here is from genome assembly GCF_000325575.1 of Pteropus alecto. NCBI lineage: Eukaryota > Metazoa > Chordata > Mammalia > Chiroptera > Pteropodidae > Pteropus > Pteropus alecto. Next base: position 2,223,370 of record NW_006431922.1, on the reverse strand, counting down.
GACTTGAAATCAAGTAGTATAATTTTTTCCAACTTCATTCTATTTCAAGATTATTTCACCTATTGTAGGTCTTTTGCATTTCTACATATATTTTAAAATTTAGCTTATCCATTTGTAGCAAAAAAAAAAAAAAGCCTATGGAGATAGTAATTGGGATTGTATCAATCTATAGCTGAATCTGGGGGAGAATTGACATCTTAACAAAATAGAGTCTTCTAACCCATGAACATGATATTTCCATTTATTTAGGACTTCCTTAATTTCTCTGAGCAATGTGTTTTAATTTTAAGTGTATAGTTCTTGTAAAATTTTCCCTAAGCATTTTATATTTTTGATGGTATTTTAAGTGGTATTTAAAATTTTTTAGTTTTTATGTAATATAGGAATATAATTGATTTTTATGTATTGATTGTGTATCCTATAACATTGATGACCTCATTATTAGTTCTCTCTCTTTTTAGATTCCATAAATTTCATACATAGACAATCATGTTTGTGAGTAATAATAATTTTATTTCCTTTCCAATATGAATGCCTTTTATTTCTTCATCTTGCTTTATTACTGGCTAAAACCTTCAGTACAATGTTTAATGAAGGATGTGAGAGCAGAAATAACTTGGCTTATTCTTGATCTCAAGGAGAAAGCATTCATCTTTCATCATTAGGTGTACAGTTCTCTATAAATACCCTTTACCATATTGAGGACTTTATTTTCTATTCCTAACTTGCTGAGAGGTTTATTTGCTTTTTTAAAAATAAAAATGAGTGCTAAAATTTTCAAGAGCTTTTTCTGCATCTATTTAGATGATTATGTGGTTGATTTGTTTTGTTTTGTTTTGTTTTTTTGTCTGTTAATTGGTGAATTATATCAATTAACTTCTAGATCTTAAACTAGTCTTCTGTTCCTGAGAGAAAGCCTACTTGGTTGTGAAATATTACCATTTTTTTATTGTTAGATTTAATATGATAAAAATTAAGAATTTTTTCACCTATATCCATGAAGCATATCAGTCTATATTTTTCTGTTCTCACAGTGCCTTTGTCTGGTTTTGATGTAAGTCAGAGTAATACTGGCCTAATAGGATGAGTTAGGAAGTATGCTACTTCTTCAGTTACCTGGAAGAGTTTTGCAAAATTGCTTTTTATTTCTTCCTTAAAGTTTGATAGAATTCACCAGTGAAGCCATCTGGACCTGGGATTTTCTTTCTAGGAAATTTTTTCTACATATACAACTTCTTTAATAGATACAGGGCTATTCAAGTTATGGATTCCTTTTCAGTTGAGCTATTAGCTTGTATCTTTCATATAATTTGTCTATTTCATTTAATTTGTCTAATTTATTGGCACAAGTTATATATAATATTATTTTATTATTCTTTTAATATCTGCAGAATATATAGTGATATAATCTCATTCTGATATTGAAAATTATGTATCTTTTTTTCCCCCGATCAGTCTGCTAGAGGTTATTAATTTTGTTGATATTCTCAAAGAGAATTTTGGTTTCATGGATTTTTCTTTACTGTGTTTTTGTTTTGCATTTCATTGCTCAGATATTTATTATTTCTTTTATTCTTCTTATGCTATAAGAATTTTTTCTTTGTTAACATAGGCATTTGATGTAAATTTATCTCTTAGTGTCACGTTAACTTCATTCCACAAAGTTAGATGTATTGTGTTTTCATTTTCACTCAGTTCAAAATACTTTCTAATTTTCCTTTAGGTTTCTTTTGTGACCTATGGATTATTTAGAAGTGTATTTTTTAGTTTCCAAATATTTTAGTATTTCCTATATCTTTCTGGTTACTGATTTCTAATTTAATTCCATAGTGACCAGAAAACATTTGACTGGAAATCTTTTCAATTTATTGAGATTTTTTTTTCAGTACTTTAAAGATATTTCTCCACTGTGTTCTGGATTATATTGCTTCTTTTTTGTTCTCTTGAATGTAATGTGTCTTTTTTCCTCTGGATGCTTTTAAGATTTTCTCTGAGATTTGCTGATCTTCTTGGATTGAGGATTTAGTTTTTGTTAAATTTGGGAAAAATTTAGCAATTATTTCTTTAAATTATTTTTCTAATTCAGTGTTCATGGCAATTTTATAGGACATAACTATTGTTAATAATGATAATTGACTGTATTCAGTATTCATTTTTACAGAGAAATCAGGAATTGAGAACTTAAAGAATGCTTTAACCCTTTTTGACATTATGGAAGGAAGGTACATGGTGATATTTTAGGAAAGTTTAGGTAGTTTAACTCATACTTATACCTAACCATTTCCCAGTTAATCTTAGTATATGATATAAAGATGAGCTTTAACCCTGCAAATCCAGGGGTCTGAAGTTGTGTTCCATGTCATTCATTTTACTCCTTTTCTGTCAGGAACTCATGCCAGACTTTCCACCAAGCACACAGGCTTTGAGGAGAGAGTTTATAATATCCCAGTTCACATCAATGATGGTGGTCGGCCACCCATGGAAGGGACTGTTTTTTTACCAGGTAGGTATTTTGCTGTAGGCAACTTGGGATAATGTCTATCACCATGGGTAGTTTGAAAGAATTCTAGTCTTTGATATGGAGTTCTGCAAATGTTCGCTTAAAAATTTATCCTACCAAATACTGTTTTGCTTTTCAGTTACTTTCTGCACTTGTGTGGAAGAACGGTGCTTCCAGCCAGCAGGGCGCCAGCCTGGGATGCCCACTGTGGGCATGACAGTTGGCATACTCCTGGCTACGTTTTTGGTCATTGGTGAGTATAATATCTCAGATTCAAGGATTTCTGTGCTGGTCTTCAGAAACATAAGTTCACCTAAGTTCTGCTTCATGGACTGGTCTAGTGGCTGTTCAAATAGTAAATGAGGCAATAACCAAGAATATAGATTACCTGGTTGGGAAATCCTGCTTTAGTACCACCCTCTACCCATCATTGCCTTGTTGGTTAGTTTGAGAAATATACAGAGCTTTAAAGCATAAATGGTTGTATTTTATGCCTAGTTACTGAGCATACATGATAAAAGAGAAAGAAATGCAATAGCTGTGACTTTGCTATCTATCAGGCAGGCACTGTGCTTGGTATGGGGAATAATAATGGGAAAGACATAACAAAACCTATACTCACAGAGCTTATGATCTAGTCCATCATTTTTGGAATAGGTACAAGTTAGCCTTCCAGAGATGTTGACATACCTGAAATGTTGCAGAACGTTTCTCTGTACATTTCCATGACTGTGGACCATAAATCTTTATTGCTTCCAAATAATTCCACTGCATTAAAGGCCTCATTTGCCTTAGTCTTTGGCCTGGCTAGATAGCAGAGTCCCCAATCTAGCTGTCTGCTTTTTTATGAGCAATTCAGTGCCTCAAATGTGTGCTTACCCTCATTCAACCTTTGTTCTCACCACAAGTTAAGTATTGGAAATAGATACTTCATCAATTCATGTGTATTGGAGTGTAGGTGTTTACATAGTTTAATATCTTTTCTTTTTTAAAAGAAGGGCTGGGATTATTCTAAGTATTCTTAATTATTCTCTCAGCATCTGTCTTTTCTGCAATGACCCAATCTGTCACATTGGACACTGATTCACAGCACTAACAGAGTTCTCATTTCCTATACTCTTTCATCCAAAATCCTCATTATTATGATATGGCAGGGCCTTCATCACATGGCTATTACCCATCCTAATATGTGCATGGTGACCATCATTTCCCTCTGATGACCAGAGTCTGGTGCACACCTTTTTGAGGTTCCATTACTTACCAAACTCTTTTCTACCACTATGCCTTTTTTTATTCTATTTGACTTCCCATCTTAAGGGATTTTTGAGCTTGTATACCAAATAGCAGCTTTCTAGTATGACCATTCAATCCCATAATTTTATTGAAAGTTAAAGATTGGATGAATTTGCAGATATAGATAGAAGTCATAGGATCTTATAGTTTTAATCATTACTTTTTGCAAAATAGGGTTGGGATTATTGCAAGATTCTTTTAAAAATAACAATAGAATAAAGACCATGCAATATCCTTTATTTTATTTATCTTTTTTTAAAGTTTGGTTCACATACAATATTATGTGAGTTTCATGTGTATGATATAGTTATTCAACATTTATGTACCTTACAAAGTGATCACTGTGATAAATCAATTAACCATCTGCACCATGAAAAATTATTACAATACTATTTATTATATTCCCGGTGCTGTACATTACATCCCTGTGACTTATTTTACAGTTGTAAGTTCATACCTCTTATTCTTCTTCACCTTTTTTGCTCTTCTACCCATTCCTCTACCTTTTGGCAACCATTAGTTTGTTCTCTATATCTGTGAGACTGTTTCTATCTTGTTTGTTCACTTTTTTTGTTTGTTTATTAGATTCCACATGTAAGTGACATCACACCGTATTTGTCCTTCTCTGGCTGACTTATTTCACTTAGTATAATACAGTCTAGGTCCATTCATATTGTCACAAATGGCAAGATTTCATTTTTTTTAATGGCTAAGTAATATTCCATTGTGTATGTGTGTTGTGTGTATACCTATATATATCTATATATCAGTAGCTCTATCTATATATTTCTGTCTGTCTGCCTGTCTGTCTGTCTCTCTTTCTCTCATCTATCTGTCTATTACATCTTTTCTTTCCATTCATTTATTGATACACACCTTTGTTGCTTCCATATCTTAGTTATTATGAATGCTTCAATGAATATAGGAGTACATACAACTTTTTGAATTCATGTTTTTGTCTTCTTTGGATAGATACCCAGAAGTAGAAATTTTTAGCTTTTTTGATGAAACTCCTTACTGTTTTCTACAGTGCCTGCACTAGTTTACAATTCTACCAACAGTGCATGAGTATTCCCTTTCCACCACATCCTTTCCAACACATGTTATTTGTTGTCTTTTTGATAATAACCTATATGATGTGTGAAGTGATATCTAATTATGGTTTTGATTTGCATTTCTCTGATGATTAGTGATGTGAACTTACTGCCAGGTCAATTTCCTTAAAACAGCTCCCTCTTCCATATTGGTCTCTGATTTTTAACACACATTTAGTGCTAAAATGTACAATGTAATTTCTAGGAGTTTAAAGATAGGAGAAATATGAAAGGTTAGGTAGTCTACTCAAACTGGAGTCATGAGGAAAGCACCCCCAACATGTGATATTTTGACTGGAGACAGTGAAAGTAGGCTTTGGGTAGGTGAACAGATCTTTGAACAGCTTTCTGGTTGTTTGATTGGACTATTTTTTCTAGAGAAGGAGAAGGACTAGAATCAACATTTACTGAGCATGTACAAAGTTTGGAAATCGTCAGATGCTTACACACTTAGTTTTCAGAGTAGTGCAGGTATTAAGTTCTATATTCCTTGATAGAGACCCAGCGATAGCCACTAGCTTAGATATGACTTAGGACTTAGTACATACTTACTGACAATAAGATAAGTGATAAACTTACTTATCTAAGAAAACCAATGCCTAGAATCTCTTATTCACCAGGACAACGAAACTTTATTGTACCACAAACTAAAACGAAGTTGTATGAGTCATTTTTTCCTACCAAGATACTACTTTATAAATGAATGTGACAGTATATTTTAAGATCCCATCTGTTTGACCCTGAGTTTTCTCTTTCAGGTATAATTTTAGCAGCTGTGTTTATCCAAATGAAGAATAAAGACAAAGATAATGTCAAAAGTGCTCAGGCCTCTGAAGTCAAACCCCTGAGAAACTGAATTTGAAAGGAATGTGAGTTTATATACCAAGTTCTATTTCAGTAATACAACCATTTATCCCACAATTCTGCTTTCCGCCAACATGTGCACTAAAATTTTTTACCTTCTTGTCCTTTAATATTTTGTAACTTTTAGATATTTTATGTGCTATGGACATTAGAGATACTTTCATTTTCGCATAACACTTTCCCCCTCTACAAAAGCCTTAGCTACTTATCCCAACACAAAACTTATGTGTTTTTCCCTTTTAGGGAAATATGAGATGATGAAATAGTTTATTCATTTTTTCTTTGTCAAGAAAATTTATTAGTTGTCTACCACAGAACTTCTTGGATTCCATTTATGCTTTTTATGTTTCCATCCTGTGTCCCCTTCCTCATGTTTTCTTTGGTATTTCACTAATTTAAAAACATTTGTTGGAAAAAAGAACAAAGTGAAGTTTCATTAAAAATTTAAAAAGGAGCCTTTGTCCTTTAGTTTGAACAGTAACTCTTCAGTGTTATTAGCTTTTTTTTTTTTTTTTTTTTTTTTAGCTCAGTGTGGCTTATGTCACCCTTCATTTGAGATTTTTCTATTTGGGAATGGCACAAGCCTGCCATAGGCCATATAGAATGCTATTGCAGAAACCAACTGCTGACTTAGTTTACCCACTACCTACCATGCTTACATGCTACACATGTTTTCTTTGTGTGTGTATTAATAAAATTTGGTTATTATATATTTAATATATGGAGAAAAGTAAGGAAGCATGAAAGAAGTAGTGACAAAAATCAAGAATAAATGTTAGCTGTTATTTTTGTTTTCCAAATTTCTTTGGCTTTGCTTCCTGGTTCTTTGCATTTTTTGAGAAAAGGGCTAGATAACAGTGGTTGTCAAAATTGCCTTCAATGTAGAATTAGCCCAAGAGGAGGGGTCTACAACAAAATGGAAATTTACTCTCTCATGACCATAGTTTGAGGAGTTCAAGGCAGATATGCTATGAATTTTTAAAATTTGGTAAGGGAACCTTAGAGATTTGGAAACATTTTTAGACCTAGAGCTATTGTTTGATTCCTGATTTGAGCCATGAAAGAATTCAACATTACACAACCTCTCAGAATTTTAAAGAATTTTCTGGAAAATAACTTATATTTGAAAAGGTGATCTGACATTGATGGCTGAAGCAGGCCATAGAGTTGTATTTTCATAAATAATCCTCTTTGTGGGCTTCTATTATATTTTTAAAGTAAAAAAAGTGAAACAAAAGGAAATATTTAAACTCTGTTTCTAAGACTTCAGTATTGTTTTATATTATCCTGTACTTTGAACTCTTTTACCTATGTTTTTCATACAAGGCCATTGGAAGTCCCATAATGGGTGAGGTTCTCTCCAATATAACCATACATTAAAAGACAAAATGAAACAAAGCAAAGCACAAGAGCACCAAAAACAAATTTACTTCACAAATTATACCCCAACCTGAGGAATACCTTTTATAGGATTTTACTTGTGTCATTGACCAAGAGTGACTGTGACTTGATATTTAATTCACTTAAAATTGCATTATTGCTCAAGAAATCTTATTATCATTACTAAAATATGGAGGCTGTCTCAAGGCAGGTCTGCTAAGATGGGCTCAAGAGGTCTCTCCTGTTCAATTTAATGTCCTCTCTGGATCAACCTTTATCACCCAATAATAGGCTGATCACATAGAACCTTCTTATCTAAAATCATTGATTGATATCCATACTTCTTGTGCTGTTTCTTCCCTAGGTGTGCCCTCCCTCTCACCCTTCCCTTCCTTCCATGACCAGATCTTACACATTTTTAAGTTCATAAAGACCAGTTTAAATACTGGTCTTTCTGAGAAGGCTTCTCTGATTTCCTATAGGATACCAGCCCCCTTCACCATCTAAACTTCCACACCGTGGTGAGGAAAATTACTTGTCAGGCCAGGATCCATTTCCTCTTCTAATAAGAGCAATTTTATTTCCCACTGGAAAACATCTCCCTCACCACCTGATCAGTCTATATAGTTTGAGTAAAGCCAACTCCCTGTTTTTCTCCATCCCCCCAGCTCTAGAGATAGGCCCTTCATCTCAGTGAGACTCACTCCTAGAATTTTAGTCAAAACTTTAGGAAAAGAGTTCTCTTTATATGGAATTTTCAATCTAGTCACCACAAGAGGTGAGTCTGCCTCAGAATGAGGACCACAGAGAGTCAAATGATGAGAGGAGAAACTTTTTAAGAAGTGTACTTGAATTCAGCTGTGTCTGAAAGCAAACTTACCCTGGACTTTTCTATCCCATGAGCCATTACATTATATTTTACTTAAAGCTTAATGAATTTCCTAATGAATTTCTATTCTTGCAACCAAAAGAATAGATACTTTTACCTTTTTTATGGCCTTTCTTATGTTCTATGATTAATGCCCATTTGATCTCCCAAACTGGTCTGGGACTTCTCAGAATCTTCTCATTGACACTATGACAAATCTTGGCTCATAATGGTTTCCTCATAATTTTTTAAAGAATGAATAAAAGAAATAGCTGATTTATTTTAGCCACTTATGTTGTTGTCATTTAAGTGCCACTCATTAGCCAAAATTGGTACTAACTCATTCTTCATGTTCACTTATAGTATACTCAAAGACTCCTTAAACTCCAACTTCACTGATCTTCCTTTCACTACAAGGAAACCTTGATATGCCATTCTAACATACTCAGAGCTGTCTGTAGTGGCAAATAAGGGCTATAAATGACAAAGCCTCCAAGAATTTCTGGGTAGTTAAGAAATAGCTGTGAGACTAAGAGGGTCTCAGGGGTGGGAATGGTAGGTATAGATGAGAACTCTTGTGAGAAGCTATGTATAATGTCTCAGTTGGTTCTGGGGATCAGTAAATTTAGAGTGGGTATTTCAGAGTGTTGGTCCTGGTATGGTATGGATAATCCATAGGCAGGAAGCTGAGGTTACTGCTCAGGGATCCAATGCAAGAAACAAATGATTTGTTTCTGTACACTGCTATATTCTGTACAATGCTATATGCATTATGGAAGCTTGTTAAACCAGAACCTTAAAAGTTACCCACCAAAAAAGTACATTATCTTAAAATTCTACTTAAAAATCATGTAAACTTTTATTAAGTGCACAATTCAGTGGCAGTAAGTACATTCACATTGTTGTGCGATCATCTCCACCATCCATTTCCAGAACTTTTTCACCTTCCCAAATGAAACTCTACCCATTAAACAACAACACTCCATTCCCTTCCTTACCCCAGTCCCTGGTAACCACTATTCTAACTTACTGTCTTTATGAATTTGACTATTCTAAGCATCTCACATAAATGAAATCATACAATATTCGTCCATAATATCAATGTTTTAAAACAGGTTTTACAATATTAACTGAAATAAATACACTTAAATATACATTTTACACACGTGAAGATATCTACACAATATATACACGATGCACATGTGTTCCCCAAACACCACACACATTGGCATTGCTCCCATGTTTCTCCACACAAAAGCCTGTCTCACTCTGACGGAGTCCCAGGAAGTGTAGTCAGGCGTTGAATGACCAATTGTCCTCAGTGGATGCATGTTAGAATCACCTGAGAAGGTGTTTAAAAAATACTCATCTCAGCACCCCACCTACACCTGAATTAGCATCTCTGGATAAGGGGGTAACCTAGCTTTAATATTAAAAAAAATCTCCCCAAGTGAGTTTATTGTGCAACCACAGCTGAGGACTCTTATTTGAGACAATCCCTGAGGGCCAAGTAAGTACCAGGCTGCTGTGGAAAATGATCCTTTTCAGGATCTGAATCAGCATCCTTCTTCAGAACACCACCTTCCCAGTCCTCTCTACTTTTTAGGTAATTTTCACCCTAACCAGTCCTCCCCAGACCCTTGGCCAGATGCAACTCTGGATCATTGCCCAGAGTTCAGGGAAGGTATGAGGGGCCACTGTCAGGAGCCACTCCTCTGCCCACAGAGACCTTTCTACTCAGAGCAGCCTGGTGGGTCCAGACTCAGTTCACTCTACCACCATGTTGGAACCTGTGAACTCCAACCATGAAGCTGAGAAGAAGGATGTGCAGAAGAGTAGCCCCTTTTGTATGCCAGAGCTGAGCAATGAGCAGCAACGTGTCTCTGTTTGCCAAAGATGCAGCTCTCAAAATTATTCTAAAAATACATGTTTGTGTAAAGTGACCCTTTAAAAATACATATAAAATACATGTTTGTGTAAAGCACAATACCTGACTTGTGCTTGTGCTTGGAGAGTTGGCTATTTAAAGGAATATTGACAGTGTAAAAACACAAAGAATAGTTTATACTATAAACCATTACTTTCCACTTTATTGGTTTTCCATTCTTACCTACCAGCATAATACAGGCTCCATTTGGCATTTCAAAACAATTTCCTCAGTATATGCTATGTGTTGGTCATTTGTACGCCATCTGAGCTCTTAAGACAAGGAGGATGGCCTCCTGAGATGATAAATAATTCTAAAGTCTAAGGGGCTGCCTTGGAGTCCATGTTGATGGCTCAAGCACAAGTCATACTTGTCGTTATTTGTCTCCAACAATCATTGATTTCTTTGGACAGAAGCCAGATCCCTTTTTTCACATGGTCCTCATCCTGGGAGTACAAGCTGGGTGGGCATTTGAGACAGGAAGGGCAAGTGAAGAAGGGGCACGCTGTAGAAACAAGTGTTCATCTTATTGAGAGAGACCATTTTCATTTTTTCCATTGCAACAATTGGGCTGATGTGTAAGTACAGACTTTGAAAAGCCACATTTGGAAGAAAAAGAGAGAGTGCACATGGGAGGTGGGAATAAAAATAGCATGTAAGTTTACCCAGCATTTTTAGTTACTCTCTTGAATTAAGCACAGGACTGGGAGGAAACAGAATGTATTTTTGGTAACAGAAGACAAAATTAGGCCCCTTTGGCTCCTGGCCAAGAAAAGATCCCAAAGGCTATGGCTGTGCTCAAATACAACCAAAGTCAGGCATGGCCTTGTTTAGTGGTTGGGCACAAAGAACCAGGCAAAGGTTCTCAAAGCAGCCAGGTCCACTGTGGGGCAGGAGGGTAAAATCCCTACCTCAGATTTCCCACTGAGTTTTGCTTTTTGCAGTGAGCTCTCATACAGCCTTCCTGAGGCCTGAAAAGAGGAAAGAATTTCCTTGACTAAGCAAGTGTTGCCTGGTTCATGCTCCCTGAAATCCTGGTACAGTTTGTACCAAATGTGGGCACTGGGATAAGGCTTCCATGGGGATCAGGTTCTTCCTGGGCTATTCTGAATGTTCTTAGCTGCTTCTCCTCTGGCAAAACCATGCTTGTCCAGGCAGGAAATGTGAAAGTGTTGCCTGGGTCCACATAGGCACTACTATGTTTTCTAGGAGCTCCCCTCAGAAGCAGAGGCCAAGATAGAATTAGACAAAGAAGAGATTTATGGGAGGAAAGCCCTGTGAGGGATACAGGGGAGGAACAGAAGGTGAAGGGAGCCCCAGAGCATGATGGAAGTTTAATAGTTGGTAAAGAAGAGAAGGAAAGAAGGATTGATAGGAAGTCTCGGGCCATTGCACACCTCTGAGAAAGTCTCAGCTAGGCAGCTGCTGGGCCCCAAAGCAAAGACTGGCTGTTGGAAGAACCTATGTTGGACAGAAACTACCCAACTTTAGAACCGCAGTTATACTTGGTAGCTGGCTAGGGTGTGATCCAGAAGGCAGAGGGCAATCAGCTAACTTCCTTGGCAGGGACCTTGTAAAACTTGATCTGAGCTTGCATTCCAATGGTTGTCAGAATTTGCTCTTTTGCTCTTTGACGTACTTGTCAGATGTATATTTATCAAGCCTCACTCTGCTCAGATATTGAGTTGGACACTAGGAACACAGATAACAATTCTACAAGGTTTACAATGTGTCAGGCACTATTCTGAATGATATATTGTCACTGAATCCTTGCAACAACTGTATGAGAGAGATACAGTTATCATTATGCCTATTGTACAAATCAGAAAATACAATAAAAGTTAAGTGTGTGACTTGCTCAAGGTCACATACCAAATAAGTGACCCCAGTAGTGTTACTCTAAAGCCTGTGCCCAAAGCAACCATATTTCACCTAACCTCAGGTGTCATCTATTATAAGACACATCATTATTTTATGTGACACTAAGGAAAAACACTGTCAATTAGGTCAATTAACTTCATCATGCCATTATTAGTTAGATGCATCCTTAATTTCAGAGATATGAAAATGTTCTCACAGACTCTACAGTCTTGTAGGGGAGACAGACCTGAACAATTGTCATGTAATGCAATATCAAGAATCACCAAAGTGGAGCACATGCATCGCTGCAGTGAAAGAGAGAAACATGAATCAGCACTCCTGCCTGAAGTATCTGAGAAGCCCTCATAGAGGGAGTGGCACCCAGCTGCACCTTAGGGTTTCTACATATAGAGAAGAGAAGGGTAAAATTGGAAAATTTTGAGTATTTTAAGGGTCATGGTTGATAATACCACTAATAATATGACAATAGCTGATCGTGTATTAAGTGCTCACTATGTGCCAGGTGCTGTATTATGAGCTTTTCATGAATCATCCCATTGAATACTCATAGAAATCCTATGAGAAAGCTCTCTTTTTAGACCCATTTTACAGAGAAAAAAACCCAAGTCTCAGGAGAAGGACTGATTTACCGGGCTGGAAGTTTCTGGAAGTGTTGATGCAAGACTAAGACCTTTCAGCCATTTCAATTGTTGAGTATTTGATGAGTTTAGGTCTGTGCTGGGCATCAAGGGGACTACTGAAGGAATTCCTAGGCTGAGTACCAAATATTGACTGAATGATATACAATGTTGGGTCCTTTCACAGGCCTACCTGGTGTAGTCTCTGTTTTCTCTGATCTCATCTTCTGCCTCCTCCTTCTTGCTCACCATACTTTAGTCACACTGACCATCTGCCCCTTCCTTAAGAAGGCTGACTTCCTTCCACTTCTGTTTCTGTATACATGCACCTGGCTGGAGCAACCTCTCACCCCCAGCCCCTTTCATGTGACTGGTCTTTTCTCTTGCTCTAGGTCTCAGTGTGAAGTCTGCCTCCTCCAAGATGTCCTGCCTGATACTCTCCATCATAGAATCTGTTAATTTCCTTCCTAGTACTTTTCATAGTGTGTAATTATGTCCTTTATTAGTTTGAATCACTAGGGGAACAGCCCTTGTTCATTATTGTGCTCCAGCACTGTATGTGGTGCCCAGAATATAATAGACACTCCATATTCAAATGGATGAATGGCTTAGCTTAGAATTTAATTATGGAGCCAAGATGTACATCTATGACACAGAAAATAGGTAGCTGCTGAACTGCTCAAAGAATGAAGAGATTGATGTGCGTGGAAACTGTCAAAGAGACATAAGTCTTAAACATGATGGGCAGAATTCAGAGACATAGAGATTGTCAAGGAGGAAAAACGAGTCAGGGAGAAAATCCATTCAGTGGGAGGACAATATATAGTTTTCTCTATAGATTTGAAGCATCTTCGTTTTCAATATCTGGAATTGCTCTGGTTTTCCTTACTTCCTGGGCTCTCTTTCTACTTATTGGAATGTGGGTTAAGGCCATGATGCCAGTTGTCCAGGCTTCCCTCCCCAGAGTACTTTGGTGGGCTCCCTTAGGAGACCAAAAACAATATTGATACTGAACTCTCACATGGCTCTTCAGTCTAGGTATGAGGATGTTTTGGAAAAACCGTTATAAATGTTGACCTCAGTTTTACTGTGCATCACAGACAAAGCAACTTCCAATGTTCAGAAAGCACATCAGATGGCAATATTTTAGAATCTCTTAAAGGATTTCAAAAATAGAGATAGACCTCACCAATTGCAATATCTTCTCTCAGTTCTTCCTGTTTTCCTTTCTCCAGAATGTAACAGAGAACATCATTTGATTTACTCATTGAAATATGTACTTGCACAACTTTGAATTTCATGGATTTCCATACCATATATTTTGAAGGTCAAGATTTGTTGCTATTTTATACATGGTATAAACAGGTTCTGCCTATTCTTCGATAGGCATTTATTTATATTTGTCTAGGAGGACATTTATCATACTTGTCTTTATAGAATATCAAGTATTGTTTTTATTATTTGTTCACTTTCTCCCATTCTACCCCCATCAAATACACACTCTGAGCTTTTGGAGGGTTTGAGACCAAGTCTTATTATCATTGAAACTCTACTGCAGCAAAGAGTCTTCAATAAAACAGTTTCTTGGTAAATGTTGAATTAAATTGAAGAGTTCCAAGACCTTCTAGAAATTCAGTTCTTTGCTCTTTTTAGCAGAGCAAGTTGTCTCGATCCAGTTGAGCCCAAGGATATTGCCTGTTAATCATATAAACCAAAATCAGTGTCCTCTTTGTCAAAGACTATTAAAGAGCAGAAATCTCATTTTAGCCTTAACTGATCTGTAAGTTAATTTGGGAAGCCTCTCCTTACCCATGATTGGACATGATTGAGCAAGGATACAGAAGAGTGAACTAAAAAATCACTTTTTTGCTATAATGAAGCCATTTTAAAAAATCTACAATACTCTTTGTTACAGATCTCAACTCTTTAAGAGGTTTCTAGCTACTTCAGAATTTGAAGGGAATATCATTCGCCACATATTGGCCAAGGATAACAAGATGTGATAGAGCTAGGAATGAAGTAATTTGGGTATGTGTTTTCTGGAATTCTGCCCCGAATAGTTTTCTTCTTGATGGTATGTCCAACTCTTTAATATGGCTTACAATTCTCAGAGTGACAGAAAGGAGAAAAAAGTAAGGAAGAAAGCATTTGTTGAGGGTGAGTGAGCCTTCACTGATAGTGCACGGTGAAGCCTGCTCTGCCAATGAAGCCTTAGCCATAGCATCATCTCCATGGTTGGCAGTATATTTGATCCCTGAATTAGGACACTCTAAACTTAGTTAAGGATAAACTTTTTTGGATTCACGCATTATGCACTTAATCTACAAATTACTTTTAATTATTTTTTTTTAATCCCTAATAAGCAGCAGGAAGTAGTGGTAACAACCACCACAGCCTTTGTTCATGAAGTTTTCTTTTCATAATCTTCTCACTCAACAGAACCCTGTCAGGTCTTGAGAAGGAATTTTGAATGTTCCTAGACTCCAGATTCAAGAACTCTTCCACCAAATGATTATTAAGTAAATGTTTACAGTAATATTACCCACCTTGAATCATTCCTGTCTCTGGTATTTCCCTCTAATCAGAGCTTAATTCCAAGATCAACTGGAAAATATTTTAAGGAAATGAAAGGTATGAGAACCCTTTGTGAGGCCAGATCTGTGGAGCTACAGAGAGTCTTGATAAAGGCTTCCCAACAGCTGGGAACAGTAAGCCAGAGAGTGATGTAGAATTCATAAACCATATTAAGAATTTTGGTGCCTTGGAAAAAGCTCTGAAATGTTCCAATCATTAAATTACTCAACTGAAATTACTTTCAGATGAGCAAATTTAGGACAGACATTACTGGCTTTTCAAGCTACATCATATGTTCTAAAAGCAAAATGGAAAAGAATAAAATATAATGGTCTGTTCTTATCCCACCTGCTTATGCAGATCAATACTAGAAAAGTGGAGTGAAAAGAAATCTCCAGTAGGTCTGCCCTAAAAGCCAATAATGTGAATATAGAAACCTTGGACCATTGGTTTAAAGGAGTTTAATCTTTAAATGGTTCTGCCAATTAGGGTGGTTAATGTCAGGACACCTAATGCATGGCAGATGCTAAAAATATGTGGATAAATAACATCTGATGAAGAGAATACAGTGGTCTCCCCCTTATCCTAGGTTTTGCTGTCCATAGTATCAGTTACCTATGCTCAACTGTGATTTGAAAATATTAAATAGAAAATTCCAGAAATAAAATGTTCAAAAATTTAAATCATGCACCATTCTGAGTAGCATGATGAAATCTCATGCTATCTCTCCCACTCCATCCTGCCTGGGACCTGAATCATCTCTTTGTCTAATGTATCCATGCTGTATATGCTATCTGCTGGTTAGTCACTTACTAACCACATGGGTTATCAG
>NW_006431922.1:2204918-2207412 GCF_000325575.1 Pteropus alecto | reverse complement strand
AGAGACAGAGAGACAGAGAGAGAGAGACAGAGACAGAGACAGAGACAGAGAGACAGAGAGAGAGACAGAGAGACAGAGAGAGAGACAGAGAGAGAGACAGGCAGGCAGAGACAGAGAGGGAGACAGAGAGGGACGGAGAGAGAGACAGAGAGAGACAGAGAAGGAGAGAGAGAGAAAGGGAGGGTGTGGGGGAGAGAGGGAGCACTTTCACGTGACTTTTATTACAGTATATTGTTATAATTGTTCTATTTTTACTTAGTATTGTTAACCTCTTGCCATGCCTTATTTATAAATTAAACTTTATCTAGGTATATATGTATAGGAAAAAAGTGGTATAAATAGGGGTTGGTACTATCCATGGTTTCAGGCAACTACTGGGGGGTCTTGGAACATATCGTCCATGGATAAGGGAGTCTATTGTAAGGTGAAAACTCTTAAAGTTTGGCAGAATAAGATGGCCTTATGAAAGAGAATAAAAACGGTAACAAAAAAAGGTAAGACAAAAACTTGCAGACCAAAGTGTTGACAAAAATTGGAGAAGACAATTATAAAAAGGAGTGAGTAGTTGACAAGGTCAAATGTAGTAAGATGCCTCATAAATAGGAAAAAGTATCAAGTGGATTTAACAGCAAAGTGGTAATCTGGATGCAAATAGTTGAAATTTGCATATAAGACTAATTCAACAGGCAGCCTTTAAAGTTGCCCCTGATTCCTGGCATTCATGCCCTTGTGTAATCCCCTACCATAACTGTGGGCTGGATTTAGTGACACAACCCTAGTGAATAGAATCTGGGTGAAGTGGTGGATGTCACTTCTGATATTAGATAACAAAAGGACTGTGGCTTCTCTCTTGGACTGCCCTCTCATTTTCAAGTTCTCATTTGCATTTTGTTTTGAAGGAAGCCAGCAGCCACACTGTGAGCTGCCCTGTGGAGAGAGTCACATGACAAAAAAAATCCTAATATTTTTGGCCATTAGCCAGTGTGGACCTGAGGCCTGCCAGCAGCCATGTGTATTCAAGCACATTCTTGCAATTATTTTCTATGTTAGGAATATGTATTAATAGACATAGATATCTTTCACTTATTGTAAGAAGTACTGCTATGTTGTTGCTGAAGATCACATGGTAGCCATTCTCTTACCTAGCAACAAAGAGTGGTGGCCCTATGCACTTAGGGATGGACACAAAAGACATCCTTCTTAAATGACTGAACTGAGAAGATAGATGTTTTCTCACACTCAATTTATTCTTTAGTCTTAATTCATGGTGTTGCCTATTGCTTCAAGATCTGTTTAGAAAATTTCAAACTGAATTTGACTAAAGAGACAAAACAGATGATAGAGAGCCAACAAAATATTCCAGAAATTGTGGTCTTTTAAAATTGAATTTGTTTTAAAGTCACTTTCTTTTTAAAGCAAAATACCTGAAGAAAAACATTTTAACAGGATTTACTAACACAACCATTTGGATACGGTTATTTTGAATTACGAAATATTTTGATGTGACAGTTTTGCTCCAATATTCTGAGGCTTTATCAAAACAAAAGATTACTGTTTATTTTTCTTAAATTACCAAGTGATAACCCAACAGATTAGAGAATTTCTCTATCCCTATTCTCCCCTATCCCAAACCACTTTGATTCTAATATCCAAGTAGGAGTAGAAGATGAGATGAAATTTCAGGATGAGGTAAATATGAACATTTTACAGCATTGTGGAGAAATTTTCAAAATGTAAAATTTTTGTGAAATAACTTTGGGGGGGACATTAAAATAACCTCATTATCAATATGGCCATTTCACAATGTCAAGTACTTGGAGGCATACTATTTTTCTTAATATCTCTTTGTTTTTGTGGTCTTTACTCCAAATGAGCAGTCTTCACTAACATAACTCCATGCAAATGTGGTTTTCCGGTTTAAATGTAGATGAACAGCAGTCATGCAATCTATGTAACATCTAATGGGCTCCCTGGAATGTGTTCTAACATAGTGGTTAAGAGTACAGGATCTGCTGTTAAAATACCATCTACTAGCAGTATGACACAGGAAGAAAAAGCTAATATCTTGAATCTTAGGTTTTTCCTTTGGAGAATATTATCAGGTTTAATAATAGTGTTTGTATAAATTAAATGAAATGACATAAATGAAACCCTTAGCAGACTGCCTGGTACAATATCTTATATATTGTTAATACTGTTATCAAAAATGGATATTTAAATTGGATCTGAGAAAGTGATCCCATTAATAACATCATAATGTTGACAAAATATAGATAAGAATTATGCCAAAGTTGTTAATATCAGTGGTTCCCAAACATGGGTGCACATCAGAAATCATCTGGAGAAACTTCACTTTCCTGTGAAGATGGAGTAAGGAGGTCTGGACTTAACTTTAGACTATAAACAATTAGAAAATTGGATAAAATAAATGAAACAATTGTTTTCGTTCATTGAAAAACAGATAGCACATGACTGTGATTCTTGAGAGAAGGGA
>NW_006431922.1:2197998-2204905 GCF_000325575.1 Pteropus alecto | reverse complement strand
AGAATTCTGTAAATGCTCCAGTCTTCTGCCCAAAAGCAATTTATGGACCACTGACAAAACAAGAGGGAATCCAAAAAGAGTGTGTCAGACTTGTTGCATGGAAAAAATGGAGAAAAGAGTTTGAGGAAGCTGAGGTGACTGCACTTGCTGGACAGACTTCTATAGAAGAAAAGATTAGTGAACTTGAAGACATAACAGTAGAATCTACCTAAACTGAAGCACAGGGTAAATGAGCAGTTCAAGAGAATGAAAAGACAAGTTACATATTGAGAAAATATTTGCAAAAGACATATCTGATAAGGGATTGTTATCCAAAATACACAATGAACTCTTAAAACTGAAATAAAAAAATGAACAACCTGATAATAAAATGGGCAAAAGATATAAACAGACACTCAACAAAGAAAATATGCAAAAAGCAAATAAACATATGAAAAAAATGCTCAAAATCTTATGTTATTAGGGAATTGCAAATTATAACAACGAGATACCACTATAAAATTTAAAAATTAAGTGAAAATGAAAATATCATAATGTGTGGGATACAGCTAAAGCAGTTCTTAGAAAAAAATCTATAACTCTATATGCTAATGTTAGAAAAAAGAAGAGCTTAAAATCAATGATCTACATTTTCATCTTAAAAATAAAACAAGAAAAAGAAGAGTAAATTAAACCTAAAGTAAGTGGAAGGAAGAAAACAATAAAGAACAGAAAACAATGAATTAGAAAATTTAAAAAATAGCAAAAATCAACTGTATAAAAGCTGATTCTTTGAAAAATCAATGAAATTGATGAACCTTTAACTAGAATGATTAAAAAAATAAAGAAGATGCAAATGACTAATATCAGAAATGAAAGAAGGAGCATCACTGTAAGTCTTACAGACATTAAAATAATAATAAGGTAATATGATAGACAACTTTATACCAACAAATTAAAAAACTTAGATGAAATGGACATAATTTTGACTCAAATTATCAAAACCGACTCAAGAATAAATAGATGATTCTTATTCAGTCAAGCTAGCAGTGATCCACTGAACACTATTTGGATCAGATTTTAACTAAATATATCAATGGATCAAGATCAGAAATTTGAGCAAAATTAGACTATCCAAATTAAGCCAAACAACCAACCTGTTGAACAATAAAATACAAAATTTCAGTGATGGATATATTACCAAACAAATCTCCAAATACTTTTTTATTGATTTGACTGAACAAGTTGAGTCAGTCGTTTAGGAGTTTTATAAACATATTCTTCAAGATTCACATGTGAAGTCACTGTGGGTTGACTTACCCAACACCAACATCCATTCCCGATTCTCTTCTCCTTGCAGCTGAGTAAGGGTGGCCATATGCCACTATTCTGGAAAATGAGTTGTAAGTAGATATCTTTAAGTGTGGAGCAAACATCTTAATAAAAGGGGACAAATGTTCAGCAGCCATCTTGCAAATGAGAAAATTGTAGGTACAGTAGTTGTAACATCACTGAGCTGTTGAATCAATAATAGCAATAATAGTCTTTTTCTTGATTTTTTTTGTTATGTGAGAAAAATCCCTATATTTAAATACTTGAAGTTGCAACCAAATATAATCTTAACAGAAGAAGACTAGAACACATTTATATACCCTATAACTAAGGAAGGAACTAAGGCAAAAAGGGAGGTATCAATTCAGCTCTTCCTTTAACTGGCTATAAAATCTTAGAACCATTCCTTAGCACCAATGAACCTGAGTTTTACATTAATGGATTAACAACAACAACAACAACAACAACAATAGTTATCTAGTGAAAATGGTGCTGAGAGAGAGAACAGATAAGTTTCAGAATCCCTTTTGGGATTCTTCTTATGGAAAGAAGACATTATGCCAGTATAGGAAATCTTATACTTTAGAAGGCTTAGATCTAGGCTATGATTCTCCATGTGGCATAATAAAAATTTATTAAACATTAGTTTAGCATGAATATAAATAGTCTTGAAATATTTTAGAGTCATATACAGTGAGCAGTCAACTCCTAAAGGGCCAGGAAAAGTAAATTAAGCACACTCAATGTCTCTCCAACAGAAGCCTGTGACAGTATTTCTTATGAAGGACTTTTTTCCTCTGTGATTCACTTTGCAAGTGAATCCATGACCCATTTTTTTAATATGTCAAACGACCAGGGTTCTCCAGAAGAACTCCGTGTTTGACAGATAGTTGTGGTTCAGAGGAAATTTTTACCCATAAATGACCTATGCTCTATCTGGTTGTAAGATAGGGGAGCTCACAGAATTTCATAAGGGAGCTAATTCTCAGGCAAAACTATTCCCAGCCAGCTGGTAATGTAAGCAAATGGAACAAAACACAGTACCACTTCTAGATGAAAAGAAGAGGAAATGAGATTGAAATCTACACAACCATGGTACCTTATCTTTCTTTTTCAAACATGGAGCTCTGTTAGCTCAATGTTCTGTTTTTCTGCATGTAAACGACTCTGGCATCACCCACCTCCACCACTAACCAGCTGGCTCTGTTGACATTGTGGAAGTAACTTAAACAAGCTGTGCCTCAATTTACTCATATGTAAAATAAAGATGATAATAGCCCCTCCTTAATAATAATAACAAAACAATAACAATAATAATAAAAACATTGAGAGCTTACTGCATACAGAACACTATTTTAAGCACATTAAATATGTTAAACTCATTTAATCTTTACAACTCTGTGACATAGACTCTGTTATTATTATTGCGTTTTAAGATGAAGAAATTGAAGAAACAGTAAGAACCTTTTCTGAGCTTACACAGCTGGTAAGAATCAGAAATTAGATAGACAGTTATTGTCACGAGCGAATGAGATAATGTATGTATGTATGTATGTATGTATGTATGTATGTATGTATGTATGTATGTATGTATGTAAAGCCCTGCCTGGCACCTAGTGGGTATGTGCCATACTAAATGCTAGCTGCTATTTCTAGGCCACCTTCTGCCCATATGTCGCATGAAACAACTATAGAAATCTATTAGAAGTCATGAGTAGGGACAGTAGTACAAATAAGAGCACTGAATCTTTCTATTGAAAATCAAGTCAGTGGGACAGTAACTTGCAAAAGTAAGACAGGTATAGGTATTTTCTAGAAAACCATTGAGGATAGGCAGCCAGCACAAGCCAGACATGGAACCACTGTCAGTGGAGAACTAAAGTCAAGCTCAGGAAAGGAACACAAACTGAGTTTTCACAATGACAGGGGGAGTAATGTAAAAGGGAGTAACCCTGCAACAGGCACTTTCCCACTCCTTTTAAAAATAATTTACAGTGGTCCAATCCTTGTTTTGCTATTTCATAACTAGAGAGTCATTGGCTATCTTTGCCCCACAGATAATCTCACTCTATTAATATGGACTCAGAACATTTTTTTCATTCCCCAAGATATACTTAATGCTAATCCTGCTCTTGATTTCATCTTTTGCCAAGATGAATTTTATTCATCTTTACTTGTATTGCCTTCAACCTTGTTTAAAAGTTTTTACAGAGTTCTCAAAGATGTTTCTTGCAATCAAAAAGATTTATTCTTTAACATAAATTCCATGGAAATAATTTTAAGGTCTTCCTTTTTTCTTTTCTTTTCTTTTCTTTTCTTTTCTTTTCTTTTCTTTTCTTTTCTTTTTTTTCTTTTCCTCATGGAATTGCGGAAGCTTCTCCCTCCCTTCCTTCCTTCCTTCCTTCCTTCCTTCCTTCCTTCCTTCCTTCCTTCCTTCCTTCCTTCTTTCCTTCCCTTTCCTTCTCTCTCTGTCTCTCTCTGTCTCTTTCTGTCTTTCTCTCTCTCTCTCTGCCTCTTCTCTCTCCATCTCCATTCCCCTCTCTCCCTCACTTTCCAGCACAGCTTTCTGTTCTGATCATTTTAAGAAATTAAAACTTTGGAAACTGATTTGTGATTTGTGATGTCCTTAGAGAGATTACTCCTTACTTTCACAGAGGCTCCTCCAACCAAGTTTAACCCCCTACCCATACCCTTTGTTCCATCCTCTCCTTCTTTCCCCTTGAATCTGCTCTTTCTCTTGTTTTCCACCATCATCCCTCCCTCCCTCCCTCTCCTATGTCCTCCTTTTCCATAATCTCACTGACTCCTTTTCTCCTCTAGTCTGATTAATACCTTCAGCTTTCTTCTTATTTCCTTCCTGCAGTGGTCATTTCTTTCCAATAAGTGGCATCACTTATAGTTTCAGATTTGCCACTGCCTTAGTCCTATTGTCTACTAAAAATATCCTCACCTTGGCAACCAAGGACTTCCTATTTTTCAAAGTCAATGACCTTTCTCTGGTTTTGTCTTTCTTAATCTCTGGGAGAATTTGGTACTGTTGGCCCACTTCACTCTTTCTAAAATTCTTCTTGCTTCTTGAAAGAGGTGCTTTTCCCAGGCAGCTATCCCTGATTTATCCAAATAAGATGTGACTACCTCCTCTTTGCAGTCATATCTGCTCTCATCGATTATAAATTCCTTGAGGGCAGTGATCTTGTTTTTATACCTCTCTCCTCACACATACAACCTGGAGCAAATACAGTGTACTTCACTCATTAAGTACAGATATAAACGTAGTCTCAAAATGTCAGGATGCAGGCTGAGTGTGGCCTAAAATGAATTTAATTTGTGATTAAAAAAAAAACTGAGTCAATCGGCATTTAAAATTGGGATATTTCACATTAAAAATTCAGATGTCTGGGTCATTTTCTTTGATAAATCTGAATTAATCTGGGTCCCTATTCTTGCATGGCAACAGTTAGTGGAACCTGTGCATCCATTGTTCTCTTGAGTGGAAAAATGTGTCTCAGTTTTCTACTTCACTCATTGACATTTCCTTCATGGTCCCTCTAGGTACTTTTGTTTTGTGAGCTCTTGATAAATGAACCAAAATAATTGGATTAAGAGAGAACGGACCCTTTAGGTTGTCCATCAGGTTTCCTGTCAGCTTTGTATATGGCTACCTATTAAGAATTTTAAGGGAATGAAAAATTGGAAATCTCTCTGAGTTCCCTGTAACTGGCTTGGATTGAGACATAACGCTTCCTCTATGAAGACTTCTATTGGGTTAACTCAGAACATAGCCCCTCCACAAACTCAGCAGACTGACAGCTGCCCAGCCAGCAACCAAGAAGGCAGTACACAAAGAACTTTCAGCAGTGTTTACTCCCAAGGATGTCTTCTGCTGCTCCCATGGACATTATCTGCTCCTATAACCAAGCAGCACATCTTGCTTCCATCCATTTGAGAAGGTGGCTGCTCCTGCAATGAGATAACCCCTCCCTCTGCTTGTGTGCATAAAAAACTGCTTGCTTTTGGTCAGCAGCTTTATTCCTACAGCTTTGACCAGCTGCTGCTGAAGCTTCCCTGCCTTGTGAGTAACAAATGGCATTTCTTACCCCTCTGGTCCTCCTGGTGGTTCCTCTGGGACACACACACACACACACACGCATGCACACACACCAGTCAGCTTTGGATATATATATATATAGATATATATATATAGATATATATATATAGATATATATATATAGATATATATATATAGATATATATATATAGATATATATATATATATGGTTTAACTTTGGCTGCTTCTGTCAGTGTTCCTCCTATACATATCCTCAATGTTTCTTGGGGTCTATTCTCCTTCATTCATATGCAGGTGAACTTTTGGTTGGTGAGCAGTGGAAGAGGAACAGGTTGGAAGGGAGGATTTGGTATCTGTACCCCTTGGGCTGGCCCTATGGACTGAGTGTGCCCTGTGGTGAAGAGGAAGAGCCTGAAGCTGACACCATTGTCTGGAGGAGCTCTGCGTAGACCTGCCCAGATTCCCCAGGAGATAAAGAGTGGCCAGAGTTGCAAAAGAGTCCCTTCTAGCCTTTGCTAAGATATTCTGCACTTCTCTTCAACCAGAAGCTTGGAGCAGTGAGGGAGATAGTACTCTTGGCCTGGATAGTGGCCTTCTCATAATGAGCTGTGACTGTTACAAGGCTTGCCACA
This sequence comes from Pteropus alecto, assembly GCF_000325575.1. NCBI lineage: Eukaryota > Metazoa > Chordata > Mammalia > Chiroptera > Pteropodidae > Pteropus > Pteropus alecto. The sequence goes on along the minus strand of NW_006431922.1, from coordinate 2,198,893 downwards.
CTAAAAGCAATGTGGATGGCAGGGAGCAAAAAAGAAAGAACAGAACAAGTATGCACATTTACAAACTGGTTGTAGGCTATTTGTGAAGCACTTTCTGGGGGAATCACAGGAGTAAATGGTGGATACCTTACTTGCATCTTACCATTACACAGATGGGCCTACCAAGTTATTAGACATTGATTTAAATGTATTTGTATTCATTGGAATGTAAAGTTGGCTTCTTTAGCAAAAAGACCTAAATAACAGTGATTTAAAATGAAGAGTTGACTTCTCTCTCAGGTAAAAGTCCAGGGACGGTCCAGAGCTGATATAGTAGCTCCACAAACATCAAGCTTCTCCTATGTTGTTGCTCTGACATCCTTAATATGCGGTTTCCACCGTAAGATTCTAGATAGTGCCTCCAGCTTCTGTCATCTGCATTCTAAGAAGCAGGAAGGAAATGAAGGGAAAAGAGTGGGGACATCACTTATTTTTAAAGGCACAACAGAAAAATTGCACAGATCACTTCTCCTTACATTCCATTGGCTAGAACTCTGTAATAGAGCCACCCCTAGCTGCAGAGTTGACTGAGATTACAGTGTTTAGCTTGGTAATTATACATCTACTTAAAAATTATATCACTTTTGAAGATGAGGAGAATGAATATTTGATTTCAATTAGCAGTCTCTTCCACAACAGCTGTCTCCACTAGATTGGAAGCTCATTGAAGAACAGGTCTTTGACAACCCCGATTTTACCAAGCATGGCATAATGTGTATGCATAGTTGATGGCTCATAAACCAGAACTGCCATGAAATCCTGCTCTTGCCATCCTGGTCACAATGAAGTTTGTGCACGGACCAGCAATGGAAGTAGACCCTCACAGAATCAATGTCTTTCTATCTATATGTGTTTA
>NW_006431922.1:2186923-2197945 GCF_000325575.1 Pteropus alecto | reverse complement strand
GTGTTGTGGCGATTAAAGGTAAGTTTAGTGTCTGGAACTCAGTCAACACTCTATAAAAGTTTTAAGAAATAGAAGCAAGAGGGCAAATGAGTTTGGGGCTTGTGCTGTATGCTCCACTCAGACAAAAGACCAACGTAAGGGTCGGGCTAAATAGAATAAGTGTTTATTAGATAATTTCAAGTCCTGGAGACACAGTCAAGCTATTGCTCAAAGGCCTGGCTCCCTGGGAGCCAGATTATATAGGGAAATCAGTTGTCATGGAAACTAAGGGAGTTGGTGTCATGGTGCTACTGATTGGATGATTAAAGGGAGCTGAGATAGTTGATCATTGTGTCTGGTTCTGGAATCAGCCATGGCACCATCCAATCTGATCCCGTGGCCTTCTATCTCGATGGAGCTGGGGCTGAAACAGATCTAAAGCCAAGATGTTATCCTTAGTCTGAAGTCTATTCAAAATCTAATCAAAGTCTAATCTTTGTCCTCATGATTATAGACTGGAAGCTCAGTTAATCATGTCCTAAAGCTTAACGATTCAAGGAGTAGGCATACAGAGGACAAGGATAGTGGAAAAAGCAAATGAGTCATCAAGCCATTATCTGGGCAAAACCAACTTGAATCAAGGGAAAAAACTATATTAAAGAAATGAAGTTTGTGTGTAGTTACAAGCTATAGAGTAAGAAGAAGTGAGGCCAGGAACACTGTGAGGCTCATAATATGGGGATCCTTGTATCAAGTTCTTCTTCAGAATTACAAGTAGACCGTCCAATGGCAACATCAGGGAGGGGCCCACGTGAAAAGCCCCAGTGCACACAGCTTCTGATGAGGACAACAGAATAGTTCTGGGTGGGTAAGTACTTGTATGAGGAAACCCAAATTGTGATTATCTTTATAAACAACCAAAGAGAAACCTTAGCAAGTAACTTTAGGACACTAAGAGTTTAAATTTCTGCACTGATTTCTGAGTTTTTTCAGCATGGCTTCTTAGCCAGGTACCAAGATTGGTACTGGAAACGTCTTCTCTCAAGGCCTCAGAGTACTAGTGAAGAGCATAAAGCTTTTCCATTGAAGGAAAATGTACTGCAGAATTCTAACCCCGTAGGTGGTTTGGCTACTAGGCTCATTGCTTGAGGGTTTCCATTCTGCTCTAAAGGGCTTCTTTTGTTTCCAAACAACAAAGATTCTGAGCCCCAAGGCTGAACTTTGCTTGGAAACTCTCAAGGCAGTTGGCTCCTTTCTTTCCCTCTGGATCTCCTTCTAAATCACTCAGTTATTGTACCAACCATGCAAGCCACCATTCCCCAAGGCATTGCCAAACATTTTTAAAAGCATGTGGTCCCAAGTAAATCATCTGCAGGAACAAGAGCCATATTGACAAACACAGTGACATGGGAAGAACATGAATTTAGAATCAGACAAACTTTAGGTCAAGCCCCAGCTTTACCACTTAGCTGGGAGGATTTGGGCAAATCCTATAACTTTAAAGAGACTCAATTTTCCCATCTACAAAAATAAAGGCAAATGCATGCCTCAAGAGAATTCTGAAAAGAATGAAAAACACTAAAATCACCTATCAGAAAAGCACCTTGTACATGAAAAACTCTGCGAAAATGCTATTTTTCATATTATGAAATTGGTCAAAGTCCCTTTAGTGCTTCTACAGGGACTTCTACACACATACTCCACCCCCAATCCCCAAAGCCAGAATATTGTGGTGCCCTGGCTGCTTAGGATGCCCTGCTTCAGATCCTTCCCTCTTTCTGATAAGGATAACTCAAATTCCACAGGGCTGCAGACTCCCTTAGTGTGGCTCATCTCCTTCTAAAATGTTCTTTCAATAAATCTTACCTTTTCTAAATCTCACTGACCTGTAATTCTTTGCTGCATCAATGGGGAAGAACCAAGAAAAAATGCTAATTGCACTGTGTGTCTTTATCCTCCCCATGTTGTTGGGGCAACACTGGAGTTCAAAAATCACTCCAAATGGTAACAGTTCTGCCAAAACTGTTAGTTATATGACTGCAGCCAATCTAAGCATCAAAGGTTAAGGAGAATTTTCTAAGCTTCCCCAGGAGTGGTCTCCTTTCAACTCACTTTCCAGATAAGAGGTACACATGGCCATTCCTGAATCAACCACTGGAAAGGTAATGAAATTACACAGAGATAAATCAAGCCATCACTGGAGTGGGAATGCATTTAGTTTTCCCAGGGTTGCATTGGGGAAGAACAAAACTGTGATTCAGTTAGAAGGGAAAACTGGATGCTGAGTGGGCAACCAAGAGTTTCCTCTGTCAGGGTGGTGTGAGTGTTAAAGGAAATATGGTAATGAAAAGGAAAACTCTTGTTCTCTTTACTCACTACTCACTGAGAACTTCTCTACTGTGAGTGGAGTGGGGGTTTCCCACACCAAGAATTCTCTAATTCTCTGTGACACCAACTGGATGTCCTGCAAATTTAATTCAATTCTGAACCTATTTACCTGGAGATAACACAGATTAAAGGCTCAATCCATAAGACTGCCTTTAACCACTTTAGATGCCAATCTCAGGTGCCTCCGACCTGCCGGCTGTAAATTGGAAGTTCCCAAAACCCTCTCTTTGGGGTTGAGAATTTGCTAAAGTAGCTCACAGAAGACAAGAACATAGCTTACTTATAATATTTTTGGCTTACTATAAAATGAAACATCTCAGGAACAGCCTGATGAAAGAGATGAATAGGGTAAGATATGGAAGAAGGAGTGTGGAGCTCCCATTTTCTCTCAGAGCTCGTGACTCTCTTAGCACCTTCATGCATTCAGAAACCTAGAAACTCTCTGAACCTCATACTTTAGGAATTTTTATGGAGGCTTCATTTACATAGGCATGGTTGATTAAATCATTGGCCATTGGTGATTAAACTCAATCTCCAGCCCCTCCTCCCTACCAAGAAGTAGGAGGTGGGGCTGAAAATTCCAACCCTCTAATCACATTTTCCTCTAACAACCTGCCCACTTCCTAGAAACTTTCCAAAAGTTACCTCAATAACATAAGCTCAGGTATGGTTGAAAGGGACCTGTTATGAATAATAAAAGATGCTCCTTTAGCTTTCATCACTTATCACTTAGAAAATTACAAGAGTTTTAGGAGCTACAGTAGTTCCCCTCTTATTTATGGTTTTGCTTTCCATAGTTTGTTACCTGTGGTCTACTTTGATCCAAAAATATTACAAGGAAAATTCCAGAAATAAACAATTCATGTTTTAAATTGTGGGCCATTCTGAGTAGCATGGTGAAATCTTAACCTACCTGGCTCTGTCCTGCCTGGGACTTTAATCATCCTTTTGTCCAGTGTATCCATGCTGTATATGCTCCTGTCCATTGGTCATTTAGTAGCTATTTAGGTTATCAGATGGACTGTCATGGTACCATAGTGGTTGTGTAACAGTGAAATGGTAGGTCTCTATGACCCCATCTTGTTTAAGCATGCTTGTCCCATAGATTTCAGGCTAATAGCCTCTGCTTAGTCTTGCATATAGACATACTAGCCTTTAGAGGAATTCTGCTTGCGACTTAAGAAGATAAGGGAAGTATTTATTGTTCATCAAAGATTTGCAGGAACCTCATGACCAGATTCACAGCAACTAGCACAATCTTCCTCGGACCCCTACTGGTGCCCAGATGTCTGTGGTGGTCAATCATCTCTTGCCCCTTCTATTTCCTCTTTCCTTGACATAAAATGAGCCTGAACTCTGTACTTTATTTAAATGGACTTGAGGTACCCCTAGAGCTCCCATTTTCTCAGTTGGCAACTTCTCAACTTAAACTTTTTCTTACTCCAAACTCTAACATTTTGAGTTTTGGCCTTTTGAAACATTGAACACATGAACTTTGGACCAGTAATGTCAGTGCTGAGCTGATTGAGAAGGGAAGGTTCGATGGTGAGATACCCAGTTGGAAGAATGCATAAGAGGCTGACAGGAGAATGAAATGGCAGGCACCAATTTTATTGTGAGGAGCACACTTCTATTGGGGGGAGAGCAGTTGCATTGCGGGGAGTGGGCTTCTGCTTCTGCTCTTTTTCTGCTCTCTCCTTCTTATGCTCCCCTTCTGCTCTGCATGGCTCCACACAGATGAGAATACAATAGTGGGATTCATCCACACGTGTGATACAATAAGCTAAATTATGTTTACATATTTTAGGTGCAGGTGCCCTACTACACTAATGTATTCCTATTCCTAGCCGCAAGCCTAGATCACAGCCAGACCTTGGACCAGCCAGACTTTGGACCAGCCGGGCCTAGAGCCCACAAGTAACAATTGTGTTCAAGTAGCCCTTATTTTACTTAATAATGGCTGCAAAGTATAAGATTAGTGATTCTGGCGATTCAGATATGCCAAAGAGAAGCCATAAAGGGCTTCCTATAAGTGAAAAGGTATGTATATATGTATATGAAAAAACATAGTATATATGTGGTTAGGTACTACTCATGGTTTCAGGCATCCACTAGGGATCTTGAAACATAACCCCCATGAATAAGGGGGAACTACTTTATGTGCCAGGAATGGAACAAAGACCAAATATATAGTTATTACGACATCACAATATCACAAGTATTGAGTGCACAATAAATGATACCCATTAGTATTATTGTCCTCTTTTTTCCTTCTCACATCAAATTCTTTATCCTGGACCTAGCTGCCTCAAAACCCAGATGTGTGATTATAAGGACAGTCAAAAAAAATGTGGCAGTTTCTGGTATCAAGTAGAACCATGAGGAAAAGACTTTTAAGCAGAAGGACTGTAGGAACAACACTGGTCATAGGTGTCCCACACAGCAGTCTAATGGCCTCTTGCAGTGGTTGCTATATTTGGGAAGCAAAGAGCCTGGCACAAGTCCTCAAAGGTTGTTCTTGGCCCAGGAGCTGGTGAGCTCTCTGCCTTCATCACCACCCGCAAGGCCCTCTCTTCTCTTTATTTGTAATTCTCTCTAGCAAATGAATTCTTTTTGGCAGAGTTATCCTGAGTAAAATTGTGAGTGCAATAGGAATAATATTTTGAAAATATTAATCTGATATAGTTTTCATTCGCTTATAGTGCTTGAGTTATAAGTCTGAATATTAGGCTTATTACTCAGAGAAAGAGGGTGGTTGCCTCTAAAAATAGCAAAAATACTGTCTCATAGCCCATTCTTGGAGTTGGGTTTCCACATTAGAACATTCCAAAGCATAGATTGAGTTATTTTTTATAAGGTCATTTGGCTCAAATGCCTGCTCTTAAGAAGACATATTCCTCATGTTTCCCATTTGGGGATCAAGGGGAACAGCATCATATAATAACTCTGTGATGAAGATCCTCTTCTCCATCCACACTAGATTACTTCATCCTTTTCTCTAGTCTCATTGCTGTTGTCATACTATTCATCCATCTGTCTTTGCTTTCTCTTTGCCTACCATTTTTTCATCCTTTCTTCAAGATGAAGCTCAAAATTCATCTTCAGGAAAACTTTCTTGAATAGCATTGGATTATACCAAGTGTTAAAGAACAAAAATTCACCTGAATAAATTCGAAGATCTAATTGGCTTTATTAAGTGATTCATGAATCAGGAAACATCTCATCTTGCAATGAAATGGGGACACTGAGGGGCTGTATAAAATGGAAGCTTTTTATAGGCAAAAGGGGGGTGGGGCAAGAAGCTATTAGCAAAAAAAAAAAAGAAAGAATTGTTTCAGTCTAGGACTGAAGGGAAGGGAACAGCAGTGGTTTATCATGCAAATTACCTCACTAATGCTATTCAGGAAATTTCTGATAGACTGTTAAGATCACGTTCTTAGGAGAGATTGAATACTGAAATTTAGTTTTGGTTTGTTGTAGAATGACTCCATTTTTTGCCTTACTCTTTTTTTTTTTAAATTATTTAAACAGGAGTTATCTGTATATCACTTCATATTTAGAGGGAAGTTTAAAAAGAAATGTTAGTATTATAGTTGTTTAGTTCTGCAATAGTTATCTTTTTCAAGGACAACAATATAGTAATTGTTGTGATAAAGAGAAAAAATTTAGGTTCAATCCAACTTTATTAATTGGAAATTTCATTTATTAAATGGTTGTTATTTTAGTGGGTACAGATATATCAGGTGACAGAGATGGAAGTGTTCAGAAATTTGTTTCTCTCTTTTGAAATGTAGCAAAAACATACCAACCAACTAATCAACAGAAATTTCAAAAAGATATGTTGCTTCCAGTTGTTCTCCTGTAAGCAGGTCACTCCAGCCTTTGTAGTTTATCAACACAATGATATCACATCCCCATCAGTGTTCTGAATTTGTGTATGACCATCAAGTAGTATTGGTTATGGAGGCAATAATTTTCTTTGTTAATCTAATTATATGGTTAAGAGCAAATCCTCATATCTGGAAAAAAAAAAGAAGCAGTGTATTGCAGGCAATGCAGCATCTAGAATGGGTTTTTCTTGGCCCCAAAAATTCTTGTCACAGATTCACTAGCTTTCCCTTGGGGTGCCCACTTAGACATAGTTAATGAACTTGTACTTAATAAATAATTATACACACACACACACACACACACACGTGTGTGTGTGTGTGTGTGTGTGTGTGTGTGTGTGTGTGTGTATACTTCCAAATATCCCATTCTCTTGATCTTATCAATAGTCTCTAAAATATACAGAGATTCCATAAAATTAAAAGAAGACACCATCTATTTCTAAAGCTAACACTAATTATGTATTACATTAATTGGGTTAATTTACAGGATTTACTCACCAAATCCAAAAGCCCAGAAGGGCACCTTAAAACAACTGAGATTATGAGATATTGAAGTTATCAAATAACAGAGTTTTGACTGAGGTTTGATTGTGCTTCCTTTCCAGATGTTAGAAATTCGACTAGCATTTCTGGATTGGTTCCCTTCTTTTAGACAGACCATCAGTCATGCAATAGGATTTTCTAAACCTTTGCTCATCTGCTGAGACTTTCTATCTGATATTTAAATTTTCTTTTTCTTTTTGCCAAATTCTTTACAGGTATATGTCCTTCTCAATTTTAGCATTTGAAGTTTTTTTCTGTATATCTTTTATGATGAGGTACCCTTTTAAAATTTCAGTTCTGTAATGTTTTCCATTTCTTTACCTAAACATTTAATGTAATTAATAATCAATAACTTCCTGTCAGCTGAGTCAGTGATTATTTCATCTCTCCAATACAAACTCTCTTAGAAGTAGTTAAATCTTAAGATATTGCTCCATGAATAATTCAGTGGAACTTAATCCTTTTGTTGAATATAGATGAGCATGCTTAACAAGAGAATAATGCAAATAATTTCTCCAGTCTCCTCCAAAGATCCACATCATGGCCTTCAGTCAAGTGACCTTTCCCTCTTATCTAACCTCTACTGAAGGAGAGAAGATTGTGTAGTGACATCTGGTACAAGATTCTTGTTTGCAAGTTTCTTAAACTTCCTGAAGTGAAATGCTGACTCATTGTTAGAAATAGTCAGTATTTTAGATTTAAGTTTCCTGGGATTCAATAAACAGGCAGAGAGTGGTTGGATTTCAACAAATACCGAGTATGCTTGTGTCAGGAATGGGAAAATTTCTCCCCTACCCTTATTCATTCTTTTGGCTTCTCTAATAATTAAATTGACACAAAAAGATTAATGAGGAGGGGGAGGGATGTTTAATTCTTTTGTACTGATGTCTCACAGAAATGAGACCTAAAGAAATGATCAAAGCAGGCAGCGGATATACTTTTTAGACAAGAAACAATAAATTTGTGAGAAACTGACGGGACAGAGAAACTTAGGCTTGCATACTTAATTCGAAAAGAATCTAAGCAGAGTTTGGGCTTAGGGTAGCAAACTAGTAAAGAAGTAACAAGGTTTGTTTGTATAGGTTTCTCTGCCCTGAATTCTCTATCATTGATGATAAGGATGTCTCTCTATTTCGTTGGGGTATCTTTCACATGGCAGATTAATATCCTGATTTTTAGAGGGCTAGAAATAGAGAGGAGGGTCAGAGTGTTCTTACTGTTTCTCAAGTAACTTTAATTTAAAAAAAAAAAGCTAGAGACAGAAAAATATGAATAAACTTCAAAAACACTTATAAGTGATAATAAAAAAAGCCAATGGGAGTCAGGTCAAGTCACCCCAAAATATGACAAAGTGGCATATTGAGTAATTATATTGAATGAAAATCCCTCTCAACACGATCCTTTTTTCTCCCACAATCTGTAAACAAAACTATATGTTGGTAAAGCAGAAGTTAGTATCGCTAAATATAAATGCAGATATACTAGAGTTTATATTTCCTATGTTCTGCTGGCCTGGTTGTTTATAAGAGTTCTTTATTCACTCTAAAAGCAAAAAAAAAAAAAAAAAAATTCTGTTAGAAGTTTTGCCTTTAATTTCTGTGACATAAAGAAAAAAAAATCTCACTAGATGGGATTTCCTTTGGGCCATTATATCTGAAAGTTTCATTCCACTGAGAGCTTTTGTTGGGCAGTACACTGGATTGAGTAGTGTCCTCCCAAAATTTATGTTAACCTATAACATCAGAATGTGACTTTATTTGGAAATACTCTTTGACAATATAATTAGTCAAGTAAAAATGAGGTCATGCTGGATTAGGGTGGGTCCTAAATCCAATGATGGGTTATAAGAAGGTCATATGGAGACACAGAGACACATACAGAGTAAAGAAGGCCATATGAAGATGGAAGCAAATATTGAAGTGATGCAGCTACAAGCCAAGGACCACTAAGGATTCCTGGGAGCTATTTCATTCAGAAGCTGGAAAGAGGCAAAGGAAGATTCTTTCCTAGAGCATTACAGGGGATCATAGCCTGCTGACACCTTGATTTCACACTTGTAGCCTTCTAACTATGAGAGATTTAATTTCTGTTATCTTAAGTCAATGAGTTTGTACTAATTTGTTATGGCAGCCTTACAAAACTACTATAGATGGCTTTATGGAGAATTCTGAATCCAAGATAATGAAGCAGGGTCAGCTAAGAATTCTTCAAAGTACCACATTGTGATGCATTGGTGTAAAAGTTCTACAGTGAAAATATCAATGCTTCAGGTGCAATTTTCTTTTTTGGTTAAACTAATATGATGGTACAGAAGTATATCCCTGATGTTTCAAAAATTAGGTCAAACAATACTTCTGAGATTCATGGGCTCTTAGGAGCTAACTACTGTTGAAAACTTTCTGTTTTATTTGCCTCAAAGTAGAATGAAAGTCTCTCAAGATAAAGCACAGCCCAACGCCTGCACACACAAAAAGCATGTCAATAAATACTGCTCAATAAACTTTGTAGTAGATGGGTCTCTTTCAATTGTCAAGTGGCAAAAACCAACTGAGACTTAACTTTTAAGGGCTCATATAACTGTGAAGGCTGGGACATAGCTTGTTTCTGGCAGGACTAGTTTCAGGAGCTTATAAGATATTCTCAGGGCCCTGTTTTCCATTTCTTAGCTCAATATTGGCTTTGTTCTTATGTAGATTTAACCCACCTCTTCTTATAAAGGCAGGAGAGCCACTAACAGCTCTAAGCTTACATAATTCTCACAGTTAATGATTCTAATGAAAAAAAAAAAGGTTTCTTTCTTGCTAGTTTCAGAAAAAGTCTAGTTTAAAGCTATGATTTGGATTCTGGGAAACATGGCAGAGTGAGAGATGTCCTCAGATCTCTCCCCTTGAAACAACAATAAGCTCAACATCTAAAACTCAACAAAAAACACCCAAACTGCACACAAGCACGTCTGAGTGTGGGATCTGTGCATAAGAACTACCACAGGTCAGAACCCCGGGTGTTGGTCAGTGGATTGGGAGAAATAAAGAAGCTGCCTCTCGCAGCCTCTGAAGCTCCTTGCAGAATGAGGGGGAGGGAAGAAGGTGTGGTGACTTCCCTGAACAACCCTGACTGGAAGTGCTAGGGGGTCCATATAGCCGCAGCAGGACCAGGTTATCAGAGCAAAAAGCAAAGAAGAGGGACGGGATTGCAGAGAAACAATAGTTGATTTTTACCAGCCGCAGTTGCAAAACCGAGGCTGAGCTGCAGCTCCCATCCCCAAGCCAGAGGGCTGCTCCCCCCATACCCTCCAAGACTGATCACTGCGGAGCCCCAGGAGAATCTGGGCAAACGCTGCTGAGACTGTTGCTGACACTGACAGGAACTGAAACTGAGGGTAGTGAGCACAATTAAATATATACAAGAAAATAAAAAAAGGAATTATTAAGGCTTTATATAAAGCAGGGATCCAAGAGGCTTAGACACCACCTACTGGAAACCAAAAGAAAAGTGCCTTCTTTGCAGCGAAAGAGAGACTTTTATATGATAAATCTTCTTTCTGGAAAAAAGCAGAATATATTTCCATTAATGCCCAGGTGGAGAAATAGTCCATTAAACACCATGAACAACCAAGGTGACAAGGCATCTCAGGAAAGAGAAGAATCTCCAGAAAATAAGCTTATAGACCTAGAAATATGCAAAGAATTTAGGATGGTACTTCTGAAAAAACTCAGTGAGTTCCGAAACAAGTCATATCAACAAATTCAGGAATTGAAAAAACAACTAGATGAGCAGAGCAAGGAGATTGAAACCTTCAAGAAGAAAAGAATAGATCTTTGGAGATTAAAAAAAAAAAAAACAGCGCTAGAGTTGAAAAATCAAATAGCAAACTTGGAGAATAGAGTCAACCAAATGGAGGAAAGGATCAGTGATATCGAAGACAGAAATCTAGAAATAAATCAGAAGGAAGAAGAGAGAAACTAAAGAATGAAAAATAATGAAAGAGAAATACAAGAACTAGCTGATATCATCAGGAGAGGAAACATAAGAATAATGGGCATTATAGAAGATGAGGGAAAGGAGCAGGGCTAGAAAGCATTTTCAGACAAATAGCGGACGAGTTTTTCCCAAATCTAAGGAATGAGATGGAGCTTGAAATTCATGAAGTCAATAGAACACCCAATTATCTCAACCCAAAAAGGCCTTCACCAAGACACATTGTATTAAAATTATCAAAAGT
>NW_006431922.1:2171245-2184919 GCF_000325575.1 Pteropus alecto | reverse complement strand
ACTCAAACTCAAAAAATTGAAGAGAAGGCAATACTTCCCAACTCATTTTATGAGGCCAATATCACCCTGATACCAAAACCTGGTAAAGATAACACACTAAAAAAGAAAACTACAGACCAATATCTCTCATGAACACAGATACAAAAATCCTAAATAAGATACTAGCGAACTGAATACAGCAATATATTAATAGATTATACACCACGATCAAGTGGTCTTCATCCCAGGGGCAAAGGAATGGTTCAACACACGCAAATCGATTAATGTGATGCACCACATAAACAAATTAAAGAATAAGAATCATATGATTATGTCAATAAATGCAGAAAAAGCCTTCGATAAGATATAGCATCCATTTATGTTCAAAACACTTAACAAAGTTGGTATAGAAGGAAAGTACCTTAACATAATAAAGATCACCTACGACAAACTCTCAGCCATCATTATCCTTAAAAAATTGGTGAAAAACTAGAAACCTTTCCTCTAAGATCAGAAACAAGGCAAGGCCGTCCACTATTGCCACTGTTATTCAATATAACATTGGAGGTCCTAGATCAGAGAAATATATAAGAAGATATGCAAATAGGAAATGAAGAGGTCAAACTGTCACTATTTGCGCATAACATGATTCTCTGTAAAGAAAACTCTAAAGACTCCACAAGAACACTACTAGAAACCATAAGCAAATAAAGTCAAGTCTCTGGATACAAAATCAACATTCAAAAATACATAGCATTTTTATACTCTAATAATGAAGTGTCAGAAATAGAAGTAGAAAAAATAATTCTTTTTGCAATTGCAACAAAAAGAATAAAATACCTAGGAATAAATCTAACGAAACATGTGAAGGACCTATATAATGAAAACTACAAGACCCTATTAAAAGAAATCGAAGAAGATACAAAGAAATGGAAAGATATTCTATGTTCTTGGATTGGAAGACTCAACATAGTTAAAATGACCATATTACCCAAAGCATTATACAGATTTAATGCAATCCCCATCAAAATCCCATCGGCATTAAAAAAAAAAAAATAGAACAAAAAATCATCAGATTTGTATGGATGCACAAAAGATCCTGAATTGCCAAAGCCATCCTGAAAAAAAAAGAACGAGGCTGGAGGCACCACTCTGCCTGACTTCGAATTATACTACAAAGCTACAGTAATCAAAACGGCATGGTATTGACAGCAAAACAGACACACGGACCAGTGGAACAGAATCGAGAGTCCAGAAGTAAACCCATATTTATATGGGCAAATAATTTTTTCACAAAAAGGCCAAAAACTTACAGTAGAGAAAGGAAAGGCTCTTCAATAAATGGTTCTGGGAAAACTGGAAGGCCACCTGCAAAAGAATGAAACTAGACTGTTGTTTATCACCACACACCAAAATTAATGCAAAATGGATTAAGGACCTAAATATGAGATCCGACACATGAATTGACCAAGGTTAAGTACAAAGAGAGAATCTTAAAAGCAGCAAGAGAAAAGCACTTAGTTACCTACACCCATGAGACTGGCAGCTGATTTCTCAAAAGAAACTATGCAGGACAGAGGGCTCGACACAAAATATTCAATGTGATGAAAACCCAGGATCTACAATCAAGAATACTATATCCAGCAAAGCTATGATTTAGAGTCAAAGGACAAATAAAGAGCTTCCAGACAAAAATAAGCTAAAGGAATTTATCAACACCAAGACAGTATTACAGGAAATGTATGAGTGACTTCTTTAAGAAGAAAAAACAGGTATCAAAAACATGAATAAAGAATGGTAATAACTGCATTCCTATGAACAAGTACCTCAAATAGAAAAGAATTAAGTGCTCCAACCAAAAGATAGGGAAGCTGAATGGTTAAGAAAACAAGACCCCTACATATGTTGCCTACAAGAGACTCACTTCGGATTAAAAGACATACACAGACTAAAATGAAGGGGATGGAAAAAGATATTACCTTGATGGACCTAGAGGGTATTACACTGAATGAAATAAGTCAGATAAATGAAGACAAATATTGCATCATTTCATGTACATGTGGAATCTAAAGAACAAAATAAACAACAACAACAACAACAACAACATAAATGGAAACAAACTCATAGATACAGAGAATATTTTGAGGGCTACTTGATGGGAGTAGGGTTGGCGGGATGGCAGAAAAGGGCAAAGGAATGAAGAATTACAAATGGATAGTTACAAAATAGACATGGAGATATAAAATATAGCATAAGGAAAAGAGTCAATAGTGTTATAAAAAATATGTAAGGGGCAAGAGGAGTACTAGATTTGGTGGAATGGTTACCTTGTGAATTATATAGATCTCTAATCACTATGCTGTGAAACTGAAACTAATATATTATTGTATGTCAACTATAATTGAAAAAAAAACTCATTGACGTACAACGTAAATATGAGAAACTAATTGTCTATTATATTTCAAGAAAGCCAGAAAAAAATTCATCAAGTGAAAGAAAACAAGAAACACAATTTCACCTGCCTAATTAATACACTAGTTCATATTCTTTTAAATCTTTGTCTCTCCCTAAAAACAGTTCATACAATGCAACTATTTTGTAACTTACTTTTTTCATTTAATAATATTCAAGTAAGTGTTTACCATGTCTGCAAATACACTACTGTAACTCTCAGATATATAATAGCATAGTATTCCACTATATAGGTACAGCTACTTTGATATTTAAGTAAAACAAGGTGAATTCAGTAGGTGCCATATGTTCTGATAACTTCATACCAAAGCAGACATTGAAATATTTGGTTGGAAAACTAAAAAAAATTTAAATGGTTGTTTTCCTAATGGTATAATTGAAGAATAAGTTTGGATACTTTTTCCCCTGAGGCCAATGCTTTTTTTCTTACTGCATTAACTTAATTGGTCAGTAGCTCTGAGGTTCTGTGTATAGATACTAAATGTCCCTAAAAAGCTAAAAAAAACAAAAACAAAAAAAAACCTGTTAGATAAACTTGATGCAGCTGTCTGCTTTGCTCTTCCTTGCCATGGCTGGCACCAACTTAGGCCTTGTTTACCATTCAGACACCATGTGATGTCATTAGACGTGGGGGAAAGTGTACAGGAGTTAAAGGGCCACTTATAGCCTACCGTTCTTCAGAGTGCTGTCTCCTTGAACAGACTTTATCTTGTCACTGAAATGACTCTTTGTCACTTATAAGGGACTTTCTGGAAGTAATATTTAGAGATGGTGACTATCTTGGTTTTCTTTTTTTTTGTTATGTGTAAGACAATGTCCCTTGGTTACCACAATATTCTTAGACTGTTGAGTGGAGTGGGAGAGAAAACAGGAGTGTTCACTGGAGCTTTGGGCACAAGAATCATCATCTTCCATTTAAGGAGACTCAGAATGGTTGTGCTGCCCATGATCACGCCCCTGTAACAGAAATCTTCAGAACCCATCACCCTACAGTTCAGTAACACATCTATATAGGGGGTATATTTTGTGAGCTTATCTCCCTGGCCAAGTGTGTGCTGTTAATCTCTATATCACCATTCTGGGGGATTGCCTCTCAAATAGCAGAGCTATAGTTTTCCTGGAGGTCTTTACTCTAATCTTGACCCCAAAGACCATTGATGTTGGTACCTGCTCATCTGCCTTGCACCGGCAGGGAGCAGCCTTTGACAGTAGGTACCTCCATTTCAGATCTGCTCAGGGGCTGTGTGTCACTAAGTCCTTAGATTCCTTCTGGTGAAATTGATGAGCTGCCACTGAGAACAGAGCCTACTCTCATAGAGTAACAGATAAATTTCAGTGGCAGAGGCCATGTGAGGCACTGGGCATGCTGTTACAGCTAGGTTTCCCGGAAGCCTTTCCTGAAAGTACCATACCTGTCATCAAGGACAGGTTAGCTTAGTATCTCTAGCTTGAGCTTCTCTCTGGCTGATGGTCTCATCTTCTCCCTGCATTTTGAACCTCTTTTCCAGCTTTTCTTAGCTAGGAGGCATTTACTCTGGATTCTAAAATTTTCTCTGAGTTTAATGATATTTCAGTGACTCACCCAACTCTTCTGTTTTGACTGTGCCAAATTTGACCTTTTTCTTTGTCATTGCCACCTTTCCTGACATTGCCCTGCCACCCTGGGCTGCAAACTCCTCTCTGGGTGGGTTCTTCTACCTCCCACCACCTGCTACATACCCACCCCTATGTTGCCCCTAGTAGTCCCAAACCAAACTGTAATGCCTGAATGCAGAATTAACACCTGGTGGGGCTGGACCCCCTTTTAAAGACCTACCAAGATCCAGGTTTCTGTGCAGGCTCAGCTGTTTCCCAGTGGATTTGCTTAAAAGCACCACACCAACCTGAGACTGCAGTACTGTGGAGCCTGAGTCCTTTCTACACAGGTGCTCCGTAAGCCTAATTACCCCCAACCACTCCTCCCTCTTCCATATATGCTTCTGTAGGACCAAAACAGATAAGTAGGAGAGCAAATGAGTCATCATGGGAGCATAATCTCCTCTCTGAATAACAGAAATCCACTGGATTACGTCTGATCTCCTTTTCTTATATCGGCTTTTGTCTTGAGTGAGACCATTACACAAGAGGGAGAGAAAGACACTTTGTTTCTTGTATTTGCCATTCAAGATCAATTATTGAGAAGTGGCACATTTATTGAGTGGATAGTTACTAACAAGTAGTACTATAGTGATCCTCTTCCCAAATGATCTAGATTTTCTTGAGGAGAGCATGAGAATTTTTAAAGCGCCAAATTAAAACGAGGCTCCATCTGTGATCTCAATGAGAATGAATAAGTCCCCAGTTTCATTGATAATAAGGAAATGATCTACTTACTTATTTCAGTGAATGAGAGAAGTAGCCTTTCCTTGACAACTTTGCATCTCATTTTGTGCTCTGATCACTGTGGGTGAAGGACATGGAATGTCTAAGAAGTGCCCTGTTCCCTGTGTGCTATGCCAGATGTTGTAACAGAATCATTTTTAGTTATTCATAAAACTATAAAAGAAACAAAAAATATAAGATTCCCACCCTCATCAAGAAACATTTGTTTTAGCAAATAGATAATGATGTAAGTGGTCTTAAGTTCAGATTCTGGGTCAGACTCCACTATTTGCCATTGACTTAGAACAGCTATTACATCTTGTTTGAAGATTTAAAAGGAGTAATGCATGTAAAGTGAGCACTGAGAGACTATGGACATAGTAAACACTCAAAAAAAAAAAAAAGAATGCATTGAGTCAACTGTATTAGTTTCCAGCTGTTGTAACAACCACAACACAATGGCTTAAAATAACATAAAATTTATTATTTTATAGTTCTGGAAGCTAGAAGTCCTAAAATCAAGAGCTGAAGGCTCTAGGGGAGATTATTTCCTTGCCTTTTGTAGCTTCTAGAGGCTGCCCACGTTTGTACTCACAGCTCTGTATCACTCCAACTTTGCTTCCATCCTTACATCTCCTTCTCTCACTCCCCTGCCTCCCTCTTTCACTTATAAGGACCCTTGTGATGACATTGGGCTCATTGAGCTCGTTCATAATAATCTCCCATCTCAAGAGCCTTGGTTCAATCACACTTGCAAAGTCTCTTATGCACGTCTGATGACTAGGACTTGGATGTCTTTGGGGCCACTGTTCTGCCTGCTTTATTTCATTCTCAGGTCTTTGGAGGATCTTTTGGCAGCAAAGAGACAGTGGCATGGCTTGGGTAAAATGTAGGTTGGAAAAGGGTAAAGGTTTAAGAATTTCTGAGTTTCAAAGAAGAAATGAATAGCCCTACTGTCAGGTAGATTGACCTCACATTCAAAACAGTTATTTCCCAAACTCCCATCATGAAAGAACAATGAGAGTGTGCAGATCAGTACAGAATGAAGCTCTTTTAATTTGTACCACAGTCACTGGATTCAAAGTGCTGAAAAAAGATCTCTGTGTTGGGCATGACTTCTGAATGTTATAGCCCTTGGCCAGGTTCAGCCCTTGGTCAAAATATTCCACAGGCAATGGTGGATTTAGAAGTCTTGACGATTCCTGTGATATCAAACTCTCATGCTCTCTTGTACTGTCCGGAGGCTCTAATCAGAATGGAAGTCATTCAAAAAATTTTAGCCTCATATTTTGAAATTTGGACAGCTGTCACATTGCTTAATAAGACTATAGTGGAGGATCAGAATCACAGAATGATGAGGCTGGAAGAAACCTCAGAGATGATCTGTTGCAAATATTTGTTTTCTAGATAAGGAAAAAGGATTTGGAGAGGTTGCATGACAAGCCCAAGTCATAAAATGGGAAAAACAAGATGTTGGGTTCTAGAATCCTGGAATCTCTGTGCAGTGCTGTCATGTTGCCAAACTCTCTTAATTTGCATGATTAATGCATTTTTCTCATTTGCATTTTTGAGTATAGTACAATCCTTATGCCCTAGTCCAGTAGTTCTCAAACTTTAGCGAGCACCAAAATCTGGAAGAATTGTTAAAATACAGAGTTCTGGGACCTACATCCAAAGATTCTGATTCAGTAGGTCTGGAGTGGGAGCTGAAAGTTTGCATTTTTATACAAACTTCTAGGTGATGCAGGTACTACTGGTCCCTAGACCTCACTTACAGTAGAATTCCTTCAGTCTTCCATCCAACTCCCAGGAGGGAGGATAATAGAGATTAAACAAAGAGGAAGGTCATAGCTTCGGCTATGGAAAGCACAATTATGCAACAAGACACTAGTTTTACAAGCCATGTTATTGTCTTGCTAAATAATTTTCCATATCTGGAAATTTATCACTTCTTTTAGCACATAGGAAAAAAAATCAAACTTGAAGCACTTAGAGTATATACTTGTCCATAGAATAGAGGGAATTGCTTTTCCCACCATTAAAACTTAAATGTAATTAGAGAGCAAGGAGGTTATAACTTAGGGAAGCCCATTTCCAGGTCAGAGATTGTAGGAAGAAGATGGGAAATAACAGAGACATGTGTCCCCGATAAATAACAGAGACATGTGTCCCCGATATCCCCTCTTTGAGCTCCAGCCAATAGTGAGAATAAATTGAGGGGAGTGCTCAAGGCAAGGAATACTTACTTTTAAGTGACTCTGAAAAGAATCCACCTGCATAGGAAACACACAATCATATTTTGTGGTTCTGCTGTGGCATAGGCAGGACCAAGAAGTATCTGACGGACTGGTCACTACAGCAGAGTCAAGATTGCTCTTCAGTGAATACTACCCAGGATTACTCTCTCGAACAGATGTCTAAAGAAGGTTCTAGTTGGGGGGTCACAGCCAGGCTTCAGAGAGGTCTTTACTGCTTGTAAGATGTGATGGAGGAGAGGGGGGCGGCAACATCTCTGGCACATGCTACTGGATCTCAGCAAGCTGTGAGGTCAGGTAGTGACCAAGTGAGTTCTTCAGCCACAGACTTCCACTTCAAGAGCCAAAAGGGCAATGCCCCCAGGACTAGAGGAGGTAGAGAAGTTTGTTCCTGGGCCTCTGCTGGCATACGTGGTGCCTTTGTGCACATTAGAATAAGGTATGTTTATGGGCATAGGAAAGGAAAAGATAGCCCTCTGGGGCTATTGGAAAGAAGTACCACTTCCCTAGACTAACGCAGTCCCCACCGCATTGTGGCTTGGCAATGAAAGCCCCACTCCAACTACACTGAGGCATATTCTTTCATGACACAAATGGACTGACCACAGCAGCTAGACCCAGCTCCTTCTCTGTCACATCCCTATTCCCAGACAGCATCTTAACATTAGTAAGAGTAGAAGCTATCTACAAGCATTTTGATTCCAGAGAGACTCGATTTACATAAATGGACTATTCAAATGACCAAAATTGTACTAAACTTTAAATTGAGATAGCCATACGATTAACATTTTTATTCTTTCTATTTAAAGAATAGGGACTTGGGAGAAAGGCCATGTTGGTGATAAACTAAAATTTTTGGTACATTTTTGTAAAGATGCTACAAGGATTCCTCCCACCCCCATTGCATTCCACTCTGTAAGGTGACTTCACTGCTCCTCCCATCCAAAGAAGGAGTCTGTTTCTCCTCCCCTTGACTCAGGGCTTGGCCATCTGACTTTTTTGGCCAATGAGACAATAGTAAACATAAAGTAAGCAGAGGTTTGGAATGTGTGTGTGCACTGGGGCTTACCTTTTTTACCTGGGACCCCACTGATACCGTGTGAACAAACCTGGGTGAGCCTGTTGGAGGATGAGACACTGTGCAGAGAGGCCTGAGAATTGAAAAACTCTTGGCACAACAGACTCCTCTCAAACTTCTGCACTAAGAGACTTAACCACACTAGCACGGCTTCCAGCAGCCCTAGCCCCAGCCCCACAGTGAGTTCCTATCTATGAAAACACAAAGCTGACTAAAGAAGTTACTGTTCTAGCCAACACCTAAAGATAGCTCTCTGACTTTCCCTTCTTAGAGCATTTATTTTAAAAAGCCGATAATCGTAAATCCTTCTCTCATCCCTTTCATATATATATTTTATACCTCAGGAGGGTCTTTCTCAAGGACCTGAAAGTCATTCCTTTGAAATGTTATCATCAGGAAGGACAGGACTTCTGTCTCCCAGTCCTGTGGGAAGGTAGGAGCCTAACTTTGATAACTGCCAGGTAGCAGACACAGATGGCTTAATCGGATTTATATAGACCAACCTTCTTACCCACTTTTGGTAATTTTTCACTTCCCTGACTCTGCTTGAGCCTCTGCTTTCTCCCCATCCTGACTCCCTCTTTTTCCCTTTAAAATGCCAGTTACCTCTGTGCAAACCAGAATTGAAAGTCCAGCTCTTTCCTCTACTTTACTAGTTAATGAATAAAATCTGTTTTTACCACTTTTAACTTATGTCTGGCTTTGTTTCTCTCAACAGGCCCCTAGCTGTTCCAGCAATCTTAACTTTCCCAGCTGAGATCTCAGACATATGAGTAAAGCTATCTTAGACCATCTAACTCCAAATGAGAAGAATCACTCAACCAGTAATAAATATTTGAGAAATAATAAATTTTGCTGTTTGAATCCACTAAATTTTGGGGTGACCTGTTACAAAACAAATGTCGATACTATTAAAAATTATGGGGGGTTTTGGTGCAAACTAAAGTTATAGAGCAAGTTCAAGTCATGACTGCATTCTACTTGTTACAATATTTTGTATGATGATCCTAAGAACCTGTTAACTTCAAAATAAAAGGCCTTTCAAAGTGAGAGTCAAACAAGTGTTTGAAATCAATAAAAATAGCTATTCGTGACACACTAATTCAGACAGAAACCCAAATAGCGTTCCAATTATGAGATAAAGGCAATAGGTATTTATAAGAAAGGGAAGGGGAACAATTACATCAATAGGGGGAAGGCATTTCTATTGGTGAAGATAACATAACACAATGATATTAGTTTTAAACAATATTTACAAATTTCAGTCTAGTAGCCATTAGTCCAGTGGTCATAATAACTGCTTTCTTATTATTTTTGCAAATAATTCTTGGGACACAAGGTTGCTTAGGTTCAGTACAAAGGTTACATTGCCTTGTTTTAACATTCCAAGTCTTGAGATATAAGATGTGCAAGGCAGTCCCTCTAGCATGGCAGCTCAAGCTCCATTTTAAAGTGGCTTTGTTTATATTATTATTTAAAAACCCAATTAAAAGTATGCAAATTAAATCCACTCGTGGTTGGATTACATAACAAAATACAAGGTGAATGGATTTAGCAGGATGAGCACTCTAGGTGCCTATCTAATCTATTCAATTATCTCAACATTTATTGAAGATTCTTACAGAGTAATGACACACTGGTGAACTGCAATCAGGTGCATGATGGGTTGTAAATATAATTACTTACTAGCATCTTGTTACTAGTATATACTCATATTGTCAATGATTAACTTAAAAATCAGCATGGTCTCCAGGTTCTCCCAGTGGAGTGGCTGTCTTAACTCACTTGCATTTGGAAGTGCTTTCAGGAGTGGGTGAGAAGAATGGAGCTGCAGAGAATGCAACAGGAATTGCATGTTGCTGCATAGGAGCCATTTGTTTCATGTCACATAGAAAAAAAAAAAGATTAAGAACATTGGTCTGGTCTGATCTACCAATCAACTGATCTGCCAACAGTGACAAATATGCTCACTGTTGCCTTGGTACTACTGAGCTTATTTGTCATTTACTACTAGTCTGGGTACAATTCTTATTCCTTCAAAATATCCACCTTTACTGTAGATGAGAGGACTTAAACTGTTTTGCTTTTTAACAGAATTTATAAATGCAGTAAAACAAGTTAGCTGTATCTGGAGTCCCATATAGGTTCTTAAAATGTTTGCTCATAAAATTGGTTCAGCTAAAAATATGTCATGGGACTCAATGACTAGCCGAAGGGGAGAGAAGGTGATGGTGATGAATGGTAATGTAACTGCCTTAGGGCATTTAGGAGGCTTCGTAAAGGAAACACCTTTATTCATGAGCTGGAAGATCAATGCACTGATATATTTTATAAAATTAACCGAATTTGGAAAATGTTAGTGGCATAGATGAAAAGATTCAAATGATATTGAAGATGGAAGAATCCTAGACAAAAAACAAAATTTATTTTCCACTTAAAGAGAGATAGAAATCAATATCTGGAAGGCACATCAATTTGAAATGCCAACTCTGTGGATGGGAAAACCCATAAAACTTGGCAGCTACAGAAGATTATTAATAAATTTGTGCATTGGCATAAAATATTTAATTTGTAAGCTACTTGCTTTCTGTTTATAAAGATTCTTTATAGCATTACTGGGATGTTTCTTATATTTAAAATTGAAAATTATATTTGTATAGTGCCATTTTTTATTATTATGTTACCCTCTATGTATTACAAAAGCTATTAATGAAGTATACATTTATTAAGCACCTATTATATTCTGGCTACTGTGCTGGGTGAAAAAGCAATTGGAAAGAGGTAATTGTCATGGGGTACAGTGGTCCCCAACCTTTCTGGCACCAGGGACCGGTGCTCCTATGAGAATCTGAGGTGGAGCTGAGGAGGTGATGCTAGCACTGGGGAGCAACTGCAAATACAGATGAAGCTTCACTTGCTTGCCTGCCGCTCACCTCCTGTTGTGTGGCCCCGGTCCCTAACAGGCCATGGACCAGTACCAGTCCACAGCCTGGAGACTGGGGACCCCTGCATGACTAGTGTTGCTTTTATATCATTATCATTATTCCCATTGTCATCTTCATAATACATATTGAGCACTTGCTAAATACTTAGATTTGACATTTATTTACTCATTTAATGTTCACTGTAACTCCAAGGTTTAGAAAGATCTATTCATTCAAAGCTGAGCACCTATTATTTCCTGGGTACTGAGAATAAACGGATGAATAAGATGTAGTCCTTGCCTTCAGAGAGAAGTCACTTGCATAAGACATTGTAAGTAAAGGCAGAGCTGGGATTTAAATACATATCTGGCTCCCATACTTGTGTTCATCTCTCTGTGCCCAAAACACCTTCATTAATTTACTCAGTGTCAGGTTATGGGCTAGGTGACATAGCCAGGAAGTCACCAGGGGATAAAACAGCTGAAACGTGACCCTAGATCTCCCATACCAGTTCAATGTTCTTCCTTCCACACTATTGCAGCCCTTGTGACTCAAATTTGGGCAAACTCCATGGGAAAGGCTGAGTGAGGTTGAAGTATGTGGTCTCACTTGGTTCAAAGGTACCAACTCAAAATGGATAACTCTTTCCAGGCCTGACCAAGTGCCCACTGGCCATATTCTCTCCCTCCTGCTGGAAAGGAACACTTACTTCATCACTAACCCTTTGCTTCTCCTTCTTGGTCTGCCTGCAAGACACCAGAGACTTAGTGTAGGCTTTTATTTATTCTTGTCTCCTTGAGGTTTTGCTTATGTGTTCCAGCTAGAAAAATGCTGAATACTATGTTGTCTTTTTTTTTCTGATCAGGTTACTGCAGAGATACACACAGAATAACACTTTTAAAAGAGAGATTGCTACAGATGTAGCATGCACTTTAATTTAAAGTTTTCCTTTTTATACTGTTAGAGCCAAGTCTTGACCTCTGGGATTTGTCTCACCTAATGAAGGCTGCAGCAAATATTTTTGCCTAAATTTTTACAGTTTTGGAAGGAAGTTTAGGATTATTTAAATACAGATTAAATTTAGTTGAGCAAGCATTTTAAGGTCCTCTGAAGTGTAACAATCAATAATGAAATCTTCCAGATTGGAGGTTGGAGGCTGAGGGTCTAGCAGAGATGAATGAGGCAATCTGTGCCCTCTGCAAGACTTTGATTTAATTGGAAGAGACTGACAAACTTTTTCTGAAAAGGGTCAGATATTTTAAGCTTTGCGGGCCACAGGGTCTCTGTCATAACTACTCAACTCTGTCTTTGCAGCATGACAACAGCCATAGGCAATAGTAAACAAATGGGCATGGCTAAGTTCCAATAAAACTTTATTTACAAAAACAATCATTGGGCCAGATATGGCCATCAGCCATAATTTGTTGACTTCTGGCTTAGAGTAAAGTCTCTGCCATCAGACTGCCCATTTTACAACCCTCCAACTCTAACTGTGGGACTTCAGACAATCACCTGAATCCCTCCAATTCTTAGATTTCTTAACTATAAGTCAGGATGGAAATAAGATCTGCCTCATGGGATTATTCTAAGATTGAATGAGACATGGCTTACTTAGGGCTGTGGCTGGTTCCTGGTAAGAACTCAATAAATGTTAACTATTACAGCTAAGCCAGGAACCTAATCAGAAGCCTCTCTCTGGTGAGGACACATAGCAGTGATGACATCTATAGAAGTAGAGAAAGGGGATCCTAAATCATAGTGTCTTGTAAACACTATATTATAAACAGAGTCTCATGAAGAGGGATATAAGAATCAGAGAGCCCTCCAAGGCTTTCTCTGACTTCCCCACCAACCATGGCTGACTTTTGCTCTGCTCTTATGTCTTGTGCAAACCTCTGTTAGGGTCTTTGGAGGTCGTCCTGAGGTGACCGATAATCAATATCTGTCCCCACTCCATTGAGAGCCCCTCCTTCTGGGACCCTAGGACCACAAACAGGGCTGCGTTCATGTTAGGTGATCTGTAAGTGTTGTTTTGCATATTGTTCAGTGTTTAAGAATCTATATAGGTAAAGAAATAGCTCTGCTGTAACAGAGCTCTAGATAGTCCAGTTTCAAGGTGGTTTTGGAAGGATCCTCCAAAAATACTAACATTTACCTCCTTCACTGCAGTTTCTAAGCTGGATCTTCACCATTCTCTGAATGTCTGTTTCCTTTCTTTTTAAGGGTCAAGGACTGACTGATCCTTGTAATTCTTACAGGATGTTCTTGAATAACCAAGTACTCTCTAATTATTAAGCGAATAATCTTTTACTCATAGAAATGAAAAACAGGTTAAAATGCCAAAGCTGAACAATCTGAACATGACAATTCTATGGTGTATGGAGGCCCTGTGCAGAGATACAGATAAACAAAGTGAGTACAAGCCAGGCAGCTAGCTTTCCATAACACACTCAATAGGCATTCTTCAATGCTTTCCTGGCACAGTCTGGAAGGGAAGTGCCAAATGGGGACACAGCTGAAATCCACCTCAATTCTAACAGATACAAATCAATGGATCCTGGCACCTGGTCTATCTCTCACTTGAATTGCTTTTGAAATCCCAGGG
>NW_006431922.1:2142430-2171129 GCF_000325575.1 Pteropus alecto | reverse complement strand
GAAGGAGGCCTCTTTACAAAGAGTGCAGAGAAACTGGGGCCACCACATCCCAGTTCTTTGCAAACTGGGTGTTGTTGTTCACTTAATGTAGCAGGAGGAAAGAACAGGGACCTGGGAGAAGAACAAAACTAACATGTGCATGGGCAGGCATAGTGATAGATGCTGATACACGTGATCACATTTAAATTCCCACAAAAAGCCTAGGTCTCTCATGCCAGAGCACTTTTCTACCCCAAGTTTGAGGTGTGAATGCAATTACCAAGTCTTAATCAATCTCCACAAATGCCCCAAGGTTTCTGTCACTGCCTCATGCTGTTCCCAAGACCAGTCAGCACTTGCTATAGGCTTTCCTCATACTTGGCATTTTCTTTTTTCTTTTCCACAAGACCTTGCACATGCTATTCCCTTGACTGGGAACTCTTTTCTCCTGACTTCCCTCCTTCCAGCCTTTCCATCTAGATAACTCAATATTTAAGTCTCAGTTCAAGTTTTCCTTCATCAGGAAAGCCTTACATAACCCTGCAGTGTATGTTAAGTATCTTAGTTACACATTGCATTTCTTCTCTTCAAATCTCTTACCTTAGTTTGTAATCACATGTTTATTAGTGGTTAATTAAGTAATTAATGTACTGAGTGTTTTATCTCTATTGTTAGCACAGTTCCTGGCTCTAGAGCTGAACTGCTAGGATTTAAATTCCATCTTTAACTCCTACCAGCTGTATGACATGGGCAAATGACTACATTTCTCCACGCCTCAGTTTCTGCATCTATAAAGTGAGGATTAGAATGGTATTAACATCATAGAGTTCTTGGGGCAATTAAGTGAGTGACCATCTTCTGAGGTGCTCATGCTGCTGATTCTCCTCGGTGTTGACACTTGCTTGGATTTCTGATTTCAAAGATGTAGCCAGGACCTCAGCTTTAATTGCACCTGACTTCTTGTTTTGACCAACTGGTTTTGCTGTCACAATTGTTAATTTTTGCCTGGTAAGTTCATGATTATTGCTCTTCATCCCTAATTCTGTTTCCAGTCCTAAAACTAATCCTAAAGCTAACCTGGCTCTAGTCCAGGTTATGACCATTGTTCCAGGGGAAAAGGAGAGAGAGGTGACAGCAAGGCAGAACTGAGTGGACTCAGCTCTGACCTGGAAACACTACCCTCTACAGGTTGGAAGTCAGTGAAGGGCAGAGAGCTGACAGATAGATCAATACTATGAGACTCTTCAAAATCTTCCCTGTGGAATTTCATCACATTGTCTCTCACTCCCCTACCTGATCTGGGCAGCATTCTGTTGATGCTCACCTTGCTTTTGACAGGTGATTTCAGCCCTTCGGTTCTGAAAACAGCACTGAGGAAAATTATGTCGGTGGAGTGTTTTCCATTCTAATTATTCTTCTAATGTCATGTTATGATTAAATTTTTACGTGATTAGATTTGTATTTTATTTTAAATTAGTTTTTTATTATAAAAGCAATATAAATGCATGGTTTAAAAGTTCAAACTGATCAGAAGCATAGAAAAGTTATTAAAAAGCTCTCCTCCAATTACACATACTTGCGTGTCCCATCCCTTTCTGGGGAGTGTCCACACTATTGTGCATTCTTCAAGAAAAATGTTTGCCAAATATGTAATTTATACAAAAATATGTATTATATATCCTTTTCTACACAAATGATATATTATACATATTGCCCTGCACAAGGGCACTTTTTAAAATGAAAGTATAACTTTGCTTCATTTTAAAAGATGAATAGATTGAATGAGAAACAAAAACATTCAAAATACCACTTGTCAATCTGTGCTGCTTCTTCAAATATTATTGATGTATAATTCATTTTTCCCAATGTAATAAAATTCTATTCAGATATTCAGAAAGTTCATTGTTTTAAAACCATAGGAAAACTTTGGTTACATAGATAATTTAATTGTACTTGTACAGAGTAGGCATTTACCCAGATGTTAGATATTGTTACTACTGTTATTATTAGTAGTATATTATAGACGAGAAGGCTGCCT
Source organism: Pteropus alecto (assembly GCF_000325575.1). Lineage (NCBI taxonomy): Eukaryota > Metazoa > Chordata > Mammalia > Chiroptera > Pteropodidae > Pteropus > Pteropus alecto. Next base: position 2,169,112 of record NW_006431922.1, on the reverse strand, counting down.
AAAAGGAGCCAATTACTCCTTTATTTGTGCCACTAATATCCTTCGTTCATACTATAGCCATACTTATAATTTTAGATTTATAATTGTTGAGTTTATATTTATTTCTTGTTGAGTCTTGTTTCCTTTTTAAGCCCCATGAATTCAATAGTGTCTGGGATATAGTATGTAATCAGTCTTTTCACTGTCAATGTCTCTGTAAACATATAGCTTCTAGTCTGAAATATAAACAGGCAGCCAAGAATCACCAGACTTGAGAAAATCTAAGCCATAGAATTCAAGAAATAGGGAACTTAGCACAGGAAAGAAATGAAGAGAAAAACCAGAATGATGGTGGAAGTAAGCTCTGCCACAGCCTAAAGAGACCAGAGAAAATGGAGCAAAAGAACAGAGGTTGTCTCCAAGGAAAACGTGTGATTAATAGGTTACCCCATTAGGTAACCTATTAATCATATCGAGGGGAACTTTATAGCTTTGTAGGTAAATCTGGCTATAAATAAAGGATAAGTACATAAAAAAAACCCCAGGGAATAAAAATAGCACTATCTTTAAATTGAGGAAAAATATGTTCTACAGGAAGACAAGTTAAATAAACAATGCTTGTATAGGCATAAATATAAAAACAAAATAGTAATTTAACCAAAATTTGGGATATAAATATGCTTGAGAGACAGTACTGAGGAGAAATTAAGATGGGAGAGAAGTATAATGGAATGGAATATTATGTAGTCTTAAAAAAGGGGGGGGGGTTGGGAATTCTGCATACAATGGAATATTATGTAGTCTTAAAAAAGGAGGGGTTGGGAATTCTGCAATGTGCATCAGCACGGATGGACCTGGAGGACATTATGCTAAGTGAAATAAATCAGTTGCAAAAAGACAGGTACTGTATGATTCCACTTATATGAGCTATCTTGTCAAACTTATAAAAACAGAAAATAGGGGTGGGTCAAAGATGACATCTGACCTCACCCCCTCCCACAAACACACTGAAATATACACCTGTATATAGAACAATTACTCCTGAGAGAAAACTTATGACTATTGAACCACTTATGAGCAACGAATGATAGACAGAATAGAGAAGGCTGGGAAACCACAGGAGTCCTCCAAGATCTGAAACAATTCTCTGGGATCATAGATGCCAGCAAGTGTCATTGTTTACAGCCTTCTCTATGTCAATAGAGGAGGCAGGAGCTCTATTTAGGTACTCTGACCTACCCGCAAGATCGCCACAGTGCGATCTCAGCCATATTGCTTGGAGCCCATTCCAGTTCTGAATAAAGGAAGCAAGCAGGATAAACAAAGCATCACCACATACACTTAGTCTCCCTGCCTGGAGCTGCTCCATCCTGGCAATTCCATGCCCTAGGTACTGTAAGCCTGTCTAGCTCTAATGAACCTGCTAAAGCTACCCAGCACACACAGTCTACACGAAGGTCACTTCTACGTAAGACAATGTTCTGCACAACAAACAAGAGAGAGACCATATAGAGAAGGCTGGGAAACTATAGGGGCTCTTCGGAAACTGTAGGAATTCTCTGGGGAAAGAGATGCCAGTGAGCACCATTGTCTATGTCCCTCTCTGCCTTAATAAAGCGTTTTGGCCTATCTGCAAGGTCACCATGGTATGTTCCCAAACACATTGCCCAATCCAATTTTGGCTCCAATAAAGGGAGCAAGGATGATCAATAGTGCATCACTATAGGCACCTAAACTTCCCATCCAGAGCCACTACACCTCGCTCAGTAGGCCAATGACCCAGATACTGTAAGCACCCACTTGGTTCCAACTGGCTTGCCAAAACCACCTGCCACGTGCAGCCTACAGAGAGATCACTTCTACACATAGCCATTTTTTCAAGACTGGAAGAGATGGCTATTTTGTCTAATTCATATAAATAAATATAGACAGTCAAGCAAAGTGAAAAGACAGAAAATCCTCTCAAATGAAGGAATGAGAAAAATTCTGGAAGGGAGAGGGGTACACTAATGAAATGGAGATAAGAAATTTGCCTGGTAATGAATGCAAAGAAATAACCATAAGGATACTCCCCAAACTTGAGAGTGGGATTACAGAACTTAGGGAGAAATTCAAAAGAGAGTTAGAAAGTATAATAAAAAACTAAGCAAAGTTGGGGAATACAATAACTGAAATGAAAAATACACTAGAAAGAATCAACCTCAGATTACCTAATACAAGAGAATAGATCTGGGACCTGGAAGACAGACTAGTGGAAAACAACCAATCAGTACAGCAAAATAAAAACAAAAACAAAACCTTAAAATGAAGGTAGTTTAAGGAACTTCTGGGATAAGCACACAAACATTTGCATAATAGGGATCCTTTAAGTAGAAAAAAAAGAGAAAGAAGCAGAAAGTTTATTTAAAGAACTAATGGCTGAAAACTCTCCTAACCTGTGAAAGGAAATAGACATCCAGGTACAGGAAGCACAGAGTTCCAAACAAGATGAACTCAAAGAGATCTACACCAAGATGTATTATAATTAAAATGGCAAAAGTAAAAGATAAAGAGACAATTTTGAAGGCAGCAAGTAGAAAACAACTAGTTACATACAAAGCCATTCCCATAAGGCTATCAGCTGATTTTTTGGCAGCAGGCCAGGAGCCAGTGGCAGGACATCTTTAAAATGTTGAAAGAAAGAAACGTACAACCTAGAACAATTTCCCCAATAAGGTTATTATTCAAAGTTGAAGGATAGATAGTTTCCCAAGGGACCAGTCAAGATGGTGTAGAAAGTAGATGCTGTGCCTACTGTCTCTTGTGATCACACCAAAATTATAATGCAACTGCAGAGCAATCATCACTGGGAGTTGCTTGAGGTCTGTCTGAGCAAAAGCCCTACAATTAAGAACAAACATAAGAGGTCACCTTGAACCACTAGGAGGGGCAGAGATACAAAACAGCCTGGTGCCACAACTGCATAGGTGATCGAGAATTGGAAGGGTTATTTTGGCTGCTGAGCCCCCTCCTCAACCTGAGGAATGAGGGGTTCTGGCCCCACACTGTGTTCCCCACCCAGGGTTCCAGGGCTGAGAAAAGTAGTCCCCACAATCTCTGGCTGTGAAAACCAATGGTGATAGTGGCTGAGTGAGACAGAGGGCTGAAGAAGTCACAGATATTCCTTTTAAAGGGCCCACACCTTGATTTAGTGATGACTTGCTTAGTCTGAGGTCCAGTGCTGGGGAAGCTGCTCAAAGAGTGCCAGGAACATATGGGGAGGAACTGAGTTGGCAAGCTTCAGGACAAGGGCTGGAGGGACAGATTTTTCCCAGACAGAAATGCTGGAAGTATCCTTTGTTTCTTTGTTGAGTGCTCTCCCCTCCCTGTGTGTGGACACAGGCAGCAGCCATATCTGAGTCTCCATCAATCTAGATAACACAGGTCACCCCACCCAGGTGATTCCCTGAGACTATGTCTCTCCCAACTTGTGGGGCCACCCAACCCACTTCCCGTGGTTTATTCCATACAAATGGCCCATCTTGGCTCTTGCTGCAGACTTTCCTAAAATCTCTAAAAGCTCACAAAATCCAAAGCAGCAATATCTGGCCTCAGCATGACCCATACCACTTACTGAGCAGCCCAAAGCTCATAAGGTCAATCCCTCACAGGCCAAGCTTCACAACTAATAAGCCTCAGGATCCATTCCTCTCATTGGCATGCAAATAGCACTCAAGGCTCAACTACAATAGGAGCATACACACAAGGGACACAGCTTGAACTCTTCACTTAGGTGACCAGGGAAGACTATGCCACTGGACCCCACAGGACACCTACTATATAAAACTACTCTACTAAGACTGGGAGACATAGGATCCCTACCTAATACATAGAAACAGACACAGGGATGCAGTCAAAATGGAGAGAAAATAGCATGCCCCACATATAAGAATAGAACAAAGCTCCAGAAAAAGAATTGAATGAAATGGAGAAAAGCAACCTACAAGATGCAGAGTTCAAAAACTGGTTATAAGAATGCTCAATGGACTTAAGAGAAGAGTAGATGAACTCAGTGAGAACTTTAACAAAGAGATAGAAAATATAAAAAAGAGATAAAAACATAAAAGGGAACCAGTCAGAAATGAAATCTACAATATCTGAGATGAAGAGTACATTAGAGAGACTCAACAAATTGAATGAAACAGAGGAATAAATCAGCAATTTAGAGAATGGGGTAGTGGAGGACACCCAATCAGAACAGCAACAACAATAACAAAAAGTAAAGATAGTTTAAAGAGCCTCTGGGAAAACATCAAGTGTAACAACATTCATATCATAGGGGTACCAGAAGGAGTAGAGAGAGCAAGAAAATAAAAACCTATTTAAAGAAATAATGATGAAAAACTTCCCTTACCTGGTGAAGTAAGTAGACATACAATCCCAGGAAATGCAGGTTAAATACAAAGAGAGAATCTTAAAAGTAGCAAGAGAAAAGCACCTAGCTACCTACAAAAAAGCTCCTATAAGACAGTCAGCTGATTTCTTAACAGAAATTTGCAGGCCAGAAAGGCTTGGCACAAAATATTTGAAGTGATGAAAAGCAAAGACCTACAATTAAGATTGCTCTACCCAGCACAGGTATCATTTGAAATTGAAGGACAGAAAAAAGAGCTTTCTAGACAAGAAAAGCTAAAGGAGTTCATCACCACCAAGCCAGTGATACAGGACATGTTGGAAGGACTTCTTTAAGAAGAAGAAAATATATGTATAAAAAATATAAATAAAGAATGGCAATAACTACATATCAGCAAGCGCTTCAAGTGAAAAAGAATTAAATGCTCCAATCAAAAGATAGAGTGAGAAAATAAGAACCTTACATATGCTGCTTACAAGGGACTCACATCAGGTTAGAAAATATTATTAAAAAATAATAAAATCACACATACACAGAAGGAATTTCCTGGACAAGGAAACACTGAACAAGTTCATCACATTAAACCAGCATGATAAGAAATGCTAAAATGTCTTTTTTTTTAAGTAGACAGGGAAAGGTCATAATCAGAAATAAGGAAATATGAGAAAAGAAAAATCTCACATCTATATCCAAATATGTAATAAATTCAGTGAATCAGACATTTAGACAGCTACCACAAAAGTCAAAAGACAAAAGTAGAAAATTCAACTCAAACTACAATAAGTAGTTAGGAGATATACAAAGCAAAAAGATCTAAAGTATAACATCAAAAACGTAAAACATGGAGGGAAAAGTAAAAATGTATCCATTTTAGAATATATTTGAACTTAAACACCTATTAGTTGAAAACAGACTGCCATGGAAATAGAATGATATACATAAACCTCATAGTAATCACAAACTAAAAACCCATAAAAATACAAAGAATTAAGAAAAAGGAACCCAAAAAAACACTAAAGGAAACCAGCAAACCACAAAGGAAGAGATCAAGAGAAGAAACAGAAGAGAACTATAAAAATAAGCCCAAAACAATGAATAAAATGGCAACAAGTTATACGTATTTACATATAATAATTACTTTAATGGAAACGGATTAAATGCTTCAATAAAAAGACATTGGGTGGCTGAATGGATTAAAAATCATGACTCATCTATATGCTGCTTACGAGAGACTCACTTCAAATTGAAAGACACATACAGACTAAAAGTGAAGGAATGGAAAAAGATATTCCATAAAAATAGAAATAAAAAAAGCTAGGATAGCAACGCTCATGTAGGATAAAACAGACTTCAAAACAAAAAAAATATAAAAAAAGACAAAAACATTCAATAATTATAAAGGGTTCAATCCAAGAAGAGGATGTAACAATCGTAAGTATCTATACATGCAACAGAGGAGCACCTAAATATGTAAAACATATAAAGGTAGAAATTCACAGTAATACAATAATAGTAGGGGTTTTTAATACCCCACTCACATCAATGGATAGATCATCCAGACAGAAATTAATAAGGAAATAATGGCTTTAAATGTCACATTAGAGCAGATTGACTTATGAGATATTCATAGAACATTGCATCCCAAAACTGCAGAATACATGTTTTTTTCCAAGTGTGTATGGAACATATTACAGTATAGATCACATATTAGGCCACAAAAAAAAGTCTCAGTAAATTCGAGAAGATTGAAATCACAGTGGCATGAATCTAGAAATTACCTACAAGAAGAAAACTGGAAAAAACACAAATACATGGAGATAAACCAACATGCTACTAAAGTACCAATAGATCAAAAAGAAAAATCTAACAGGAAATCAAAAATTACAGAGACAAATGAAAATAAAAACACTTTTCAAAATATATAGGATGCAGCAAAAGCAGTTCTAAGAGGGAAGTTCATAACTATATATGCCTACCTCAAAAAACAAGAAAATTCCCAAATAAACAATCTAACTTTACACCTAACAGAACTAGAAAAAGATCAAACAAAACCCAAAGTAAACATATGGAAGGAAATAATTAAGATCAAAGCAGAAATAAGCAAAACACAAAAAATTTTGAGCATTTTATTTTATTTTTTTATTGTTATTATTTTCAAGTATGTAGTACATTTGTTAGACATTTATATTGTTTATTTATAAACTATAAATAAATCCCGATTGCTCTTTCTCTTTCTGGCTCTGCACACAACTATTACATTACTGCTGACTACATTCCCAATGCTGGCCTCCCCATCTCCGTGACCATCTATCAACTACTAATTTGTACTTCTTTAACCCTTCACCCCTTTCTCCCAGCCCCCCAACCACCCTCCCCTCTACCCATCACTAGATTGTCCTCTATATTTGTAAGTCTGTTTTTGATTAGTTTGCTCTTTTTGTTCCTTAGATTCTACATATAAGTGAAATCAGATGGTATTTATCTTTGTCTGACTTATTTCACTCAGCATAATAACCTCTAGGTCCATCCATGTCGTTGCGAATGGTAGAATTTCATTTTTTTAATGGCTAAGTAATAGTCTATTATATATATAAACCATAACTTCTTTAGCCAGTTATCTGCTGATGGGCATTTAGGTTGTTTCCATATCTTGGCTATTGTAAATTGTGCTGCCATGAACATAGGGGTGCATAGATCTTTACGAATCATTGTTTTAATTTTATTTGGATAATTACTCAGGAGTGCAATTGCTGGGTCAAAAGGTATATCCATTTTTAACTTTTTGAGAAACCTCCAGACTGTTTTCTATAGTGGCTGTACCAATTTGCAATCCCACTAACGATATATGAGGGTTCCCTTTTCTCCACATCCTCACCAACACTTGTCATTCTTTGATTTATTGATGATAGCCTTTCTGCCAGGTGTGAGGTGATATCTCATTGTGGTTTTAATTTGCATTTCTCTGATGATTGGTGACCCTGAGCATCTTTTCATATGTCTATTGGCCATCTGTATTTCCTCCTTGGAGAAGTATCTGTTCAGGTCTTCTGCCCATTTTTTAATAGAAGTGTTTGTTTTTATTTATTGTTGAGTTGTATGAGTTCTTTATATATTTTGGATATTAACCTCTTATCTAATGTATTATAAGCGAATATCTTCTCCCATTCATAGGTTATTTTCATTTTGTTGATGGTTTCCTTTGCTGTGCAAAAACTTTTTAGTTTGATGTAGTCTCATTTTTTTATTTTCTTTTTTGTTTCCCTTGCCCAAGGATATATAGTCAAAAAGAAATTACTAGTAGTGATATCAGAGAGATTATTGCCTATGTTTTCTTCTAGAAATACTGTGGTTTTGAGTCTTACATTTAAGTCTTTAATCTATTTTGGGTCTATTCTTGTATATGCTGTAAGAAAGTGATCTAGTTTCATTTTTATTGCATGTGTCTGTCTAATTTTCCCAACACCATTTATGGAAAAGACTCTTTTTTTACCCCATTGTATATTCTTGCTTCCTTTGTCACATATTAAGTGAGCGTAAGGAGTGGATTTATTTCCAGGCTCTCTATTTTGTTCCATTGATCAATGTATCTGTGTTTATGCCAGTACCATGCTGTTTTGATTACTGTAGTTTTGTAGTATAGTTTGACATCAGGTAGTGTAATACCTCCAACTTTATTCTTCTTTCTCAATATTGCTATGGCTATTCAGGATCTTTTATGGTTCCATATAAACTTAAGGTTTATGTGATCTAGTTCTCTGAAAAAAATGCCATTGGTGTTTTGATAGGGATTGCATTGAATCTATAGATTGCTTTGGATAATATGGCCATTTTAATGATGTTGATTCTTCCTACCCATGAGCATGGCATATATTTCCATTTATTTGTATCTTCTTCAATTTCTTTTCTCAATAGATAATTTTCTGAGAATAAGTTTTTTACTTCCTTGGTTAATTTGATTCTTAGGTAATTTATTGTTTTTTGATGCAATTGTAAATGGGATTTTTTTTTAATTTCTCTTTTTGAAAGTTCATTATTGGTGTATAAAAATGCAACTGAGTTCTGAATATTAATTTTGTATCCTGATACTTTACTGAATTCATTGATCAGTTCTAATAGTTTTTGGTGGAATCTTTATATATAGTATCATGTCATCTGCAAATAATGACAGTTTTATTTCTTCCTTACCATTTGTAAACTTTTATTACTCTTTCTTGTCTGATTGCTATAGCTAGAACTTCCAATGCAATGTTGAACAGAAGTGGTGAATGTGGTCATCCTTTACTTGTTTCTGATTTTAAGGAAACCACTTTTAGCCTTTCCTCATTGAGTATGATGTTAACTATAGATTTGTCATATATGGCCTTTATTATATTGAAATATGTTTCCTCTATTCCCACTTTGCTCAGAGATTTTTTTTAATCATAAATGGATGGTGGATTTTGTAGAATGCTTTTTATGCATCTATTGATACAGTTATATGATTTTTATCTTTCAATTCTTTAATGTAGTGTATCACATTAATTGATTTGTAGATATTGTATCAACCTTGCATCCTAGGAATAAATCCAACTTGATCATGGTGTATATTTTTAATGTATCACTGAGTTTGATTTGCTAATATTTTGTTGAGGATTTTTGCATCAATGTTCATAAGGGATATTTGCCTATAGTTTTTTTTATTTTTTTTTTTATAATGTCATTGTCTGGTTTTGGAATCAAGGTAATGGTAATCTCATAAAAGGAGTTAGGGAGCCTTCCCTCTTCTTGAATTTTTTGTAAAAGTTTGAGAAGAATATGTGTTAAGTCTCCTTTGAATGTTTGATAAAATTCAACTATAAAGCCATTTGATCCAGAACTTTTGTTTTTGGGGAGTTTTTTGATTATCGATTCAAGTTCGTTAGTGGTAATTGGTCGGTTCAGATTTTCTGTTTCTGCTTGACTCATTCTTGGGAGATTGTATGTTTCTAGAAATGTATTTGTTGGCATATAATTGCTTGTAGTATTTTCTTATGATCCTTTGTATTTCTGTGGAGTCTGTAGTTAGTTCTCTTTTGTTTCTGATTTTATTTGGGTCCTCTCTCTTTTTCTTGATGAGTCTAGTTAAGGGTTTATCAATTTTGTTTATCCTTTCAAAGAACCAGCTCTTGGTTTCATGAATCTTTTGTATTGTTTTCCTAGACTCTATTTCATTTATTTCTGCTCTGATCCTTATTATTTCCTTCCTTCTACTCATTTTGGGCTTTGTTTGCTGTTCTTTTTCTAGTTCTTTTAAGTGTAAGATTATATTGTTTATTTGAGCTTTTTCTTGTTTCTTGAGGTAGGCTTGTATTGCTATGAATTTCTTTCTTAGACTGCTTTCGCTGTGTCGCATAGGTTTTGAGTCATTGTGTTTTCATTTTCATTTGTCTCAAAGTATATTTCGATTTCTTCTTTGATCTCATTGTTAACCTATTCATTGGTTAGTAGCATGTTAATTAGCCTCCCTGTGTTTGTGTATTTTCCAGTTTTTTCATTGTAGTTGATTTCTAGTTTCATACCATTGTGATCGGAGGAGACAGTTAATATAATTTGAATCTTCTTAAGTTTACTGAAACTTGTTTTGTGCCCTAACATGTGGTCTATCCTGGAAAATGTTTCATGAGCACTTGAGAAGAATATATATATTTTGCTGCTTTCAGGTGAAATGCTCTGAAAATCTCTATTAAGTCCATCTGGTCTGGTGTGTCTTTGAGGCCCATTATTTCCTTGTAGATTTTCTGTCTGGAGGATCTGTCCATTGGTGTCAATGGGGTGTTAAAGTCCCCTACTATTAGTGTATTACTGTTGATCTCTCCCTTTATGTTAGTCAATAATTACTTTATGAATGTAGGTGCTCCTGTGTTGGGTGCTATGTCCTCTTGATTTATTGATCCCTTTATCATTATGTAATGCCCTTCTTTGTCTCTAATTATATATAGTGTTTGTTTTAAAGTCTATTTTGTCTGATATAAGTAGTGCTACCCCGGCTTTTTTAAAATTTTCATTTGCATAAAATATCTTTTTCCTTCCCTTTACTTTCAGTATGTGAGTATCATTTGATCGGAAGTGTGTCTCTTGTAGACAGCATATGCATGGGTCTTGTTTTCTTAGCCATTCGGTTACCCTGTGTCTTTTGATTGGAGCATTTAATCCGTTTACATTTAAATTGATTACTGATAGGTACATTGTTACTGCTGTTTCATTATTTGTATTGCTATTTCTGTTTTCTTTTTTACCCCATTCCCTTTTTACAGAAGTCCCTTTAACATTCCTTGTAATACTGGCTTGTTGGTGATGAATTCCTTAAGCTTTTCCCTGTTGAGAAGCTCTTTATTTCACCATTTTAAATAAAAGCCTTGCTGGGTAGAGTATTCATGATTGTAGATTCTTGTTTTTCATATCTTTGAATATTTCTTGCCAGTCCATTCTGGCCTGCAAATTTTCTGTTGAAAAATCAGCAGACATTCTTATGTGGGTACCTTTGTAAGTAACTAGCTGCCTTTCTCTTGCTGGTTTTAAGATTCTCTCTTTGTCTTTGACCTTTGGCATTTTAATTATGATGTTCTTGGTGTGGGTCTGTTTGAATTCCTCTTGTTTGGGACTCTTTGTGCTTCCTTGACTTGTATGTCTAATTCTTTTGCCAAGTTAAGGAAGTTTTCTGTCATTATTTCTTCAAATAGATTCTCAATCCCTTTCTTTCTCTCTTCTCCTTCTGGTACTCCTATAATGAGGATATTGTTACACTTAATGTCTCAGAGGTCTCTTAAATTATCCTACTTTTTAATTTTCTTTTTGTTGTTTCGATTGTCTTCCAACTCACTTTTTCGATCTTCTGCTTCATCCAGTCTACTGTTGAATCCTTCTAGCGTAGTCTTCATTTCAGTTATTGTATTCTTCATTTGTGATTTGTTTTTTATGGTTTCTATGTACTTTTCTATGTGTACTATCTTTCTTTTGAGGTTCTCATTGAGATCATCCATTCTCTCCCTAGGTTCATTGAGCATCCTTAAAACTCTTATTTTGAACTCTCTCTGGTAGCTTGCTTACCTCTATTTCATCTAGATTATTTTCTGGAGTTTTCTCCTGTTGTTTCATTTGTGGCACATTTCTTTGTTTTCTCATTTTATTTGTCTCTCTGTGTTTGTTTCTGTGTGTTAAGAAGATTTGTTTCATTTCTCAGCCTTGGCCAGATGACCTTATGTGGTAGGTGTCTTGTGTGGCCCAGTGGCACTCTCTCCTTATTCACCTGTGCTGCGGGCTCTGGAAGTGATCTTTGAGTGGGTTGTGTGTGTTCTGTTGTTGCTGTTAGTACATCAATGGATGGAATTAATGCTCTTGTTGACTAACTGTGGGAACTGGCTACACCCACAAAATATGTGTTGCTGTGTAGGGGCTGCCCCCATTGAGTGGGATTTACCTTAGCAGGCTTATATACTTGTTGAGACCGCCCTTTGGGTGAACTGCTTATGGGGCTAGTCAGGTGTTGCTCTGTTGCGGTCTAGTGCAAGACCCTGGGTGTATTGGTCTTTTAACCCCTTGGGTGGGGCTCCCCAGTAGGCCAAGGTCAGCTGCTTGCTACCTTTGATCTCACTACCTGGTGAGATCTACAAAGTGATCCACAAAGGGATCCACTGATCACAGGTTGATGCCTGCGCTGGATCTATAGGTAAGCAGAAGAGGCAATACTATAAGCCACGATCCAGTTATTCTCAGTACCAGACCTGGGGAAGTTTAGCATAAGAACCAGTGCTCCTCAAGGCCTGAGACAGGCTGCTGTCAGTTACCAAAAGACTGCAACTGGAAGAACCTTTGGGTGATACGTGTGTTGGGTAGTGCAGGCACCCAGGAAGTCACCTGGGTATATTAAGCAGACTTTCCCTGGCCACTGCAGTGTCAGTTTACATGCCAGCACTATCTCTGTGGATTTCTTTAAAAGTCTCAGATTGTATAAAGGCCAGCCACTGCCTGCCTCAGGCCTGCAAACACTGAGAGCTGTTCAAAAGTTACTGAAGCTTGGGGGCAGAGATTTGTGGCCCACTACCAAAAGTCTCTCCCAGAATACACAGTCTTTGTTTGGTCCACATGAACTGAGTGCTGTTGTTTACTGTTGAATTTGTGTCCCAAGGAAAGCACAGGATGGGACTGGGTTGCCTGGAAACTTGCCACCAGTGATTTGTGGGTTGGGTGGGGTGCCACTCAGTGAGACTCAGGGCTGTTAGGCCTATATAGCACCAGATTCGCTGCCAGTTGTGGGCCTGTGAGCTCCCACAAAAGTCACAAATCACTGAAAGACCCATGGTTATCTGGAACAGGCCCACAGAGCCCCGCAATCTGCCCAGTGATATTGTATCTTGTGCTGGCATAGTGATCAGCCCCGCCACTATTTTCCCCCAAATTTTGCACACTGCGCTGGCCAAGGTATGTTGCCTGCACAGGATAAACAACCCCAGAAAGTGGAGTGTGGGGGAGGGATTGCCTGGCAACTAGTCGCCATGGGCAATTTGTGGGTTAGGTGGGGTGTGGTCTCAGGAAGACAGGGGCTGTCAGGCCAATATAGCCTTGGTTTTGCTGAAAGTTCTATGTCCATGGAAACAAGGAAGTAAAACTGTCACTATTTGCAGATGACACAATACTATAAATAAATACCTTAAAGATTCCACCAAAAAAAAGCTATTAGAACTTATAAATGAATTCAGTAAATTTGCAGGATACAAAATCAATATACAGAAATCTGGTGCATTTATATACACTAATAACAAATGGTCAGAAGAAGAAATTAAGAAAAAAAATCCCATTTACAATTGCAACAAAAGCATAAAATACCTAAGAATAAATTTAACCAAGGAGGTGAAAGATCTATACTCTGAAATCCATAAGACATTGAAGATAGAAATGGAAGAGGATAGAAATAAATGGAAGACTATACCATTGTCATGGGTTGGAAGGATTGCTGTTCCTAAAATGTTTTTACTACCTAAAGCAACATACATATATAATGCAATCCCCATTAAAATACCAATGGCATTCTTCTCAGAGCTAAAACAACTAATCCTAAAATTTATATGAAACCATGAAAGACCCCAGATAGACAAAGAAACCTTAAGAAAGAGTGAAGTGGGTGGTATCATTCTCCTTGATTTCAAACTATACTACAAAGCTACAATAATCAAAGTAGTGTGGTACTGGCATAAAAAGAGATGTAGAGCAATGGAATAGAACAGAGAGACCAGAAATAAATCCTTGCTTATTTAATCAATTAACTATAACAAAGGAAGCAAAAATATACAATGGGGGAAAATTCTGTTCAAGAAGTGGTGTTTGGAAAACTAGACAGATGTATGCAATAAAATAAAGTTGGATCACTTTCTTACACCATATACAAAAATAAATTCAAAATCGATTAAATATTTAACTGTAAGACCTGAAATCATAAAATTCCTAGAAAAAAATATAGGTAGTAAACTCTATGACATTGTTCTTAGTAGTAATTTTTCTGATATATCTCCTCAGGCAAGGAAGACAAAAGAAGAATTAAACAAATGGAACTACATCAAACTAAAAAGTTTTTACACAGCAAAGGAAAACATCAACAAAATGAAAAGACAATCTACAGAATGGGAGATGATATCTGCAAATAATACATCTGTTAAGGAGTTAATACCCCAAAATACACGAGAGTCATACAACTCAACAATGAAAAAAACCAAACGAGTCAATTAAAAAAAATGGGCAGAGGACCTAAATAGACATTTCTCCAAAAAGGATATACAGATAGCCAATAGACAGATGAAAAATTGTTCAAAATCACTAATCATCAGAGAAATGCAAATCAAAATCACAATGAACTACCATCACCTCATACCTGTCAGAATGGCTATCATCGATAAATCAACAAATAATAATGTTGGCAAGAATGTTGGCAAGAAAAGGAACACTCATATACTGTTGGTGGGATTGTAAATTGGTGCACCCCCTACAGAAACATTATAAAGATTCATCAATAAATTAAAAATAGAGCTGCCACATGACCCAGCCAAATACCCAGCCACTTCTGGGTATTTATCTGAAGAAAATAAAAACACTAGTTCCAAAAGATATATGCACCTCTGTGTTCATTACAGCAATACTAACAATAGTCAAGATATCGAAGCAACCTAAATGAATAGATAAAGAAGATATGGTAGATATAAACAATGAAATAATTCTCAGCAATAAAAAAGAATGAAATCTTGCCATTTGTGACAACATAGATGGACATTATGCTAAGTGAAATAAATCAGACAAAGACAAAGATTGCATTATTTCACTTATCTGTGGAATCTAAAAAACGAGACAAATGAATAAACAAAACAAAATAGAAACAGACCCATAGATATAGAGAACAAGCTAATGGTTGCCAAAAGGGATGGGTTGGGGCGGGGGGTGGAAAAAAGAGAAAGAGAAGCGCCTGAGAATTCTGAAAATGTTTGAGTCTAAGACCTGGGAAGCATCATGAAGAGGAAGTAAAGTCAAATGCAAATCCTGGAGGGTCCTGAGACTTGAACCATGCATTAAGCTGCAAACAACATGGGGTTACGAGGAAGGAAAGTAAGGCTCTGACAGCAGAGAGAGACAGAAACAGAGACAGAGAGAGACAGAGAAACAGAGAGAGAGAGATTGGGAAACATAAATCAGAATTGTGGTTGTCAGGAGCAGGGGGATAGAGAAAGAAATGGAGAGTTGCCGTTCAATGGGTATAGCATTTCAAAAGTTCTAGAGATCTGTTGTACAACAATGTAAATACAGTTATCATCACCAAACTGTACATTTAAAAATGCTTAAGAGGGTAAATTTCATGTTACGTGTTTTACCCAATTTAAGAAAACTCATTGAACTGTATAGTTAAAATATGTGCATTTTATTGTATGTAAGTTATATCTTAATCAATTTGAAAAGGGCCAAAAAAAACCATACTACTTAGACAAAATACTAGAAGAAACAGCTATTTAGAGAAACTTCTTTCAAGAAATCATCTCTGGTGATGGGGAGAAAAGGGGCGGGACTACTAGTTCATATTACAATTAAATATTAAATTATGTTTATATTTACTCAGAAAAAAATGAACATTAAACATAATCACTTAAGGACACAAGTGAACCCTAAGGTTTCAGGGAGAAAATGGTTCAAGGTTACAATTCAAGAAAGAAATACGAAGAGCTAATGAAAATAAGAAGAAAGTGTTCGAACTAACTTGTAACCAAAGAAATCCAATGATAAACTATTTTTCTTATCAAAATAGCAAATATTAACAAAAATTCATATCATTCAATGATGGCATGGATGAAATGAGATGAACTGTTTCGCACATTGTTGGTGTAATCATCCAAGAGGACAAATTGGAAATGTGTATTAAGGTGCTAAAAGATATTCATATCTTTTGATGCAATGGCTCTATTTTAGGAATTCATCATGAACATAAAATTAAATGGTTAAATCAGAGAATGGACCAAATATATATATACAGAAGGGTTCATCACTGCACTATTATTTCCAATGTTTTATTATGAAAAATTTCGAACAGAAAATTTTAAAGAAAAATTGTGTACTACTATATACTGACCACCTAGATTCAACTATTGATAACATTTTGACATATTTGAAAGTAAGCTGTCAATATCCTGACACTTCATCTTTAATAGATTATGCCAGTGCTATTTATAATAGCAAAGTTTTAGAAAAACCAAGCACACAGCTGCAAAAAAAAAAAAATGCTATATAGGTTATAGGATATTATGTAGATATTAAAATGTAGTTCATGATGCATTTTTAATGACGTTGAAAACTCTTATAGTATACTGATAAATAAATAAAGCAAAAGTCAAATTGTATTACCTCAGCAATAAAACACCAGTAGTTAACAGAGGTTATGTCTGGGTGTTGGGATTGTAGGTAATTTTTAGTTTTTATTATGTTTTTTAGTTTTTAGCAAAAAAAAAACAACAAATATCTAATTAACGTTTTAGCAACAATAAATTCCAGAAATGATTTGTTTCCTCAACAAATATTACACAGTGGGTTCTTTCTTATGTGTAATGTCGTATTGCACTACCACTATTAACACTATTTCTGAAATCAAAATACCAGTTTGCAGAAACTTTAGTAAAGGCTGTGGTGAGTTCCTCTAGTTTTTAGTCAACTGTTCACCTTTGAGAGCAGTTTGCAGGCTGCAAACCATTTATTGGAAACTAAGAGTGAGTTCCTATCTGGGTCAGCTCTTGAAGACAGAGCTTGGCTGACCTCAGTGTCCCCAGGTTGTAGAAGAAGGTGGGACTCAGCCACCAGGCTGAACGCCCACTCTGTTGCTTAGAGATCATTCCTTGTTCCTGGAAACTATTTAGAGTGACCGCAGAATATTCCCCTTGGCTTTTTGGGTTCTCTTAGCTTTACTGAAAGGCTTGAAAAAAGTGTGAATTACCATCAGGCCATGAGTGGGACCTTAGAATTTTTGTCCTGCTGCTAGTTGAGTGCCTTAGTAAGGGCAACTTCTTTTTCAGAGGAAAAATAATTTGACAAGATCACCTTCTGGACGCCCACAGTGGGAGGAATGGAGGTGGGGGAGGAATCTAAAATAAAAGCTCCTTTTGAGCTAACAGTGAGCTGGATTCACTCTGTTAGCAGGTTCCCCACCTCTCTGGGCTTGTTTCTTCATCTGTAAAATGCTAAGTCTGGACTTGGTGACTTCTCAGGACTGTTTAATGTGATCCTCACATGGGTCCTGGTTATGGCTAGAGAGGATATCATCAGCCCAAATACCTAGGGAATACAAAAGAAAATCAAGAGAGAGGACACTCAGAGCACGTGCCCACACTGGTCAGGCCTCCTGTCCTTGTTAGGGGAAGAACTCCCGTCTGGAAATGTGTGAGCACCACCCACTTAGACCCAGTCTCCAACTGCTTTGTGGTGCATCCCTGCCTGGGGTTTCATGAGGTTATCTCAACTTGTAGACCTCGTGCAAGTTCCCAACTGCAGGGATGGCACTACTTTATTTGGGCATTTCCTACACAGCCTGACACAAAGTTCTGCACACCCAGCTGCCCAACTGCACACACAGGGCCTATGTTTGCTGCCATCTCCTGCCCCCTGGCCTTTGCCCCAGGGCCAGCCTAACCTGCCAGGCTGCTCAGTCACAGTAAAAGATTGATTCACTTCAGTGGAAGGCAGATTTGGGGATTGGTGCTTTTGAATCATTTTCAAAAACAGAAACTGGATATTGAATACAAACTCCTACAATGTTCTCTCTGTCTCAGCCCTCTTCGCAGAATTATCACAAATGAATAGATATAATATCAGGCAGGAGGTACCATTCAGAAGAGAGATTTATGCAAAGATCCCTCATAATTTATCTTTTTTGGAATACTGAGGCTGCTCCAGAGTTTGAGAGGATGTTATGTGAGAAAATAGTAGAAATAATTACCCTGCACTCCCCCTGCCCCCCAGCACTATGGAAATCAGTGACTTGCCACAGATGGCCTGTGATTAATGTGAACTGAATTTTACAAGGCATAATTTTGCCTCCCACCCAAGGCAGTACAATAATAAAATTCATGAACTTCTAAATATGACATCTTTGACTTTTCTCATTTGCTGCTGCTGCTTCTTCTTCTTCTTCTTCTTCTTCTTCTTCTTCTTTCTTCTTATTATTATTATTATTATTATTATTATTATTTTCTAAAATCTATGGCACAGAGAGTTAAGTTACCAACTAAAAATTAAATACCTCAAACTTTGAATATTATTGATTTGTAAAATCACAGAGAGCTGAGCAAAAGTAGAACTTCTAGCTTCATACTGTAAAAAAAAATTTTTTTTTAAAATACAGTGTTCTTACTAGTGTGTTTTATTAAAAGCTGCCTGCCTGACTACTCACAGACACACAATGGCCAACACCATCTGGTGAAAGCCTGGGTAAGTGGCCAGCCCTGACCAGTGTGATTGATTTAGGTCCCTTGTCGGTGCCTGCAAACTGTCTTCCATACCAATTTCCTTTGACCTCTAGAACAATTTGAAAACAGATGACATTTTGCCATGGAAAGCTCTTGGAGATATGCCCAAGATTTTGATATGGGAACATTTTACATCTATTGCTTAATAAGTCTAAAAACACATCATAAAACTACCATAACTTATGGTACTTTAGTTCACTGCATCAAAAAATAAATACAATTAAAAACAACAGAGGGAGTTTATTTCCCATAGTAAGTTCAGAGGGAGAGCTGTAGTTCCTGGGGTGGGGCAGTTGTTACTTCTCTTTCCCCATAGGGGGAGCTCTTCCAATCGCTCCCTTCTTTCCTCACCTCCTTCCTTCTTCGCTCCCTGGGAGTTGCTAAATCTGGTTGTTCAGATTCTAGGACACTGACTGGGTCATGTTCAGCGGGATAAGTGTGCTAGAAGTTGGTGGCTCTCCTGCAGTAAACTGATTCAGGGCAGACTTGCCCATCTTCCTTTCTCAGTGGTATAAGAGCTGAAGTCTTGGCCAGTTGAGGAGGGAGCCTAGCAATTTCTCTTCCCTTCTCTCCCATGGGGGCCATGCAGGGGCATGTATCTCCTTTGCTGTCAACTGGAGGGTGATGAAAGCCCAAGATTTGGATTTGGACTTAAGAGGAAACTGAGGACTCCCCTTCATGACTTAGGTTTCAATTCTTTTCACTGTCATTTTGCACAGAGTGCTAGTTCTCCAACTTTAACCAGCAACAGAATCACAAGAAGGGCTTGTTAAAACACAGGCTGCTGGGCCCCAGCCAGAGTGTTTGACTCAGTAGGTCTGGAGTGGGACCTAAGAATTTGTGTTTCTAACACATTCCCAGGTGATGCTGAAGCTGCTGATCCAGGGAGTGCATTTTGAAAATCAATGGCCTAGAGTTGCAGACACAGCCTAGTTTATTTAACTTTCTATTACAAATTGGGTGTTCCTTGGTCCCTAGATGAATACCATCAAAACCTCACTTTGACCTCTAAAAAGAGTAATAAAATTATTAAATTATTCCAGAAATAGATGATGGGTTTTATGATGTAACAATAAGGAACTTGAGAGTTTTTTAACCTGGAGAGAAACAGGTCACAGAATCTCAAGGAAGAAGCTGACCATGTGTCCTTCATACATGGATAACAAGACTTAAGTGGCAGTGAGAGTGGGCTTGGCAGACATAAGGAAAGATTTTCAAGCTGCAGTGCAAGCAGACAAAGGGAAGCTGTGAAATCCTACACCCAGAGATCTCTAAAAACAGTACCAATGACCATCTCACTTGTATGGCTTGAACCTGAATGAAAATACACATTTCTGGAAGAGTCACAATTAATTTGACCCTCTCTTCCAGGAACTATGCCAAATGCTATATTTTATCTTGTTTCATTCTTATAACAATTCTATAAAGTCAGCGTTAATATTGCCATTCTACAAATGAGGAGGCTGACACCACAAAGTCCTTTGCTCATCTACCTGGTAAGTAGCAGAACTCAAATTCAAACCATGTCAGTATGATTCCCCATCCTAATTTTAGGTAACACATGAAGCAATAATTAGCTATACTACTGGCATTTTGTATTTTCAGATTAAAGAGTCATTCCTGTCCCAGGAGATTGGGACACATAATAGGTAAGTTTGGTTGGTTGGGTTGTGGGGAAGAGAGATGGGGCAAGAGGTGTTGGGAACATGAAGATGCTGGCCAACCATTGGGGAGCTGGGAAATGATATGAAGATTCTGGATGCTTGTGGAGCAGATCACATTGAAGAAGTTGGATGAAGCCATTAAGCTCTTTGTGCTTCAGCCATCCCGGGTGCAGCCAGAGAGCCAGAAGGGGACACCACTAACCACCCTGCTGAAAGACCCCTACATCCTCATTGCCACAGGGTCCATCTGCTTTGCAAACATGGGGGTCACCATGCTGGGGCCGGGCCTGCCCATCTGGATGATGGAGATCATGTGTTCCCGCAAGTGGCAGCTGGGTTATGAGCATCCGTGGTGGCGATTTGTAGCTGGGTCTCTTCCTCCACTGTGCTGGGCACTTGCTGAGTCAGCCTGTTCCCTTGGGACACTCTGCTTTTAGTTCTGGAAAGCTATATATACACACACACACACACATATATATATATATATACACACACACACACACATATATATATATATGATATATTTTAAAGGGGCTCTTCAAATTTAAGGTATAATGATACTGATGATAACAATTCAACAGTTTCGAAGATGAAGAAATCAATGGAAATAATAAAAGGCAAGGTAAGAAATGAAAAGGATAAAATGTAGAGGTCCACATCCAACCAACCGGAGTACCAATAAAAGAGGAGAGAGAAATGGAGAAGGGGGAAGGATTAAAGAAATATAAGAAGCTTCCCAGCTCACAATTTGCCTATTTCACAATTTTGCTTGGGTTAAATTCTATTGTTAAGCTCCTGAGTGTAGCCAATATAAAAGAAACTCAAATTTAACAGTGGCTTAATCAAAATGGAAGTTTATTTTTCTTTGACATGGAGGTCCAAACTGGTAAGGCAATTTTTCTTTGTGAAGATGTCAGGGACCCAGGCTTCTTCCATCTGATTGCTTTGTTGTCCTCAATATGTGACCTTATCTTGTGTTGCAGGTGGCTGCTCCAGTTCCACTGCCATATTCTAGCCATTGGGACCAGACCCAGAAGTTATATATTACCTTCACTTATATACTTTTGGCTGGAACTTAGTCATATGGCCATATCTAGCTTTAAGGGAGTCTAGGAAATGTAGTTTGGTAGTTTTTTGCATAGCCATGTGCCCATCTGAAAATAAAGAGTTCTATTATGGAAGAAAGGGAAAATGGATATTAAGAAAAATTTAGCACTCGCTGCCTTAGTAGGCTCTCTCAAAGTAACTTAGAATGTGTTTCCTTTGGTAAAATACCATACTTGCAAAATACATTTCAAAACCTGCTCTTTCTCCTTTGTTCACCACCAACAATGAAAAGTCACCACTAGCTACTCTGTCACCTGATTACAAAACCTGGAAGTCACCTTTGCCACTTTCTTCTTGCCTACTGTCAAATAGAAAATGTGTCCCATTAAGGTAAAGACTGTCTTTGTTGTATTGTATTCCCAGTATCCAGCAAGGTGCTGGAGGTGGGGGAGGACGCAGGCCACTCTCTGCTTAAACCCTGTTAGATACCCATGGTTCTTAGAATGAAGTTAGTATGCCTTTACGGCATCCAGATCATTTATGACCTGTCCAATCTTTCCTCTCTCCTCTCTATAGCCTTCTGTTCTACTCACTGAAGCCATTTCCTGCCACTCTCAGTGCCCCACACATGGTGTGGAGCACTGTTACCATGTCCTGGAATGCTTATGACTACCTTACCCAAACCCATTCTTCAACTGTCACTTATTCTTCAGGACTTAACTTAGATGTCTCTTCCTCCAGGAAGTTTCTTGGATCTGTTAACTTAAAAATAGAAAACCAAAGTAAGAGGCAACAAAAATTTATTTGAGATTACAGAATTGCAACTCAGGCAGAAATATAAATTGTGTCCTGATTACAGGGTGAAGACAAGGGGTTTTTATGAGAAAGAGAAGGGAAATGATCACAGGAGTAGAGGAAAGGAATTTCTATTGATGCTAACAAGTTGAGTTACTCTTAAGTTATACATGGCTGGTTGCTGATTTTTATATTCAGTATATCAACAGTCTTTGTGACCAGGATGTCTATTTTCCTGTTAGTTTTATAAACAAGTTGTTTGTAAGACAATGTTGCTTTGGCCCAGTCCAAAGTTCATTTTGCTCGTTCAAACATTCCAAAGGTTCAAGGAGCAAGACATGCAAATAGTTCCTCTGTAATGGCTGCTCCGGCTCTATTTTAAAATGGCTCCATTTACATCAACTTTTCACAGATCCTAGTTTAGTTCTAAACCTCTAGGCCCCTCTTCTATGTTCCTCTATCTGTCCGAGAGATCCTCCTTTATAGCACTCATCACTTTCCCTATTTTCTTGATTTTCTCTCTAATCCCATCATAACAAAACACCTGTTGTGTAGCTTAATATGTTGAGTTCACTTAAAACTCCAAGAATCAAATTGTACTCAATACTTCTGTATGGTGTACCTCACAAATGAGGACTGTACAGAATACAGCCAGGACAAGGCTAAATTCATTTCACAAACATTTATTGAGCACCTGCTTTGTGACTGAGAAAAAGAGTTAGGTATGGCATGACCTTTTCCAAGAGGAGTCTCCTAGTCTCGTTGAGAGGACAAGACATTCAAAGACAGATATGCTCTGACAAACTTCTCCCCTTGAGTATGTAATTCTTCCTCTTCTCAGAGCTTAGAAGTGGAGCTTGTGCAAACCTGACGCCTACATGCCATCCCAGCTCCCTCCTAGGTCCATGTGGAAGGAAGAAGGTGGGCCAAGGAACTGGCCTCAGAGGACATTCAGGTCTCCACACTTCTCACACTGTTTCAGATTTTCAGCTTTGTCTCCTGAGATGAGCATTTGCGTTCTGCCTCCTTGCTTTGGTGCCTTTAAGGCATCTTAGGGCCTTTTATTCAGTCCCTTAAAAATGGCAATTAAAGGTGAGCAAAGCAAAGCTTCATCCAGGCATCTGCAAGTAAAGAAATGTCTTGAGGCGGTTTAGATTTAGTCTGAGGACGATACAGGTGGACTCTTCCCACCATCCCGCTCCTTTATATTTTTCAGGCACAAGATGAAAAGTTATCTGAGCTCTGTAGAGGGTCAAAATCTGTGTCTGAACATGTCTGGATTCAAAGAAAAGGTCATATCACTGGTTCCCCAGTGTTTTCGTAATCCAAGTAATGTAAAGAGGAAGCAAGAGAACTAAATGTTAAATCAAGCTGTATTCAGAGACTGTAATATATGGATCAGCCCTACAGCCAGACCAGGAGGAAACCTACAGAACAAAGAAAAATTTCTGCAAGGATTGCTAACAAACCATTTCCCCACACTGTGAAGTAAAAACAGTCTTTAAGTGGTGCCACACACAAAATAAAATTATTCATTCCCTGTGGCTAAAATCATGGGGAACCTATGGATCAAAAGCTGGGAAATACCAGCAGCCCTATCACTATATGCCCATATCAAAGGAAAATGGGTAAACAGTCTTTAAGCTGTAGTTCACAGAAACTAAGAATGATTTTTAAACTGGATTCCCCATCGGGGCTTTTTTCTTGTTTTGGCTTTTTTCTTGTCTTTGCTTTTGTCTTTGCTTTCTCTTGTCTTTGCTTTTTTTGCTTTTTCTCTTCTCTTATAAACTTTCCTTTCAATTCTAACATTGGTATGTGTTTGAATTCTTTCCTGCACTCAACTCTTTTCTCTCTCAGTGCAGGGCTTGAGCTCCTTGCTACACTTGGGGAATTTGCCTTGTCCTGCATCATAAGGACTAAGCATTCTGCGACCCTATCCTTGGATAAGGAAGAGCTCTGGAGAGAGGAACACCTCTCAGAAGGAGGCAAAGGCTGGACCTTGCTTACTTGTAGTTCACTGGTGTGTGCAGCAGTCTCTGAGCACTTCCTTCTAGCACTTCAACAACAATCTATTGTGTCATGCTTTCACCAGACAGGGAATAACACCTGTACAAAGAGATATATTGTAGCACGGTTTATTGTAACAAAAGACTATCCACTGTTAACAGGCCGCTTAGATAAATTATGGTCTCCCATACCATGGAAAGTCAGGCAGCCATTAAAAAGAAGGTGCTAATATGAAGTGATCTCTAAGATATATTGTTATGAGAAGAAAAGAAGATGCAGAATAGTGTTCATAGCTTTGATAGTATAAAAAAGAGGATTAATCTATCTGTCTCTCTATCTACACACACATACACATAAACATATATAATCTTAAATGCTTAGTGGCTTACTGTTGATGCCCTGGGAAGCAGGAACTGAAGAAATTAAGATGAGAGGAAGACTTAAGCTTCATTATATATATTTCAATAATATATGACTTTTTAAAAAGTCTTAAAAATAATGTTCCTTTTTCAGTTAAAAAAAAATGTGTCATAAAGAGGGTTTGAAATTCACTGTTGTTGAATACCCTGCTGGGCACTTGGTGTGCATTACCTCATTTACTCTTCATAACAACCCATAAGGAAGGTATTATTACCTCCAAATTACAAGTGAAGGAGTACACTCGCAGATACTGAAATCCAACAAGGGCCACCAGCGCCAGGCCCAAGATGTTCAAAGCTGACTGAGCCCTAGTTCCTACAGTGACACTGAGAATTAAGGACAAGAACACAATGTTTGGTGAAAAGTGTCAAGATCTGATGAGGGGGCATGACTGCTTAGGGATCACATCACAGAGTATTTCTTTGTGATGTTTTGAACCTTTAATGTTGAGGCAGATTAGCCAGGAGAAGAAATGGGGGCAAGGTGAAGGGAAACAGGAGCATCTGTGAGACAAAGCAACAAAGGCCAAGGAATAAAGGCGAGGAGAAATGGTTCATTGCAGAGAGTGCAGGTCCAGGTGTGACGAATAGTGGAGATGAAGCTGCAGACAAGGGCTGGAGCACACAATGGATACCCTTGCCCAATGTCGAAGGCAGCTAAGAGCCACTGCAAGGTTTAAATTGTGGACCATCAAGAGGGAAGATTCATTTGATGTGAACCCATAGAAAGACTTTATCTGCTGAGATGGACTCCCCATGGTCAACCGAGGACTTACATTTTATAAATAATAAAAGCCTAGAGGCCATTTGCCGACAGGGTCGCCTCCTGTATTCTGTGTACCAAGAAAAACCTCAGACCAAACCCCTGACTTCCCCCACTTGTTTACACTATCTGAGTCAACCATTGCAGGAAACCCTGGTTTCCTCTTTTGACCAGTAGACTGATACCTGAGCCATTCAATCAGAACTGCACAATTATATCCTCATTGCATCTATACTGGCCAATCAGAACTGCTCTACAATGATCAATTAGAACACATGATACTGACCGATCAAAACTGCATGATTTGGACCAATCAGAACTGTGCAAATTTGAAAACCTCATTCACATGAAATTGAACCAATTGGGAACCTAGGCAGGAACTTTCCCTATGAAAGGTGGCCTCCCCTCTGTCTTGGTAGAGTACATTTTCGGTATCCATCAGACACTGCATTTCCCCAGTTTGTAAACGTTTCACCTGAATAAAGTCTCTTTTTTTCCATATGTGCTCCTCTTTGGAAATATTGGTTTACAAAACAGAGGAGGTAAGAGTTTATCACCCTTACCTGAAGGGGCATTCATCACTCTGTTTCCTGTTTATTCCTCATCACTCTGTTGTCTGTTCTTTTTGACACTTACTACTAGCTCCAAAATCCTGTTTGTAGTTTACTTGTCTGTCCCTCTCAACCAATATAAGCTTTAGAGAGCAAGGACCACATGTGTCTTGTTTGCTACACTATCTCCATGCCTAGAGCAGTGCCTGGCATGCATAAGCACTCAGGATTTAATAAACAGTGCATTTTGATTGAAGACCTACTATGTACCTGATACAAGTCATGGTCCCTGCCTCCCAGAAGGAAGACAAGATAGAGCTTCCACCTGCCCTCCAGACCTACTCTCTGCCTTCTCCACTGATACTGTATCCTGGGAGGTGGGCCTCTAGGAGCTACCTCAGTGGTTCCTTTACTCTCTGGCTTCTAAGAAGCTCCAGCCAATGGGTAGTGCTGGCAGGAGATCAGGGAGAGGGGCTCTGTTAACAGTGTCTTTTTATTTTATGTATCCTGATGCTTTGACTTCTGGGGGCTTTTATATGCAAACTAACCAACTAGACTCCCAACTGCCTTCTTTCTCAGCTCTCATGTGTTGGGCCACAATCCCCCAGGTCCAATCACCAAATACCAGAAAACTAGGGATAGCCCCTACACTCTAGTGCTGCTGAGATTATTTAAATCTGCTTACACTGCCTTGCCTATTCTTTCCTGTGGAAACCACAATTGAGAATCTTGCTCAGATTTTCCCCACTCCCTCTGACTTCTGACAAACTCTGGTACTTCTATGTGTGGCTTCCATTCCCCGGGGTATGCCATGCCTCCTGTTTCTAGGGCACTATGATATCCATCATGATAGTCATTTTGTGTCTGTGTGTCTTTCCATTCCTGATCAAAATCAATCTTTGGTACCCTAAAAACTGGAGCACAGTGAGTTTAGAATATACATCCCCTTATTGCCTGGCCAGTGGAGGGCTGGTTGCATCCCTCAAATGAAGGTCCCAGCTCCTGTCCAGGTGGCTCTCTCCACATGACGCTGGCCTCTTAGGTTCTGGTAACTGCCCTCTCTC